>NW_027194634.1:323282-646564 GCF_032444005.1 Ranitomeya imitator
GGGTATAGACTGTAGGGTATAGAGTGTGGCGTATAGATTGTAGGGTATAGAGTGTAGAGTGTAGGGTATAGAATGTAGGGTATAGAGTGTAGGGTATAGAGTGTAGGGAATAGAGTGTAGAGTGTAAGGTATAGAGTGTAGAGTGTAAGGTATAGAGTGTAGAGCGTAGGGTATAGACTGTAGGGTGTAGAGTGTAGGGAGTAGAGTGTAGGGTATAGAGTGTAGAGTGTAGGGTATAGAGTGCAGGGTATAGAGTGTAGGGTATAGAGTGTAGAGTGTAGGCTATAGAGTGTAGGGTATAGAGTGTAGAGTGTAGGGTATAGAGTGTAGGGTATAGAGTGTAGGGTATAGAGTGTAGGGTGTAGAGTGTAGGGTATAGAGTGCAGGTTGTAGAGTGTAGGGTATAGAGTGTAGGGTGTAGAGTGTAGGGTATAGAGTGTATAGTGTAGGGTATAGAGTGTAGGGTATAGAGTGTAGGGTATAGAGTGTATCGTGTAGGGTATAGAGTGTATGCTCTAGAGTGTATGGTGTAGAGTGTATGGTGTAGAGTGTATGGTGTAGAGTGTAGGGTATAGAGTGTAGGGTATAGAGTGTAGGGTATAGAGTGTAGGGTATAGAGTGTATGTTATAGAGTGTAGGGTATAGAGTGTAGAGTGTAGGGTATAGAGTTTAGAGTTTAGTGTATAGAGTGTAGGGTATAGAGTGCAAATTGTAGAGTGTAGGGTATAGAGTGTATGGTATAGAGTGTAGGGTATAAAGTGTAGAGTGTAGTGTATAGAGTGTAGGGTGTAGAGTGTAGGGTGTAGGGTATAGAGTGTAGGGTATAGAGTGTAGGGTGTAGAGTGTAGAGTGTAGGGTACAGAGTGCAGGGTGTAGAGTGTAGGGTATAGAGTGTAGAGTGTAGGGTATAGAGTGTAGGGTGTAGAGTGTAGGGTGTAGGGTATAGAGTGTAGGGTATAGAGTGTAGGGTATAGAGTGTAGGGTATAGAGTGTATGTTATAGAGTGTAGGGTATAGAGTGTAGAGTGTAGGGTATAGAGTGTAGGGTATAGAGTGTAGGGTATAGAGTGTAGGGTATAGGGTGTAGGGTATAGAGTGTAGGGTATAGAGTGTAGGGTAAAGAGTGTAGAGTGTAGGGTATAGAGTGTAGGGTAGAGAGTGTAGGGTGTAGAGTGTAGGGTGTAGAGTGTAGCGTATAGAGTGTAGGGTATAGAGTGTAGGGTATAGAGTGTAGGGTATAGAGTGTAGGGTATAGAGTGTAGGGTGTAGAGTGTAGGGTGTAGAGTGTAGGGTATAGAGTGTAGGGTAAAGAGTGTAGGGTATAGAGTGTAGGGTATAGAGTGTAGGGTGTAGAGTGTAGGGTGTAGAGTGTAGGGTATAGAGTGTAGGGAGTAGAGTGTAGGGTATAGAGTGTAGAGTGTAGGGTATAGAGTGTAGAGTGTAGGGAGTAGAGTGTAGAGTGTAGGGTATAGAGTGTAGGGTGTAGGGTATAGAGTGTAGGGTGTAGAGTGTAGGGTATAGAGTGTAGAGTGTAGGGTATAGAGTGTAGGGTGTAGGGTATAGAGTGTGGCGTATAGAGTATAGGGTGTAGCGTGTAGGGTATAGAGTGTAGGGTGTAGGGTATAGAGTGTAGAGTGTAGGGTATAGAGTGTAGGGTATAGAGTGTAGGGTATAGAGTGTAGGGTATAGAGTGTAGGGAATAGAGTGTAGGGTGTAAGGTGTAGAGTGTAGGGTATAGAGTGTAGGGTATATACTGTAGGGTATGGAGTGTAGGCTATAGAGTGTAGGGTATAGTGTGTAGAGTGTAGGGTATAGAGTGTAGGGTATAGAGTGTAGGGTATAGGGTATAGAGTGTAAGGTGTAGAGTGTAGGGTGTAGAGTGTAGGGTATAGAGTGTAGGGTATAGAGTGTAGGGTGTAGGGTATAGAGTGTAGGGTATAGAGTGTAGGGTATAGAGTGTAGGGTGTAGAGTGTAGAGTGTAGGGTACAGAGTGAAGGGTGTAGAGTGTAGGGTATAGAGTGTAGAGTGTAGGGTATAGAGTGTAGGGTGTAGAGTGTAGGGTGTAGGGTATAGAGTGTAGGGTATAGAGTGTAGGGTATAGAGTGTAGGGTATAGAGTGTATGTTATAGAGTGTAGGGTATAGAGTGTAGAGTGTAGGGTATAGAGTGTAGGGTATAGAGTGTAGGGTATAGAGTGTAGGGTATAGGGTGTAGGGTATAGAGTGTGGGGTATAGAGTGTAGGGTAAAGAGTGTAGAGTGTAGGGTATAGAGTGTAGGGTAGAGAGTGTAGGGTGTAGAGTGTAGGGTGTAGAGTGTAGCGTATAGAGTGTAGGGTATAGAGTGTAGGGTATAGAGTGTAGGGTATAGAGTGTAGGGTATAGAGTGTAGGGTGTAGAGTGTAGGGTGTAGAGTGTAGGGTATAGAGTGTAGGGTAAAGAGTGTAGGGTATAGAGTGTAGGGTATAGAGTGTAGGGTGTAGAGTGTAGGGTGTAGAGTGTAGGGTATAGAGTGTAGGGAGTAGAGTGTAGGGTATAGAGTGTAGAGTGTAGGGTATAGAGTGTAGAGTGTAGGGAGTAGAGTGTAGAGTGTAGGGTATAGAGTGTAGGGTGTAGGGTATAGAGTGTAGGGTGTAGAGTGTAGGGTATAGAGTGTAGAGTGTAGGGTATAGAGTGTAGGGTGTAGGGTATAGAGTGTGGCGTATAGAGTATAGGGTGTAGCGTGTAGGGTATAGAGTGTAGGGTGTAGGGTATAGAGTGTAGAGTGTAGGGTATAGAGTGTAGGGTATAGAGTGTAGGGTATAGAGTGTAGGGTATAGAGTGTAGGGAATAGAGTGTAGGGTGTAAGGTGTAGAGTGTAGGGTATAGAGTGTAGGGTATATACTGTAGGGTATGGAGTGTAGGCTATAGAGTGTAGGGTATAGAGTGTAGAGTGTAGGGTATAGAGTGTAGGGTATAGAGTGTAGGGTATAGAGTATAGAGTGTAAGGTGTAGAGTGTAGGGTGTAGAGTGTAGGGTATAGAGTGTAGGGTATAGAGTGTAGGGTGTAGGGTATAGAGTGTAGGGTATAGAGTGTAGGGTATAGAGTGTAGGGTATAGAGTGTAGAGTGTAGAGTGTATGGTATAGAGTGTAGAGTGTAGGGTATAGAGTGTAGGGTATAGACTGTAGGGTATAGAGTGTGGCGTATAGATTGTAGGGTATAGAGTGTAGAGTGTAGGGTATAGAATGTAGGGTATAGAGTGTAGGGTATAGAGTGTAGGGAATAGAGTGTAGAGTGTAAGGTATAGAGTGTAGAGTGTAAGGTATAGAGTGTAGAGCGTAGGGTATAGACTGTAGGGTGTAGAGTGTAGGGAGTAGAGTGTAGGGTATAGAGCGTAGAGTGTAGGGTATAGAGTGCAGGGTATAGAGTGTAGGGTATAGAGTGTAGAGTGTAGGCTATAGAGTGTAGGGTATAGAGTGTAGAGTGTAGGGTATAGAGTGTAGGGTATAGAGTGTAGGGTATAGAGTGTAGGGTGTAGAGTGTAGGGTATAGAGTGCAGGTTGTAGAGTGTAGGGTATAGAGTGTAGGGTGTAGAGTGTAGGGTATAGAGTGTATAGTGTAGGGTATAGAGTGTAGGGTATAGAGTGTAGGGTATAGAGTGTATCGTGTAGGGTATAGAGTGTATGCTCTAGAGTGTATGGTGTAGAGTGTATGGTGTAGAGTGTATGGTGTAGAGTGTAGGGTATAGAGTGTAGGGTATAGAGTGTAGGGTATAGAGTGTAGGGTATAGAGTGTATGTTATAGAGTGTAGGGTATAGAGTGTAGAGTGTAGGGTATAGAGTTTAGAGTTTAGTGTATAGAGTGTAGGGTATAGAGTGCAAATTGTAGAGTGTAGGGTATAGAGTGTATGGTATAGAGTGTAGGGTATAAAGTGTAGAGTGTAGTGTATAGAGTGTAGGGTGTAGAGTGTAGGGTGTAGGGTATAGAGTGTAGGGTATAGAGTGTAGGGTATAGAGTGTAGGGTGTAGAGTGTAGAGTGTAGGGTACAGAGTGCAGGGTGTAGAGTGTAGGGTATAGAGTGTAGAGTGTAGGGTATAGAGTGTAGGGTGTAGAGTGTAGGGTGTAGGGTATAGAGTGTAGGGTATAGAGTGTAGGGTATAGAGTGTAGGGTGTAGAGTGTAGGGTGTAGGGTATAGAGTGTATGTTATAGAGTGTAGGGTATAGAGTGTAGAGTGTAGGGTATAGAGTGTAGGGTATAGAGTGTAGGGTATAGAGTGTAGGGTATAGGGTGTAGGGTATAGAGTGTAGGGTATAGAGTGTAGGGTAAAGAGTGTAGAGTGTAGGGTATAGAGTGTAGGGTAGAGAGTGTAGGGTGTAGAGTGTAGGGTGTAGAGTGTAGCGTATAGAGTGTAGGGTATAGAGTGTAGGGTATAGAGTGTAGGGTATAGAGTGTAGGGTATAGAGTGTAGGGTGTAGAGTGTAGGGTGTAGAGTGTAGGGTATAGAGTGTAGGGTAAAGAGTGTAGGGTATAGAGTGTAGGGTATAGAGTGTAGTGTGTAGAGTGTAGGGTGTAGAGTGTAGGGTATAGAGTGTAGGGAGTAGAGTGTAGGGTATAGAGTGTAGAGTGTAGGGTATAGAGTGTAGAGTGTAGGGAGTAGAGTGTAGAGTGTAGGGTATAGAGTGTAGGGTGTAGGGTATAGAGTGTAGGGTGTAGAGTGTAGGGTATAGAGTGTAGAGTGTAGGGTATAGAGTGTAGGGTGTAGGGTATAGAGTGTGGCGTATAGAGTATAGGGTGTAGCGTGTAGGGTATAGAGTGTAGGGTGTAGGGTATAGAGTGTAGAGTGTAGGGTATAGAGTGTAGGGTATAGAGTGTAGGGTATAGAGTGTAGGGTATAGAGTGTAGGGAATAGAGTGTAGGGTGTAAGGTGTAGAGTGTAGGGTATAGAGTGTAGGGTATATACTGTAGGGTATGGAGTGTAGGCTATAGAGTGTAGGGTATAGAGTGTAGAGTGTAGGGTATAGAGTGTAAGGTGTAGAGTGTAGGGTGTAGAGTGTAGGGTATAGAGTGTAGGGTATAGAGTGTAGGGTGTAGGGTATAGAGTGTAGGGTATAGAGTGTAGGGTATAGAGTGTAGGGTATAGAGTGTAGAGTGTAGAGTGTATGGTATAGAGTGTAGAGTGTAGGGTATAGAGTGTAGGGTATAGACTGTAGGGTATAGAGTGTGGCGTATAGATTGTAGGGTATAGAGTGTAGAGTGTAGGGTATAGAATGTAGGGTATAGAGTGTAGGGTATAGAGTGTAGGGAATAGAGTGTAGAGTGTAAGGTATAGAGTGTAGAGTGTAAGGTATAGAGTGTAGAGCGTAGGGTATAGACTGTAGGGTGTAGAGTGTAGGGAGTAGAGTGTAGGGTATAGAGTGTAGAGTGTAGGGTATAGAGTGCAGGGTATAGAGTGTAGGGTATAGAGTGTAGAGTGTAGGCTATAGAGTGTAGGGTATAGAGTGTAGAGTGTAGGGTATAGAGTGTAGGGTATAGAGTGTAGGGTATAGAGTGTAGGGTGTAGAGTGTAGGGTATAGAGTGCAGGTTGTAGAGTGTAGGGTATAGAGTGTAGGGTGTAGAGTGTAGGGTGTAGAGTGTAGGGTATAGAGTGTATAGTGTAGGGTATAGAGTGTAGGGTATAGAGTGTAGGGTATAGAGTGTATCGTGTAGGGTATAGAGTGTATGCTCTAGAGTGTATGGTGTAGAGTGTATGGTGTAGAGTGTATGGTGTAGAGTGTAGGGTATAGAGTGTAGGGTATAGAGTGTAGGGTATAGAGTGTATGTTATAGAGTGTAGGGTATAGAGTGTAGAGTGTAGGGTATAGAGTTTAGAGTTTAGTGTATAGAGTGTAGGGTATAGAGTGCAAATTGTAGAGTGTAGGGTATAGAGTGTATGGTATAGAGTGTAGGGTATAAAGTGTAGAGTGTAGTGTATAGAGTGTAGGGTGTAGAGTGTAGGGTGTAGGGTATAGAGTGTAGGGTATAGAGTGTAGGGTATAGAGTGTAGGGTGTAGAGTGTAGAGTGTAGGGTACAGAGTGCAGGGTGTAGAGTGTAGGGTATAGAGTGTAGAGTGTAGGGTATAGAGTGTAGGGTGTAGAGTGTAGGGTGTAGGGTATAGAGTGTAGGGTATAGAGTGTAGGGTATAGAGTGTAGGGTATAGAGTGTATGTTATAGAGTGTAGGGTATAGAGTGTAGAGTGTAGGGTATAGAGTGTAGGGTATAGAGTGTAGGGTATAGAGTGTAGGGTATAGGGTGTAGGGTATAGAGTGTAGGGTATAGAGTGTAGGGTAAAGAGTGTAGAGTGTAGGGTATAGAGTGTAGGGTAGAGAGTGTAGGGTGTAGAGTGTAGGGTGTAGAGTGTAGCGTATAGAGTGTAGGGTATAGAGTGTAGGGTATAGAGTGTAGGGTATAGAGTGTAGGGTATAGAGTGTAGGGTGTAGAGTGTAGGGTGTAGAGTGTAGGGTATAGAGTGTAGGGTAAAGAGTGTAGGGTATAGAGTGTAGGGTATAGAGTGTAGGGTGTAGAGTGTAGGGTGTAGAGTGTAGGGTATAGAGTGTAGGGAGTAGAGTGTAGGGTATAGAGTGTAGAGTGTAGGGTATAGAGTGTAGAGTGTAGGGAGTAGAGTGTAGAGTGTAGGGTATAGAGTGTAGGGTGTAGGGTATAGAGTGTAGGGTGTAGAGTGTAGGGTATAGAGTGTAGAGTGTAGGGTATAGAGTGTAGGGTGTAGGGTATAGAGTGTGGCGTATAGAGTATAGGGTGTAGCGTGTAGGGTATAGAGTGTAGGGTGTAGGGTATAGAGTGTAGAGTGTAGGGTATAGAGTGTAGGGTATAGAGTGTAGGGTATAGAGTGTAGGGTATAGAGTGTAGGGAATAGAGTGTAGGGTGTAAGGTGTAGAGTGTAGGGTATAGAGTGTAGGGTATATACTGTAGGGTATGGAGTGTAGGCTATAGAGTGTAGGGTATAGAGTGTAGAGTGTAGGGTATAGAGTGTAGGGTATAGAGTGTAGGGTATAGGGTATAGAGTGTAAGGTGTAGAGTGTAGGGTGTAGAGTGTAGGGTATAGAGTGTAGGGTATAGAGTGTAGGGTGTAGGGTATAGAGTGTAGGGTATAGAGTGTAGGGTATAGAGTGTAGGGTGTAGAGTGTAGAGTGTAGGGTACAGAGTGCAGGGTGTAGAGTGTAGGGTATAGAGTGTAGAGTGTAGGGTATAGAGTGTAGGGTGTAGAGTGTAGGGTGTAGGGTATAGAGTGTAGGGTATAGAGTGTAGGGTATAGAGTGTAGGGTATAGAGTGTATGTTATAGAGTGTAGGGTATAGAGTGTAGAGTGTAGGGTAAAGAGTGTAGGGTATAGAGTGTAGGGTATAGAGTGTAGGGTATAGGGTGTAGGGTATAGAGTGTAGGGTATAGAGTGTAGGGTAAAGAGTGTAGAGTGTAGGGTATAGAGTGTAGGGTAGAGAGTGTAGGGTGTAGAGTGTAGGGTGTAGAGTGTAGCGTATAGAGTGTAGGGTATAGAGTGTAGGGTATAGAGTGTAGGGTATAGAGTGTAGGGTATAGAGTGTAGGGTGTAGAGTGTAGGGTATAGAGTGTATGGTATAGAGTGTAGGGTAAAGAGTGTAGGGTATAGAGTGTAGGGTATAGAGTGTAGGGTGTAGAGTGTAGGGTGTAGAGTGTAGGGTATAGAGTGTAGGGAGTAGAGTGTAGGGTATAGAGTGTAGAGTGTAGGGTAT
Source organism: Ranitomeya imitator (assembly GCF_032444005.1). Classification (NCBI taxonomy): domain Eukaryota; kingdom Metazoa; phylum Chordata; class Amphibia; order Anura; family Dendrobatidae; genus Ranitomeya; species Ranitomeya imitator. Next base: position 331,024 of record NW_027194634.1, read on the forward strand.
AGAGTGTAGAGTGTAGGGAGTAGAGTGTAGAGTGTAGGGTATAGAGTGTAGGGTGTAGGGTATAGAGTGTAGGGTGTAGAGTGTAGGGTATAGAGTGTAGAGTGTAGGGTATAGAGTGTAGGGTGTAGGGTATAGAGTGTGGCGTATAGAGTATAGGGTGTAGCGTGTAGGGTATAGAGTGTAGGGTGTAGGGTATAGAGTGTAGAGTGTAGGGTATAGAGTGTAGGGTTTAGAGTGTAGGGTATAGAGTGTAGGGTATAGAGTGTAGGGAATAGAGTGTAGGGTGTAAGGTGTAGAGTGTAGGGTATAGAGTGTAGGGTATATACTGTAGGGTATGGAGTGTAGGCTATAGAGTGTAGGGTATAGAGTGTAGAGTGTAGGGTATAGAGTGTAGGGTATAGAGTGTAGGGTATAGGGTATAGAGTGTAAGGTGTAGAGTGTAGGGTGTAGAGTGTAGGGTATAGAGTGTAGGGTATAGAGTGTAGGGTGTAGGGTATAGAGTGTAGGGTATAGAGTGTAGGGTATAGAGTGTAGGGTATAGAGTGTAGAGTGTAGAGTGTATGGTATAGAGTGTAGAGTGTAGGGTATAGAGTGTAGGGTATAGACTGTAGGGTATAGAGTGTGGCGTATAGATTGTAGGGTATAGAGTGTAGAGTGTAGGGTATAGAATGTAGGGTATAGAGTGTAGGGTATAGAGTGTAGGGAATAGAGTGTAGAGTGTAAGGTATAGAGTGTAGAGTGTAAGGTATAGAGTGTAGAGCGTAGGGTATAGACTGTAGGGTGTAGAGTGTAGGGAGTAGAGTGTAGGGTATAGAGTGTAGAGTGTAGGGTATAGGGTGCAGGGTATAGAGTGTAGGGTATAGAGTGTAGAGTGTAGGCTATAGAGTGTAGGGTATAGAGTGTAGAGTGTAGGGTATAGAGTGTAGGGTATAGAGTGTAGGGTATAGAGTGTAGGGTGTAGAGTGTAGGGTATAGAGTGCAGGTTGTAGAGTGTAGGGTATAGAGTGTAGGGTGTAGAGTGTAGGGTATAGAGTGTATAGTGTAGGGTATAGAGTGTAGGGTATAGAGTGTAGGGTATAGAGTGTATCGTGTAGTGTATAGAGTGTATGCTCTAGAGTGTATGGTGTAGAGTGTATGGTGTAGAGTGTATGGTGTAGAGTGTAGGGTATAGAGTGTAGGGTATAGAGTGTAGGGTATAGAGTGTAGGGTATAGAGTGTATGTTATAGAGTGTAGGGTATAGAGTGTAGAGTGTAGGGTATAGAGTTTAGAGTTTAGTGTATAGAGTGTAGGGTATAGAGTGCAAATTGTAGAGTGTAGGGTATAGAGTGTATGGTATAGAGTGTAGGGTATAAAGTGTAGAGTGTAGTGTATAGAGTGTAGGGTGTAGAGTGTAGGGTGTAGGGTATAGAGTGTAGGGTATAGAGTGTAGGGTATAGAGTGTAGGGTGTAGAGTGTAGAGTGTAGGGTACAGAGTGCAGGGTGTAGAGTGTAGGGTATAGAGTGTAGAGTGTAGGGTATAGAGTGTAGGGTGTAGAGTGTAGGGTGTAGGGTATAGAGTGTAGGGTATAGAGTGTAGGGTATAGAGTGTAGGGTATAGAGTGTATGTTATAGAGTGTAGGGTATAGAGTGTAGAGTGTAGGGTATAGAGTGTAGGGTATAGAGTGTAGGGTATAGAGTGTAGGGTATAGGGTGTAGGGTATAGAGTGTAGGGTATAGAGTGTAGGGTAAAGAGTGTAGAGTGTAGGGTATAGAGTGTAGGGTAGAGAGTGTAGGGTGTAGAGTGTAGGGTGTAGAGTGTAGCGTATAGAGTGTAGGGTATAGAGTGTAGGGTATAGAGTGTAGGGTATAGAGTGTAGGGTATAGAGTGTAGGGTGTAGAGTGTAGGGTGTAGAGTGTAGGGTATAGAGTGTAGGGTAAAGAGTGTAGGGTATAGAGTGTAGGGTATAGAGTGTAGGGTGTAGAGTGTAGGGTGTAGAGTGTAGGGTATAGAGTGTAGGGAGTAGAGTGTAGGGTATAGAGTGTAGAGTGTAGGGTATAGAGTGTAGAGTGTAGGGAGTAGAGTGTAGAGTGTAGGGTATAGAGTGTAGGGTGTAGGGTATAGAGTGTAGGGTGTAGAGTGTAGGGTATAGAGTGTAGAGTGTAGGGTATAGAGTGTAGAGTGTAGGGTATAGAGTGTGGCGTATAGAGTATAGGGTGTAGCGTGTAGGGTATAGAGTGTAGGGTGTAGGGTATAGAGTGTAGAGTGTAGGGTATAGAGTGTAGGGTATAGAGTGTAGGGTATAGAGTGTAGGGTATAGAGTGTAGGGAATAGAGTGTAGGGTGTAAGTTGTAGAGTGTAGGGTATAGAGTGTAGGGTATATACTGTAGGGTATGGAGTGTAGGCTATAGAGTGTAGGGTATAGAGTGTAGAGTGTAGGGTATAGAGTGTAGGGTATAGAGTGTAGGGTATAGGGTATAGAGTGTAAGGTGTAGAGTGTAGGGTGTAGAGTGTAGGGTATAGAGTGTAGGGTATAGAGTGTAGGGTGTAGGGTATAGAGTGTAGGGTATAGAGTGTAGGGTATAGAGTGTAGGGTATAGAGTGTAGAGTGTATGGTATAGAGTGTAGAGTGTAGGGTATAGAGTGTAGGGTATAGACTGTAGGGTATAGAGTGTGGCGTATAGATTGTAGGGTATAGAGTGTAGAGTGTAGGGTATAGAATGTAGGGTATAGAGTGTAGGGTATAGAGTGTAGGGAATAGAGTGTAGAGTGTAAGGTATAGAGTGTAGAGTGTAAGGTATAGAGTGTAGAGCGTAGGGTATAGACTGTAGGGTGTAGAGTGTAGGGAGTAGAGTGTAGGGTATAGAGTGTAGAGTGTAGGGTATAGAGTGCAGGGTATAGAGTGTAGGGTATAGAGTGTAGAGTGTAGGCTATAGAGTGTAGGGTATAGAGTGTAGAGTGTAGGGTATAGAGTGTAGGGTATAGAGTGTAGGGTATAGAGTGTAGGGTGTAGAGTGTAGGGTATAGAGTGCAGGTTGTAGAGTGTAGGGTATAGAGTGTAGGGTGTAGAGTGTAGGGTATAGAGTGTAAAGTGTAGGGTATAGAGTGTAGGGTATAGAGTGTAGGGTATAGAGTGTATCGTGTAGGGTATAGAGTGTATGCTCTAGAGTGTATGGTGTAGAGTGTATGGTGTAGAGTGTATGGTGTAGAGTGTAGGGTATAGAGTGTAGGGTATAGAGTGTAGGGTATAGAGTGTAGGGTATAGAGTGTATGTTATAGAGTGTAGGGTATAGAGTGTAGAGTGTAGGGTATAGAGTTTAGAGTTTAGTGTATAGAGTGTAGGGTATAGAGTGCAAATTGTAGAGTGTAGGGTATAGAGTGTATGGTATAGAGTGTAGGGTATAAAGTGTAGAGTGTAGTGTATAGAGTGTAGGGTGTAGAGTGTAGGGTGTAGGGTATAGAGTGTAGGGTATAGAGTGTAGGGTGTAGAGTGTAGAGTGTAGGGTACAGAGTGCAGGGTGTAGAGTGTAGGGTATAGAGTGTAGAGTGTAGGGTATAGAGTGTAGGGTGTAGAGTGTAGGGTGTAGGGTATAGAGTGTAGGGTATAGAGTGTAGGGTATAGAGTGTAGGGTATAGAGTGTATGTTATAGAGTGTAGGGTATAGAGTGTAGAGTGTAGGGTATAGAGTGTAGGGTATAGAGTGTAGGGTATAGAGTGTAGGGTATAGGGTGTAGGGTATAGAGTGTAGGGTATAGAGTGTAGGGTAAAGAGTGTAGAGTGTAGGGTATAGAGTGTAGGGTAGAGAGTGTAGGGTGTAGAGTGTAGGGTGTAGAGTGTAGCGTATAGAGTGTAGGGTATAGAGTGTAGGGTATAGAGTGTAGGGTATAGAGTGTAGGGTATAGAGTGTAGGGTGTAGAGTGTAGGGTGTAGAGTGTAGGGTATAGAGTGTAGGGTAAAGAGTGTAGGGTATAGAGTGTAGGGTATAGAGTGTAGGGTGTAGAGTGTAGGGTGTAGAGTGTAGGGTATAGAGTGTAGGGAGTAGAGTGTAGGGTATAGAGTGTAGAGTGTAGGGTATAGAGTGTAGAGTGTAGGGAGTAGAGTGTAGAGTGTAGGGTATAGAGTGTAGGGTGTAGGGTATAGAGTGTAGGGTGTAGAGTGTAGGGTATAGAGTGTAGAGTGTAGGGTATAGAGTGTAGGGTGTAGGGTATAGAGTGTGGCGTATAGAGTATAGGGTGTAGCGTGTAGGGTATAGAGTGTAGGGTGTAGGGTATAGAGTGTAGAGTGTAGGGTATAGAGTGTAGGGTATAGAGTGTAGGGTATAGAGTGTAGGGTATAGAGTGTAGGGAATAGAGTGTAGGGTGTAAGGTGTAGAGTGTAGGGTATAGAGTGTAGGGTATATACTGTAGGGTATGGAGTGTAGGCTATAGAGTGTAGGGTATAGTGTGTAGAGTGTAGGGTATAGAGTGTAGGGTATAGAGTGTAGGGTATAGGGTATAGAGTGTAAGGTGTAGAGTGTAGGGTGTAGAGTGTAGGGTATAGAGTGTAGGGTATAGAGTGTAGGGTGTAGGGTATAGAGTGTAGGGTATAGAGTGTAGGGTATAGAGTGTAGGGTGTAGAGTGTAGAGTGTAGGGTACAGAGTGAAGGGTGTAGAGTGTAGGGTATAGAGTGTAGAGTGTAGGGTATAGAGTGTAGGGTGTAGAGTGTAGGGTGTAGGGTATAGAGTGTAGGGTATAGAGTGTAGGGTATAGAGTGTAGGGTATAGAGTGTATGTTATAGAGTGTAGGGTATAGAGTGTAGAGTGTAGGGTATAGAGTGTAGGGTATAGAGTGTAGGGTATAGAGTGTAGGGTATAGGGTGTAGGGTATAGAGTGTGGGGTATAGAGTGTAGGGTAAAGAGTGTAGAGTGTAGGGTATAGAGTGTAGGGTAGAGAGTGTAGGGTGTAGAGTGTAGGGTGTAGAGTGTAGCGTATAGAGTGTAGGGTATAGAGTGTAGGGTATAGAGTGTAGGGTATAGAGTGTAGGGTATAGAGTGTAGGGTGTAGAGTGTAGGGTGTAGAGTGTAGGGTATAGAGTGTAGGGTAAAGAGTGTAGGGTATAGAGTGTAGGGTATAGAGTGTAGGGTGTAGAGTGTAGGGTGTAGAGTGTAGGGTATAGAGTGTAGGGAGTAGAGTGTAGGGTATAGAGTGTAGAGTGTAGGGTATAGAGTGTAGAGTGTAGGGAGTAGAGTGTAGAGTGTAGGGTATAGAGTGTAGGGTGTAGGGTATAGAGTGTAGGGTGTAGAGTGTAGGGTATAGAGTGTAGAGTGTAGGGTATAGAGTGTAGGGTGTAGGGTATAGAGTGTGGCGTATAGAGTATAGGGTGTAGCGTGTAGGGTATAGAGTGTAGGGTGTAGGGTATAGAGTGTAGAGTGTAGGGTATAGAGTGTAGGGTATAGAGTGTAGGGTATAGAGTGTAGGGTATAGAGTGTAGGGAATAGAGTGTAGGGTGTAAGGTGTAGAGTGTAGGGTATAGAGTGTAGGGTATATACTGTAGGGTATGGAGTGTAGGCTATAGAGTGTAGGGTATAGAGTGTAGAGTGTAGGGTATAGAGTGTAGGGTATAGAGTGTAGGGTATAGAGTATAGAGTGTAAGGTGTAGAGTGTAGGGTGTAGAGTGTAGGGTATAGAGTGTAGGGTATAGAGTGTAGGGTGTAGGGTATAGAGTGTAGGGTATAGAGTGTAGGGTATAGAGTGTAGGGTATAGAGTGTAGAGTGTAGAGTGTATGGTATAGAGTGTAGAGTGTAGGGTATAGAGTGTAGGGTATAGACTGTAGGGTATAGAGTGTGGCGTATAGATTGTAGGGTATAGAGTGTAGAGTGTAGGGTATAGAATGTAGGGTATAGAGTGTAGGGTATAGAGTGTAGGGAATAGAGTGTAGAGTGTAAGGTATAGAGTGTAGAGTGTAAGGTATAGAGTGTAGAGCGTAGGGTATAGACTGTAGGGTGTAGAGTGTAGGGAGTAGAGTGTAGGGTATAGAGCGTAGAGTGTAGGGTATAGAGTGCAGGGTATAGAGTGTAGGGTATAGAGTGTAGAGTGTAGGCTATAGAGTGTAGGGTATAGAGTGTAGAGTGTAGGGTATAGAGTGTAGGGTATAGAGTGTAGGGTATAGAGTGTAGGGTGTAGAGTGTAGGGTATAGAGTGCAGGTTGTAGAGTGTAGGGTATAGAGTGTAGGGTGTAGAGTGTAGGGTATAGAGTGTATAGTGTAGGGTATAGAGTGTAGGGTATAGAGTGTAGGGTATAGAGTGTATCGTGTAGGGTATAGAGTGTATGCTCTAGAGTGTATGGTGTAGAGTGTATGGTGTAGAGTGTATGGTGTAGAGTGTAGGGTATAGAGTGTAGGGTATAGAGTGTAGGGTATAGAGTGTAGGGTATAGAGTGTATGTTATAGAGTGTAGGGTATAGAGTGTAGAGTGTAGGGTATAGAGTTTAGAGTTTAGTGTATAGAGTGTAGGGTATAGAGTGCAAATTGTAGAGTGTAGGGTATAGAGTGTATGGTATAGAGTGTAGGGTATAAAGTGTAGAGTGTAGTGTATAGAGTGTAGGGTGTAGAGTGTAGGGTGTAGGGTATAGAGTGTAGGGTATAGAGTGTAGGGTATAGAGTGTAGGGTGTAGAGTGTAGAGTGTAGGGTACAGAGTGCAGGGTGTAGAGTGTAGGGTATAGAGTGTAGAGTGTAGGGTATAGAGTGTAGGGTGTAGAGTGTAGGGTGTAGGGTATAGAGTGTAGGGTATAGAGTGTAGGGTATAGAGTGTAGGGTGTAGAGTGTAGGGTGTAGGGTATAGAGTGTATGTTATAGAGTGTAGGGTATAGAGTGTAGAGTGTAGGGTATAGAGTGTAGGGTATAGAGTGTAGGGTATAGAGTGTAGGGTATAGGGTGTAGGGTATAGAGTGTAGGGTATAGAGTGTAGGGTAAAGAGTGTAGAGTGTAGGGTATAGAGTGTAGGGTAGAGAGTGTAGGGTGTAGAGTGTAGGGTGTAGAGTGTAGCGTATAGAGTGTAGGGTATAGAGTGTAGGGTATAGAGTGTAGGGTATAGAGTGTAGGGTATAGAGTGTAGGGTGTAGAGTGTAGGGTGTAGAGTGTAGGGTATAGAGTGTAGGGTAAAGAGTGTAGGGTATAGAGTGTAGGGTATAGAGTGTAGTGTGTAGAGTGTAGGGTGTAGAGTGTAGGGTATAGAGTGTAGGGAGTAGAGTGTAGGGTATAGAGTGTAGAGTGTAGGGTATAGAGTGTAGAGTGTAGGGAGTAGAGTGTAGAGTGTAGGGTATAGAGTGTAGGGTGTAGGGTATAGAGTGTAGGGTGTAGAGTGTAGGGTATAGAGTGTAGAGTGTAGGGTATAGAGTGTAGGGTGTAGGGTATAGAGTGTGGCGTATAGAGTATAGGGTGTAGCGTGTAGGGTATAGAGTGTAGGGTGTAGGGTATAGAGTGTAGAGTGTAGGGTATAGAGTGTAGGGTATAGAGTGTAGGGTATAGAGTGTAGGGTATAGAGTGTAGGGAATAGAGTGTAGGGTGTAAGGTGTAGAGTGTAGGGTATAGAGTGTAGGGTATATACTGTAGGGTATGGAGTGTAGGCTATAGAGTGTAGGGTATAGAGTGTAGAGTGTAGGGTATAGAGTGTAAGGTGTAGAGTGTAGGGTGTAGAGTGTAGGGTATAGAGTGTAGGGTATAGAGTGTAGGGTGTAGGGTATAGAGTGTAGGGTATAGAGTGTAGGGTATAGAGTGTAGGGTATAGAGTGTAGAGTGTAGAGTGTATGGTATAGAGTGTAGAGTGTAGGGTATAGAGTGTAGGGTATAGACTGTAGGGTATAGAGTGTGGCGTATAGATTGTAGGGTATAGAGTGTAGAGTGTAGGGTATAGAATGTAGGGTATAGAGTGTAGGGTATAGAGTGTAGGGAATAGAGTGTAGAGTGTAAGGTATAGAGTGTAGAGTGTAAGGTATAGAGTGTAGAGCGTAGGGTATAGACTGTAGGGTGTAGAGTGTAGGGAGTAGAGTGTAGGGTATAGAGTGTAGAGTGTAGGGTATAGAGTGCAGGGTATAGAGTGTAGGGTATAGAGTGTAGAGTGTAGGCTATAGAGTGTAGGGTATAGAGTGTAGAGTGTAGGGTATAGAGTGTAGGGTATAGAGTGTAGGGTATAGAGTGTAGGGTGTAGAGTGTAGGGTATAGAGTGCAGGTTGTAGAGTGTAGGGTATAGAGTGTAGGGTGTAGAGTGTAGGGTGTAGAGTGTAGGGTATAGAGTGTATAGTGTAGGGTATAGAGTGTAGGGTATAGAGTGTAGGGTATAGAGTGTATCGTGTAGGGTATAGAGTGTATGCTCTAGAGTGTATGGTGTAGAGTGTATGGTGTAGAGTGTATGGTGTAGAGTGTAGGGTATAGAGTGTAGGGTATAGAGTGTAGGGTATAGAGTGTATGTTATAGAGTGTAGGGTATAGAGTGTAGAGTGTAGGGTATAGAGTTTAGAGTTTAGTGTATAGAGTGTAGGGTATAGAGTGCAAATTGTAGAGTGTAGGGTATAGAGTGTATGGTATAGAGTGTAGGGTATAAAGTGTAGAGTGTAGTGTATAGAGTGTAGGGTGTAGAGTGTAGGGTGTAGGGTATAGAGTGTAGGGTATAGAGTGTAGGGTATAGAGTGTAGGGTGTAGAGTGTAGAGTGTAGGGTACAGAGTGCAGGGTGTAGAGTGTAGGGTATAGAGTGTAGAGTGTAGGGTATAGAGTGTAGGGTGTAGAGTGTAGGGTGTAGGGTATAGAGTGTAGGGTATAGAGTGTAGGGTATAGAGTGTAGGGTATAGAGTGTATGTTATAGAGTGTAGGGTATAGAGTGTAGAGTGTAGGGTATAGAGTGTAGGGTATAGAGTGTAGGGTATAGAGTGTAGGGTATAGGGTGTAGGGTATAGAGTGTAGGGTATAGAGTGTAGGGTAAAGAGTGTAGAGTGTAGGGTATAGAGTGTAGGGTAGAGAGTGTAGGGTGTAGAGTGTAGGGTGTAGAGTGTAGCGTATAGAGTGTAGGGTATAGAGTGTAGGGTATAGAGTGTAGGGTATAGAGTGTAGGGTATAGAGTGTAGGGTGTAGAGTGTAGGGTGTAGAGTGTAGGGTATAGAGTGTAGGGTAAAGAGTGTAGGGTATAGAGTGTAGGGTATAGAGTGTAGGGTGTAGAGTGTAGGGTGTAGAGTGTAGGGTATAGAGTGTAGGGAGTAGAGTGTAGGGTATAGAGTGTAGAGTGTAGGGTATAGAGTGTAGAGTGTAGGGTGTAGAGTGTAGGGTATAGAGTGTAGGGTGTAGGGTATAGAGTGTAGGGTGTAGAGTGTAGGGTATAGAGTGTAGAGTGTAGGGTATAGAGTGTAGGGTGTAGGGTATAGAGTGTGGCGTATAGAGTATAGGGTGTAGCGTGTAGGGTATAGAGTGTAGGGTGTAGGGTATAGAGTGTAGAGTGTAGGGTATAGAGTGTAGGGTATAGAGTGTAGGGTATAGAGTGTAGGGTATAGAGTGTAGGGAATAGAGTGTAGGGTGTAAGGTGTAGAGTGTAGGGTATAGAGTGTAGGGTATATACTGTAGGGTATGGAGTGTAGGCTATAGAGTGTAGGGTATAGAGTGTAGAGTGTAGGGTATAGAGTGTAGGGTATAGAGTGTAGGGTATAGGGTATAGAGTGTAAGGTGTAGAGTGTAGGGTGTAGAGTGTAGGGTATAGAGTGTAGGGTATAGAGTGTAGGGTGTAGGGTATAGAGTGTAGGGTATAGAGTGTAGGGTATAGAGTGTAGGGTGTAGAGTGTAGAGTGTAGGGTACAGAGTGCAGGGTGTAGAGTGTAGGGTATAGAGTGTAGAGTGTAGGGTATAGAGTGTAGGGTGTAGAGTGTAGGGTGTAGGGTATAGAGTGTAGGGTATAGAGTGTAGGGTATAGAGTGTAGGGTATAGAGTGTATGTTATAGAGTGTAGGGTATAGAGTGTAGAGTGTAGGGTAAAGAGTGTAGGGTATAGAGTGTAGGGTATAGAGTGTAGGGTATAGGGTGTAGGGTATAGAGTGTAGGGTATAGAGTGTAGGGTAAAGAGTGTAGAGTGTAGGGTATAGAGTGTAGGGTAGAGAGTGTAGGGTGTAGAGTGTAGGGTGTAGAGTGTAGCGTATAGAGTGTAGGGTATAGAGTGTAGGGTATAGAGTGTAGGGTATAGAGTGTAGGGTATAGAGTGTAGGGTGTAGAGTGTAGGGTATAGAGTGTAGGGTATAGAGTGTAGGGTAAAGAGTGTAGGGTATAGAGTGTAGGGTATAGAGTGTAGGGTGTAGAGTGTAGGGTGTAGAGTGTAGGGTATAGAGTGTAGGGAGTAGAGTGTAGGGTATAGAGTGTAGAGTGTAGGGTATAGAGTGTAGAGTGTAGGGAGTAGAGTGTAGAGTGTAGGGTATAGAGTGTAGGGTGTAGGGTATAGAGTGTAGGGTGTAGAGTGTAGGGTATAGAGTGTAGAGTGTAGGGTATAGAGTGTAGGGTGTAGGGTATAGAGTGTGGCGTATAGAGTATAGGGTGTAGCGTGTAGGGTATAGAGTGTAGGGTGTAGGGTATAGAGTGTAGAGTGTAGGGTATAGAGTGTAGGGTTTAGAGTGTAGGGTATAGAGTGTAGGGTATAGAGTGTAGGGAATAGAGTGTAGGGTGTAAGGTGTAGAGTGTAGGGTATAGAGTGTAGGGTATATACTGTAGGGTATGGAGTGTAGGCTATAGAGTGTAGGGTATAGAGTGTAGAGTGTAGGGTATAGAGTGTAGGGTATAGAGTGTAGGGTATAGGGTATAGAGTGTAAGGTGTAGAGTGTAGGGTGTAGAGTGTAGGGTATAGAGTGTAGGGTATAGAGTGTAGGGTGTAGGGTATAGAGTGTAGGGTATAGAGTGTAGGGTATAGAGTGTAGGGTATAGAGTGTAGAGTGTAGAGTGTATGGTATAGAGTGTAGAGTGTAGGGTATAGAGTGTAGGGTATAGACTGTAGGGTATAGAGTGTGGCGTATAGATTGTAGGGTATAGAGTGTAGAGTGTAGGGTATAGAATGTAGGGTATAGAGTGTAGGGTATAGAGTGTAGGGAATAGAGTGTAGAGTGTAAGGTATAGAGTGTAGAGTGTAAGGTATAGAGTGTAGAGCGTAGGGTATAGACTGTAGGGTGTAGAGTGTAGGGAGTAGAGTGTAGGGTATAGAGTGTAGAGTGTAGGGTATAGGGTGCAGGGTATAGAGTGTAGGGTATAGAGTGTAGAGTGTAGGCTATAGAGTGTAGGGTATAGAGTGTAGAGTGTAGGGTATAGAGTGTAGGGTATAGAGTGTAGGGTATAGAGTGTAGGGTGTAGAGTGTAGGGTATAGAGTGCAGGTTGTAGAGTGTAGGGTATAGAGTGTAGGGTGTAGAGTGTAGGGTATAGAGTGTATAGTGTAGGGTATAGAGTGTAGGGTATAGAGTGTAGGGTATAGAGTGTATCGTGTAGTGTATAGAGTGTATGCTCTAGAGTGTATGGTGTAGAGTGTATGGTGTAGAGTGTATGGTGTAGAGTGTAGGGTATAGAGTGTAGGGTATAGAGTGTAGGGTATAGAGTGTAGGGTATAGAGTGTATGTTATAGAGTGTAGGGTATAGAGTGTAGAGTGTAGGGTATAGAGTTTAGAGTTTAGTGTATAGAGTGTAGGGTATAGAGTGCAAATTGTAGAGTGTAGGGTATAGAGTGTATGGTATAGAGTGTAGGGTATAAAGTGTAGAGTGTAGTGTATAGAGTGTAGGGTGTAGAGTGTAGGGTGTAGGGTATAGAGTGTAGGGTATAGAGTGTAGGGTATAGAGTGTAGGGTGTAGAGTGTAGAGTGTAGGGTACAGAGTGCAGGGTGTAGAGTGTAGGGTATAGAGTGTAGAGTGTAGGGTATAGAGTGTAGGGTGTAGAGTGTAGGGTGTAGGGTATAGAGTGTAGGGTATAGAGTGTAGGGTATAGAGTGTAGGGTATAGAGTGTATGTTATAGAGTGTAGGGTATAGAGTGTAGAGTGTAGGGTATAGAGTGTAGGGTATAGAGTGTAGGGTATAGAGTGTAGGGTATAGGGTGTAGGGTATAGAGTGTAGGGTATAGAGTGTAGGGTAAAGAGTGTAGAGTGTAGGGTATAGAGTGTAGGGTAGAGAGTGTAGGGTGTAGAGTGTAGGGTGTAGAGTGTAGCGTATAGAGTGTAGGGTATAGAGTGTAGGGTATAGAGTGTAGGGTATAGAGTGTAGGGTATAGAGTGTAGGGTGTAGAGTGTAGGGTGTAGAGTGTAGGGTATAGAGTGTAGGGTAAAGAGTGTAGGGTATAGAGTGTAGGGTATAGAGTGTAGGGTGTAGAGTGTAGGGTGTAGAGTGTAGGGTATAGAGTGTAGGGAGTAGAGTGTAGGGTATAGAGTGTAGAGTGTAGGGTATAGAGTGTAGAGTGTAGGGAGTAGAGTGTAGAGTGTAGGGTATAGAGTGTAGGGTGTAGGGTATAGAGTGTAGGGTGTAGAGTGTAGGGTATAGAGTGTAGAGTGTAGGGTATAGAGTGTAGGGTGTAGGGTATAGAGTGTGGCGTATAGAGTATAGGGTGTAGCGTGTAGGGTATAGAGTGTAGGGTGTAGGGTATAGAGTGTAGAGTGTAGGGTATAGAGTGTAGGGTATAGAGTGTAGGGTATAGAGTGTAGGGTATAGAGTGTAGGGAATAGAGTGTAGGGTGTAAGTTGTAGAGTGTAGGGTATAGAGTGTAGGGTATATACTGTAGGGTATGGAGTGTAGGCTATAGAGTGTAGGGTATAGAGTGTAGAGTGTAGGGTATAGAGTGTAGGGTATAGAGTGTAGGGTATAGGGTATAGAGTGTAAGGTGTAGAGTGTAGGGTGTAGAGTGTAGGGTATAGAGTGTAGGGTATAGAGTGTAGGGTGTAGGGTATAGAGTGTAGGGTATAGAGTGTAGGGTATAGAGTGTAGGGTATAGAGTGTAGAGTGTATGGTATAGAGTGTAGAGTGTAGGGTATAGAGTGTAGGGTATAGACTGTAGGGTATAGAGTGTGGCGTATAGATTGTAGGGTATAGAGTGTAGAGTGTAGGGTATAGAATGTAGGGTATAGAGTGTAGGGTATAGAGTGTAGGGAATAGAGTGTAGAGTGTAAGGTATAGAGTGTAGAGTGTAAGGTATAGAGTGTAGAGCGTAGGGTATAGACTGTAGGGTGTAGAGTGTAGGGAGTAGAGTGTAGGGTATAGAGTGTAGAGTGTAGGGTATAGAGTGCAGGGTATAGAGTGTAGGGTATAGAGTGTAGAGTGTAGGCTATAGAGTGTAGGGTATAGAGTGTAGAGTGTAGGGTATAGAGTGTAGGGTATAGAGTGTAGGGTATAGAGTGTAGGGTGTAGAGTGTAGGGTATAGAGTGCAGGTTGTAGAGTGTAGGGTATAGAGTGTAGGGTGTAGAGTGTAGGGTATAGAGTGTAAAGTGTAGGGTATAGAGTGTAGGGTATAGAGTGTAGGGTATAGAGTGTATCGTGTAGGGTATAGAGTGTATGCTCTAGAGTGTATGGTGTAGAGTGTATGGTGTAGAGTGTATGGTGTAGAGTGTAGGGTATAGAGTGTAGGGTATAGAGTGTAGGGTATAGAGTGTAGGGTATAGAGTGTATGTTATAGAGTGTAGGGTATAGAGTGTAGAGTGTAGGGTATAGAGTTTAGAGTTTAGTGTATAGAGTGTAGGGTATAGAGTGCAAATTGTAGAGTGTAGGGTATAGAGTGTATGGTATAGAGTGTAGGGTATAAAGTGTAGAGTGTAGTGTATAGAGTGTAGGGTGTAGAGTGTAGGGTGTAGGGTATAGAGTGTAGGGTATAGAGTGTAGGGTATAGAGTGTAGGGTGTAGAGTGTAGAGTGTAGGGTACAGAGTGCAGGGTGTAGAGTGTAGGGTATAGAGTGTAGGGTGTAGAGTGTAGGGTGTAGGGTATAGAGTGTAGGGTATAGAGTGTAGGGTATAGAGTGTAGGGTATAGAGTGTATGTTATAGAGTGTAGGGTATAGAGTGTAGAGTGTAGGGTATAGAGTGTAGGGTATAGAGTGTAGGGTATAGAGTGTAGGGTATAGGGTGTAGGGTATAGAGTGTAGGGTATAGAGTGTAGGGTAAAGAGTGTAGAGTGTAGGGTATAGAGTGTAGGGTAGAGAGTGTAGGGTGTAGAGTGTAGGGTGTAGAGTGTAGCGTATAGAGTGTAGGGTATAGAGTGTAGGGTATAGAGTGTAGGGTATAGAGTGTAGGGTATAGAGTGTAGGGTGTAGAGTGTAGGGTGTAGAGTGTAGGGTATAGAGTGTAGGGTAAAGAGTGTAGGGTATAGAGTGTAGGGTATAGAGTGTAGGGTGTAGAGTGTAGGGTGTAGAGTGTAGGGTATAGAGTGTAGGGAGTAGAGTGTAGGGTATAGAGTGTAGAGTGTAGGGTATAGAGTGTAGAGTGTAGGGAGTAGAGTGTAGAGTGTAGGGTATAGAGTGTAGGGTGTAGGGTATAGAGTGTAGGGTGTAGAGTGTAGGGTATAGAGTGTAGAGTGTAGGGTATAGAGTGTAGGGTGTAGGGTATAGAGTGTGGCGTATAGAGTATAGGGTGTAGCGTGTAGGGTATAGAGTGTAGGGTGTAGGGTATAGAGTGTAGAGTGTAGGGTATAGAGTGTAGGGTATAGAGTGTAGGGTATAGAGTGTAGGGTATAGAGTGTAGGGAATAGAGTGTAGGGTGTAAGGTGTAGAGTGTAGGGTATAGAGTGTAGGGTATATACTGTAGGGTATGGAGTGTAGGCTATAGAGTGTAGGGTATAGAGTGTAGAGTGTAGGGTATAGAGTGTAGGGTATAGAGTGTAGGGTATAGGGTATAGAGTGTAAGGTGTAGAGTGTAGGGTGTAGAGTGTAGGGTATAGAGTGTAGGGTATAGAGTGTAGGGTGTAGGGTATAGAGTGTAGGGTATAGAGTGTAGGGTATAGAGTGTAGGGTGTAGAGTGTAGAGTGTAGGGTACAGAGTGCAGGGTGTAGAGTGTAGGGTATAGAGTGTAGAGTGTAGGGTATAGAGTGTAGGGTGTAGAGTGTAGGGTGTAGGGTATAGAGTGTAGGGTATAGAGTGTAGGGTATAGAGTGTAGGGTATAGAGTGTATGTTATAGAGTGTAGGGTATAGAGTGTAGAGTGTAGGGTATAGAGTGTAGGGTATAGAGTGTAGGGTATAGAGTGTAGGGTATAGGGTGTAGGGTATAGAGTGTAGGGTATAGAGTGTAGGGTAAAGAGTGTAGAGTGTAGGGTATAGAGTGTAGGGTAGAGAGTGTAGGGTGTAGAGTGTAGGGTGTAGAGTGTAG
Organism: Ranitomeya imitator; assembly: GCF_032444005.1. Lineage (NCBI taxonomy): Eukaryota > Metazoa > Chordata > Amphibia > Anura > Dendrobatidae > Ranitomeya > Ranitomeya imitator. Next base: position 346,321 of record NW_027194634.1, read on the forward strand.
CGTATAGAGTGTAGGGTATAGAGTGTAGGGTATAGAGTGTAGGGTATAGAGTGTAGGGTATAGAGTGTAGGGTGTAGAGTGTAGGGTGTAGAGTGTAGGGTATAGAGTGTAGGGTAAAGAGTGTAGGGTATAGAGTGTAGGGTATAGAGTGTAGGGTGTAGAGTGTAGGGTGTAGAGTGTAGGGTATAGAGTGTAGGGAGTAGAGTGTAGGGTATAGAGTGTAGAGTGTAGGGTATAGAGTGTAGAGTGTAGGGAGTAGAGTGTAGAGTGTAGGGTATAGAGTGTAGGGTGTAGGGTATAGAGTGTAGGGTGTAGAGTGTAGGGTATAGAGTGTAGAGTGTAGGGTATAGAGTGTAGGGTGTAGGGTATAGAGTGTGGCGTATAGAGTATAGGGTGTAGCGTGTAGGGTATAGAGTGTAGGGTGTAGGGTATAGAGTGTAGAGTGTAGGGTATAGAGTGTAGGGTATAGAGTGTAGGGTATAGAGTGTAGGGTATAGAGTGTAGGGAATAGAGTGTAGGGTGTAAGGTGTAGAGTGTAGGGTATAGAGTGTAGGGTATATACTGTAGGGTATGGAGTGTAGGCTATAGAGTGTAGGGTATAGAGTGTAGAGTGTAGGGTATAGAGTGTAGGGTATAGAGTGTAGGGTATAGGGTATAGAGTGTAAGGTGTAGAGTGTAGGGTGTAGAGTGTAGGGTATAGAGTGTAGGGTATAGAGTGTAGGGTGTAGGGTATAGAGTGTAGGGTATAGAGTGTAGGGTATAGAGTGTAGGGTATAGAGTGTAGAGTGTAGAGTGTATGGTATAGAGTGTAGAGTGTAGGGTATAGAGTGTAGGGTATAGACTGTAGGGTATAGAGTGTGGCGTATAGATTGTAGGGTATAGAGTGTAGAGTGTAGGGTATAGAATGTAGGGTATAGAGTGTAGGGTATAGAGTGTAGGGAATAGAGTGTAGAGTGTAAGGTATAGAGTGTAGAGTGTAAGGTATAGAGTGTAGAGCGTAGGGTATAGACTGTAGGGTGTAGAGTGTAGGGAGTAGAGTGTAGGGTATAGAGTGTAGAGTGTAGGGTATAGAGTGCAGGGTATAGAGTGTAGGGTATAGAGTGTAGAGTGTAGGCTATAGAGTGTAGGGTATAGAGTGTAGAGTGTAGGGTATAGAGTGTAGGGTATAGAGTGTAGGGTATAGAGTGTAGGGTGTAGAGTGTAGGGTATAGAGTGCAGGTTGTAGAGTGTAGGGTATAGAGTGTAGGGTGTAGAGTGTAGGGTATAGAGTGTATAGTGTAGGGTATAGAGTGTAGGGTATAGAGTGTAGGGTATAGAGTGTATCGTGTAGGGTATAGAGTGTATGCTCTAGAGTGTATGGTGTAGAGTGTATGGTGTAGAGTGTATGGTGTAGAGTGTAGGGTATAGAGTGTAGGGTATAGAGTGTAGGGTATAGAGTGTAGGGTATAGAGTGTATGTTATAGAGTGTAGGGTATAGAGTGTAGAGTGTAGGGTATAGAGTTTAGAGTTTAGTGTATAGAGTGTAGGGTATAGAGTGCAAATTGTAGAGTGTAGGGTATAGAGTGTATGGTATAGAGTGTAGGGTATAAAGTGTAGAGTGTAGTGTATAGAGTGTAGGGTGTAGAGTGTAGGGTGTAGGGTATAGAGTGTAGGGTATAGAGTGTAGGGTATAGAGTGTAGGGTGTAGAGTGTAGAGTGTAGGGTACAGAGTGCAGGGTGTAGAGTGTAGGGTATAGAGTGTAGGGTGTAGAGTGTAGGGTGTAGGGTATAGAGTGTAGGGTATAGAGTGTAGGGTATAGAGTGTAGGGTATAGAGTGTATGTTATAGAGTGTAGGGTATAGAGTGTAGAGTGTAGGGTATAGAGTGTAGGGTATAGAGTGTAGGGTATAGAGTGTAGGGTATAGGGTGTAGGGTATAGAGTGTAGGGTATAGAGTGTAGGGTAAAGAGTGTAGAGTGTAGGGTATAGAGTGTAGGGTAGAGAGTGTAGGGTGTAGAGTGTAGGGTGTAGAGTGTAGCGTATAGAGTGTAGGGTATAGAGTGTAGGGTATAGAGTGTAGGGTATAGAGTGTAGGGTATAGAGTGTAGGGTGTAGAGTGTAGGGTGTAGAGTGTAGGGTATAGAGTGTAGGGTAAAGAGTGTAGGGTATAGAGTGTAGGGTATAGAGTGTAGGGTGTAGAGTGTAGGGTGTAGAGTGTAGGGTATAGAGTGTAGGGAGTAGAGTGTAGGGTATAGAGTGTAGAGTGTAGGGTATAGAGTGTAGAGTGTAGGGAGTAGAGTGTAGAGTGTAGGGTATAGAGTGTAGGGTGTAGGGTATAGAGTGTAGGGTGTAGAGTGTAGGGTATAGAGTGTAGAGTGTAGGGTATAGAGTGTAGGGTGTAGGGTATAGAGTGTGGCGTATAGAGTATAGGGTGTAGCGTGTAGGGTATAGAGTGTAGGGTGTAGGGTATAGAGTGTAGAGTGTAGGGTATAGAGTGTAGGGTATAGAGTGTAGGGTATAGAGTGTAGGGTATAGAGTGTAGGGAATAGAGTGTAGGGTGTAAGGTGTAGAGTGTAGGGTATAGAGTGTAGGGTATATACTGTAGGGTATGGAGTGTAGGCTATAGAGTGTAGGGTATAGAGTGTAGAGTGTAGGGTATAGAGTGTAGGGTATAGAGTGTAGGGTATAGGGTATAGAGTGTAAGGTGTAGAGTGTAGGGTGTAGAGTGTAGGGTATAGAGTGTAGGGTATAGAGTGTAGGGTGTAGGGTATAGAGTGTAGGGTATAGAGTGTAGGGTATAGAGTGTAGGGTGTAGAGTGTAGAGTGTAGGGTACAGAGTGCAGGGTGTAGAGTGTAGGGTATAGAGTGTAGAGTGTAGGGTATAGAGTGTAGGGTGTAGAGTGTAGGGTGTAGGGTATAGAGTGTAGGGTATAGAGTGTAGGGTATAGAGTGTAGGGTATAGAGTGTATGTTATAGAGTGTAGGGTATAGAGTGTAGAGTGTAGGGTATAGAGTGTAGGGTATAGAGTGTAGGGTATAGAGTGTAGGGTATAGGGTGTAGGGTATAGAGTGTAGGGTATAGAGTGTAGGGTAAAGAGTGTAGAGTGTAGGGTATAGAGTGTAGGGTAGAGAGTGTAGGGTGTAGAGTGTAGGGTGTAGAGTGTAGCGTATAGAGTGTAGGGTATAGAGTGTAGGGTATAGAGTGTAGGGTATAGAGTGTAGGGTATAGAGTGTAGGGTGTAGAGTGTAGGGTGTAGAGTGTAGGGTATAGAGTGTAGGGTAAAGAGTGTAGGGTATAGAGTGTAGGGTATAGAGTGTAGGGTGTAGAGTGTAGGGTGTAGAGTGTAGGGTATAGAGTGTAGGGAGTAGAGTGTAGGGTATAGAGTGTAGAGTGTAGGGTATAGAGTGTAGAGTGTAGGGAGTAGAGTGTAGAGTGTAGGGTATAGAGTGTAGGGTGTAGGGTATAGAGTGTAGGGTGTAGAGTGTAGGGTATAGAGTGTAGAGTGTAGGGTATAGAGTGTAGGGTGTAGGGTATAGAGTGTGGCGTATAGAGTATAGGGTGTAGCGTGTAGGGTATAGAGTGTAGGGTGTAGGGTATAGAGTGTAGAGTGTAGGGTATAGAGTGTAGGGTATAGAGTGTAGGGTATAGAGTGTAGGGTATAGAGTGTAGGGAATAGAGTGTAGGGTGTAAGGTGTAGAGTGTAGGGTATAGAGTGTAGGGTATATACTGTAGGGTATGGAGTGTAGGCTATAGAGTGTAGGGTATAGAGTGTAGAGTGTAGGGTATAGAGTGTAGGGTATAGAGTGTAGGGTATAGGGTATAGAGTGTAAGGTGTAGAGTGTAGGGTGTAGAGTGTAGGGTATAGAGTGTAGGGTATAGAGTGTAGGGTGTAGGGTATAGAGTGTAGGGTATAGAGTGTAGGGTATAGAGTGTAGGGTATAGAGTGTAGAGTGTAGAGTGTATGGTATAGAGTGTAGAGTGTAGGGTATAGAGTGTAGGGTATAGACTGTAGGGTATAGAGTGTGGCGTATAGATTGTAGGGTATAGAGTGTAGAGTGTAGGGTATAGAATGTAGGGTATAGAGTGTAGGGTATAGAGTGTAGGGAATAGAGTGTAGAGTGTAAGGTATAGAGTGTAGAGTGTAAGGTATAGAGTGTAGAGCGTAGGGTATAGACTGTAGGGTGTAGAGTGTAGGGAGTAGAGTGTAGGGTATAGAGTGTAGAGTGTAGGGTATAGAGTGCAGGGTATAGAGTGTAGGGTATAGAGTGTAGAGTGTAGGCTATAGAGTGTAGGGTATAGAGTGTAGAGTGTAGGGTATAGAGTGTAGGGTATAGAGTGTAGGGTATAGAGTGTAGGGTGTAGAGTGTAGGGTATAGAGTGCAGGTTGTAGAGTGTAGGGTATAGAGTGTAGGGTGTAGAGTGTAGGGTATAGAGTGTATAGTGTAGGGTATAGAGTGTAGGGTATAGAGTGTAGGGTATAGAGTGTATCGTGTAGGGTATAGAGTGTATGCTCTAGAGTGTATGGTGTAGAGTGTATGGTGTAGAGTGTATGGTGTAGAGTGTAGGGTATAGAGTGTAGGGTATAGAGTGTAGGGTATAGAGTGTAGGGTATAGAGTGTATGTTATAGAGTGTAGGGTATAGAGTGTAGAGTGTAGGGTATAGAGTTTAGAGTTTAGTGTATAGAGTGTAGGGTATAGAGTGCAAATTGTAGAGTGTAGGGTATAGAGTGTATGGTATAGAGTGTAGGGTATAAAGTGTAGAGTGTAGTGTATAGAGTGTAGGGTGTAGAGTGTAGGGTGTAGGGTATAGAGTGTAGGGTATAGAGTGTAGGGTATAGAGTGTAGGGTGTAGAGTGTAGAGTGTAGGGTACAGAGTGCAGGGTGTAGAGTGTAGGGTATAGAGTGTAGAGTGTAGGGTATAGAGTGTAGGGTGTAGAGTGTAGGGTGTAGGGTATAGAGTGTAGGGTATAGAGTGTAGGGTATAGAGTGTAGGGTATAGAGTGTATGTTATAGAGTGTAGGGTATAGAGTGTAGAGTGTAGGGTATAGAGTGTAGGGTATAGAGTGTAGGGTATAGAGTGTAGGGTATAGGGTGTAGGGTATAGAGTGTAGGGTATAGAGTGTAGGGTAAAGAGTGTAGAGTGTAGGGTATAGAGTGTAGGGTAGAGAGTGTAGGGTGTAGAGTGTAGGGTGTAGAGTGTAGCGTATAGAGTGTAGAGTATAGAGTGTAGGGTATAGAGTGTAGGGTATAGAGTGTAGGGTATAGAGTGTAGGGTGTAGAGTGTAGGGTGTAGAGTGTAGGGTATAGAGTGTAGGGTAAAGAGTGTAGGGTATAGAGTGTAGGGTATAGAGTGTAGGGTGTAGAGTGTAGGGTGTAGAGTGTAGGGTATAGAGTGTAGGGAGTAGAGTGTAGGGTATAGAGTGTAGAGTGTAGGGTATAGAGTGTAGAGTGTAGGGAGTAGAGTGTAGAGTGTAGGGTATAGAGTGTAGGGTGTAGGGTATAGAGTGTAGGGTGTAGAGTGTAGGGTATAGAGTGTAGAGTGTAGGGTATAGAGTGTAGGGTGTAGGGTATAGAGTGTGGCGTATAGAGTATAGGGTGTAGCGTGTAGGGTATAGAGTGTAGGGTGTAGGGTATAGAGTGTAGAGTGTAGGGTATAGAGTGTAGGGTATAGAGTGTAGGGTATAGAGTGTAGGGTATAGAGTGTAGGGAATAGAGTGTAGGGTGTAAGGTGTAGAGTGTAGGGTATAGAGTGTAGGGTATATACTGTAGGGTATGGAGTGTAGGCTATAGAGTGTAGGGTATAGAGTGTAGAGTGTAGGGTATAGAGTGTAGGGTATAGAGTGTAGGGTATAGGGTATAGAGTGTAAGGTGTAGAGTGTAGGGTGTAGAGTGTAGGGTATAGAGTGTAGGGTATAGAGTGTAGGGTGTAGGGTATAGAGTGTAGGGTATAGAGTGTAGGGTATAGAGTGTAGGGTATAGAGTGTAGAGTGTAGAGTGTATGGTATAGAGTGTAGAGTGTAGGGTATAGAGTGTAGGGTATAGACTGTAGGGTATAGAGTGTGGCGTATAGATTGTAGGGTATAGAGTGTAGAGTGTAGGGTATAGAATGTAGGGTATAGAGTGTAGGGTATAGAGTGTAGGGAATAGAGTGTAGAGTGTAAGGTATAGAGTGTAGAGTGTAAGGTATAGAGTGTAGAGCGTAGGGTATAGACTGTAGGGTGTAGAGTGTAGGGAGTAGAGTGTAGGGTATAGAGTGTAGAGTGTAGGGTATAGAGTGCAGGGTATAGAGTGTAGGGTATAGAGTGTAGAGTGTAGGCTATAGAGTGTAGGGTATAGAGTGTAGAGTGTAGGGTATAGAGTGTAGGGTATAGAGTGTAGGGTATAGAGTGTAGGGTGTAGAGTGTAGGGTATAGAGTGCAGGTTGTAGAGTGTAGGGTATAGAGTGTAGGGTGTAGAGTGTAGGGTATAGAGTGTATAGTGTAGGGTATAGAGTGTAGGGTATAGAGTGTAGGGTATAGAGTGTATCGTGTAGGGTATAGAGTGTATGCTCTAGAGTGTATGGTGTAGAGTGTATGGTGTAGAGTGTATGGTGTAGAGTGTAGGGTATAGAGTGTAGGGTATAGAGTGTAGGGTATAGAGTGTAGGGTATAGAGTGTATGTTATAGAGTGTAGGGTATAGAGTGTAGAGTGTAGGGTATAGAGTTTAGAGTTTAGTGTATAGAGTGTAGGGTATAGAGTGCAAATTGTAGAGTGTAGGGTATAGAGTGTATGGTATAGAGTGTAGGGTATAAAGTGAAGAGTGTAGTGTATAGAGTGTAGGGTGTAGAGTGTAGGGTGTAGGGTATAGAGTGTAGGGTATAGAGTGTAGGGTATAGAGTGTAGGGTGTAGAGTGTAGAGTGTAGGGTACAGAGTGCAGGGTGTAGAGTGTAGGGTATAGAGTGTAGAGTGTAGGGTATAGAGTGTAGGGTGTAGAGTGTAGGGTGTAGGGTATAGAGTGTAGGGTATAGAGTGTAGGGTATAGAGTGTAGGGTATAGAGTGTATGTTATAGAGTGTAGGGTATAGAGTGTAGGGTATAGAGTGTAGGGTATAGAGTGTAGGGTATAGAGTGTAGGGTATAGGGTGTAGGGTATAGAGTGTAGGGTATAGAGTGTAGGGTAAAGAGTGTAGAGTGTAGGGTATAGAGTGTAGGGTAGAGAGTGTAGGGTGTAGAGTGTAGGGTGTAGAGTGTAGCGTATAGAGTGTAGGGTATAGAGTGTAGGGTATAGAGTGTAGGGTATAGAGTGTAGGGTATAGAGTGTAGGGTGTAGAGTGTAGGGTGTAGAGTGTAGGGTATAGAGTGTAGGGTAAAGAGTGTAGGGTATAGAGTGTAGGGTATAGAGTGTAGGGTGTAGAGTGTAGGGTGTAGAGTGTAGGGTATAGAGTGTAGGGAGTAGAGTGTAGGGTATAGAGTGTAGAGTGTAGGGTATAGAGTGTAGAGTGTAGGGAGTAGAGTGTAGAGTGTAGGGTATAGAGTGTAGGGTGTAGGGTATAGAGTGTAGGGTGTAGAGTGTAGGGTATAGAGTGTAGAGTGTAGGGTATAGAGTGTAGGGTGTAGGGTATAGAGTGTGGCGTATAGAGTATAGGGTGTAGCGTGTAGGGTATAGAGTGTAGGGTGTAGGGTATAGAGTGTAGAGTGTAGGGTATAGAGTGTAGGGTATAGAGTGTAGGGTATAGAGTGTAGGGTATAGAGTGTAGGGAATAGAGTGTAGGGTGTAAGGTGTAGAGTGTAGGGTATAGAGTGTAGGGTATATACTGTAGGGTATGGAGTGTAGGCTATAGAGTGTAGGGTATAGAGTGTAGAGTGTAGGGTATAGAGTGTAGGGTATAGAGTGTAGGGTATAGGGTATAGAGTGTAAGGTGTAGAGTGTAGGGTGTAGAGTGTAGGGTATAGAGTGTAGGGTATAGAGTGTAGGGTGTAGGGTATAGAGTGTAGGGTATAGAGTGCAGGGTATAGAGTGTAGGGTGTAGAGTGTAGAGTGTAGGGTACAGAGTGCAGGGTGTAGAGTGTAGGGTATAGAGTGTAGAGTGTAGGGTATAGAGTGTAGGGTGTAGAGTGTAGGGTGTAGGGTATAGAGTGTAGGGTATAGAGTGTAGGGTATAGAGTGTAGGGTATAGAGTGTATGTTATAGAGTGTAGGGTATAGAGTGTAGAGTGTAGGGTATAGAGTGTAGGGTATAGAGTGTAGGGTATAGAGTGTAGGGTATAGGGTGTAGGGTATAGAGTGTAGGGTATAGAGTGTAGGGTAAAGAGTGTAGAGTGTAGGGTATAGAGTGTAGGGTAGAGAGTGTAGGGTGTAGAGTGTAGGGTGTAGAGTGTAGCGTATAGAGTGTAGGGTATAGAGTGTAGGGTATAGAGTGTAGGGTATAGAGTGTAGGGTGTAGAGTGTAGGGTGTAGAGTGTAGGGTATAGAGTGTAGGGTAAAGAGTGTAGGGTATAGAGTGTAGGGTATAGAGTGTAGGGTGTAGAGTGTAGGGTGTAGAGTGTAGGGTATAGAGTGTAGGGAGTAGAGTGTAGGGTATAGAGTGTAGAGTGTAGGGTATAGAGTGTAGAGTGTAGGGAGTAGAGTGTAGAGTGTAGGGTATAGAGTGTAGGGTGTAGGGTATAGAGTGTAGGGTGTAGAGTGTAGGGTATAGAGTGTAGAGTGTAGGGTATAGAGTGTAGGGTGTAGGGTATAGAGTGTGGCGTATAGAGTATAGGGTGTAGCGTGTAGGGTATAGAGTGTAGGGTGTAGGGTATAGAGTGTAGAGTGTAGGGTATAGAGTGTAGGGTATAGAGTGTAGGGTATAGAGTGTAGGGTATAGAGTGTAGGGAATAGAGTGTAGGGTGTAAGGTGTAGAGTGTAGGGTATAGAGTGTAGGGTATATACTGTAGGGTATGGAGTGTAGGCTATAGAGTGTAGGGTATAGAGTGTAGAGTGTAGGGTATAGAGTGTAGGGTATAGAGTGTAGGGTATAGGGTATAGAGTGTAAGGTGTAGAGTGTAGGGTGTAGAGTGTAGGGTATAGAGTGTAGGGTATAGAGTGTAGGGTGTAGGGTATAGAGTGTAGGGTATAGAGTGTAGGGTATAGAGTGTAGGGTATAGAGTGTAGAGTGTATGGTATAGAGTGTAGAGTGTAGGGTATAGAGTGTAGGGTATAGACTGTAGGGTATAGAGTGTGGCGTATAGATTGTAGGGTATAGAGTGTAGAGTGTAGGGTATAGAATGTAGGGTATAGAGTGTAGGGTATAGAGTGTAGGGAATAGAGTGTAGAGTGTAAGGTATAGAGTGTAGAGTGTAAGGTATAGAGTGTAGAGCGTAGGGTATAGACTGTAGGGTGTAGAGTGTAGGGAGTAGAGTGTAGGGTATAGAGTGTAGAGTGTAGGGTATAGAGTGCAGGGTATAGAGTGTAGGGTATAGAGTGTAGAGTGTAGGCTATAGAGTGTAGGGTATAGAGTGTAGAGTGTAGGGTATAGAGTGTAGGGTATAGAGTGTAGGGTATAGAGTGTAGGGTGTAGAGTGTAGGATATAGAGTGCAGGTTGTAGAGTGTAGGGTATAGAGTGTAGGGTGTAGAGTGTAGGGTATAGAGTGTATAGTGTAGGGTATAGAGTGTAGGGTATAGAGTGTAGGGTATAGAGTGTATCGTGTAGGGTATAGAGTGTATGCTCTAGAGAGTATGGTGTAGAGTGTATGGTGTAGAGTGTATGGTGTAGAGTGTAGGGTATAGAGTGTAGGGTATAGAGTGTAGGGTATAGAGTGTAGGGTATAGAGTGTATGTTATAGAGTGTAGGGTATAGAGTGTAGAGTGTAGGGTATAGAGTTTAGAGTTTAGTGTATAGAGTGTAGGGTATAGAGTGCAAATTGTAGAGTGTAGGGTATAGAGTGTATGGTATAGAGTGTAGGGTATAAAGTGTATAGTGTAGTGTATAGAGTGTAGGGTGTAGAGTGTAGGGTGTAGGGTATAGAGTGTAGGGTATAGAGTGTAGGGTATAGAGTGTAGGGTGTAGAGTGTAGAGTGTAGGGTACAGAGTGCAGGGTGTAGAGTGTAGGGTATAGAGTGTAGAGTGTAGGGTATAGAGTGTAGGGTGTAGAGTGTAGGGTGTAGGGTATAGAGTGTAGGGTATAGAGTGTAGGGTATAGAGTGTAGGGTATAGAGTGTATGTTATAGAGTGTAGGGTATAGAGTGTAGAGTGTAGGGTATAGAGTGTAGGGTATAGAGTGTAGGGTATAGAGTGTAGGGTATAGGGTGTAGGGTATAGAGTGTAGGGTATAGAGTGTAGGGTAAAGAGTGTAGAGTGTAGGGTATAGAGTGTAGGGTAGAGAGTGTAGGGTGTAGAGTGTAGGGTGTAGAGTGTAGCGTATAGAGTGTAGGGTATAGAGTGTAGGGTATAGAGTGTAGGGTATAGAGTGTAGGGTATAGAGTGTAGGGTTTAGAGTGTAGGGTGTAGAGTGTAGGGTATAGAGTGTAGGGTAAAGAGTGTAGGGTATAGAGTGTAGGGTATAGAGTGTAGGGTGTAGAGTGTAGGGTGTAGAGTGTAGGGTATAGAGTGTAGGGAGTAGAGTGTAGGGTATAGAGTGTAGAGTGTAGGGTATAGAGTGTAGAGTGTAGGGAGTAGAGTGTAGAGTGTAGGGTATAGAGTGTAGGGTGTAGGGTATAGAGTGTAGGGTGTAGAGTGTAGGGTATAGAGTGTAGAGTGTAGGGTATAGAGTGTAGGGTGTAGGGTATAGAGTGTGGCGTATAGAGTATAGGGTGTAGCGTGTAGGGTATAGAGTGTAGGGTGTAGGGTATAGAGTGTAGAGTGTAGGGTATAGAGTGTAGGGTATAGAGTGTAGGGTATAGAGTGTAGGGTATAGAGTGTAGGGAATAGAGTGTAGGGTGTAAGGTGTAGAGTGTAGGGTATAGAGTGTAGGGTATATACTGTAGGGTATGGAGTGTAGGCTATAGAGTGTAGGGTATAGAGTGTAGAGTGTAGGGTATAGAGTGTAGGGTATAGAGTGTAGGGTATAGGGTATAGAGTGTAAGGTGTAGAGTGTAGGGTGTAGAGTGTAGGGTATAGAGTGTAGGGTATAGAGTGTAGGGTGTAGGGTATAGAGTGTAGGGTATAGAGTGTAGGGTATAGAGTGTAGGGTATAGAGTGTAGAGTGTAGAGTGTATGGTATAGAGTGTAGAGTGTAGGGTATAGAGTGTAGGGTATAGACTGTAGGGTATAGAGTGTGGCGTATAGATTGTAGGGTATAGAGTGTAGAGTGTAGGGTATAGAATGTAGGGTATAGAGTGTAGGGTATAGAGTGTAGGGAATAGAGTGTAGAGTGTAAGGTATAGAGTGTAGAGTGTAAGGTATAGAGTGTAGAGCGTAGGGTATAGACTGTAGGGTGTAGAGTGTAGGGAGTAGAGTGTAGGGTATAGAGTGTAGAGTGTAGGGTATAGAGTGCAGGGTATAGAGTGTAGGGTATAGAGTGTAGAGTGTAGGCTATAGAGTGTAGGGTATAGAGTGTAGAGTGTAGGGTATAGAGTGTAGGGTATAGAGTGTAGGGTATAGAGTGTAGGGTGTAGAGTGTAGGGTATAGAGTGCAGGTTGTAGAGTGTAGGGTATAGAGTGTAGGGTGTAGAGTGTAGGGTATAGAGTGTATAGTGTAGGGTATAGAGTGTAGGGTATAGAGTGTAGGGTATAGAGTGTATCGTGTAGGGTATAGAGTGTATGCTCTAGAGTGTATGGTGTAGAGTGTATGGTGTAGAGTGTATGGTGTAGAGTGTAGGGTATAGAGTGTAGGGTATAGAGTGTAGGGTATAGAGTGTAGGGTATAGAGTGTATGTTATAGAGTGTAGGGTATAGAGTGTAGAGTGTAGGGTATAGAGTTTAGAGTTTAGTGTATAGAGTGTAGGGTATAGAGTGCAAATTGTAGAGTGTAGGGTATAGAGTGTATGGTATAGAGTGTAGGGTATAAAGTGTAGAGTGTAGTGTATAGAGTGTAGGGTGTAGAGTGTAGGGTGTAGGGTATAGAGTGTAGGGTATAGAGTGTAGGGTATAGAGTGTAGGGTGTAGAGTGTAGAGTGTAGGGTACAGAGTGCAGGGTGTAGAGTGTAGGGTATAGAGTGTAGAGTGTAGGGTATAGAGTGTAGGGTGTAGAGTGTAGGGTGTAGGGTATAGAGTGTAGGGTATAGAGTGTAGGGTATAGAGTGTAGGGTATAGAGTGTATGTTATAGAGTGTAGGGTATAGAGTGTAGAGTGTAGGGTATAGAGTGTAGGGTATAGAGTGTAGGGTATAGAGTGTAGGGTATAGGGTGTAGGGTATAGAGTGTAGGGTATAGAGTGTGGGGTAAAGAGTGTAGAGTGTAGGGTATAGAGTGTAGGGTAGAGAGTGTAGGGTGTAGAGTGTAGGGTGTAGAGTGTAGCGTATAGAGTGTAGGGTATAGAGTGTAGGGTATAGAGTGTAGGGTATAGAGTGTAGGGTATAGAGTGTAGGGTGTAGAGTGTAGGGTGTAGAGTGTAGGGTATAGAGTGTAGGGTAAAGAGTGTAGGGTATAGAGTGTAGGGTATAGAGTGTAGGGTGTAGAGTGTAGGGTGTAGAGTGTAGGGTATAGAGTGTAGGGAGTAGAGTGTAGGGTATAGAGTGTAGAGTGTAGGGTATAGAGTGTAGAGTGTAGGGAGTAGAGTGTAGAGTGTAGGGTATAGAGTGTAGGGTGTAGGGTATAGAGTGTAGGGTGTAGAGTGTAGGGTATAGAGTGTAGAGTGTAGGGTATAGAGTGTAGGGTGTAGGGTATAGAGTGTGGCGTATAGAGTATAGGGTGTAGCGTGTAGGGTATAGAGTGTAGGGTGTAGGGTATAGAGTGTAGAGTGTAGGGTATAGAGTGTAGGGTATAGAGTGTAGGGTATAGAGTGTAGGGTATAGAGTGTAGGGAATAGAGTGTAGGGTGTAAGGTGTAGAGTGTAGGGTATAGAGTGTAGGGTATATACTGTAGGGTATGGAGTGTAGGCTATAGAGTGTAGGGTACAGAGTGTAGAGTGTAGGGTATAGAGTGTAGGGTATAGAGTGTAGGGTATAGGGTATAGAGTGTAAGGTGTAGAGTGTAGGGTGTAGAGTGTAGGGTATAGAGTGTAGGGTATAGAGTGTAGGGTGTAGGGTATAGAGTGTAGGGTATAGAGTGTAGGGTATAGAGTGTAGGGTGTAGAGTGTAGAGTGTAGGGTACAGAGTGCAGGGTGTAGAGTGTAGGGTATAGAGTGTAGAGTGTAGGGTATAGAGTGTAGAGTGTAGGGTGTAGGGTATAGAGTGTAGGGTATAGAGTGTAGGGTATAGAGTGTAGGGTATAGAGTGTATGTTATAGAGTGTAGGGTATAGAGTGTAGAGTGTAGGGTATAGAGTGTAGGGTATAGAGTGTAGGGTATAGAGTGTAGGGTATAGGGTGTAGGGTATAGAGTGTAGGGTATAGAGTGTAGGGTAAAGAGTGTAGAGTGTAGGGTATAGAGTGTAGGGTAGAGAGTGTAGGGTGTAGAGTGTAGGGTGTAGAGTGTAGCGTATAGAGTGTAGGGTATAGAGTGTAGGGTATAGAGTGTAGGGTATAGAGTGTAGGGTGTAGAGTGTAGGGTGTAGAGTGTAGGGTATAGAGTGTAGGGTAAAGAGTGTAGGGTATAGAGTGTAGGGTATAGAGTGTAGGGTGTAGAGTGTAGGGTGTAGAGTGTAGGGTATAGAGTGTAGGGAGTAGAGTGTAGGGTATAGAGTGTAGAGTGTAGGGTATAGAGTGTAGAGTGTAGGGAGTAGAGTGTAGAGTGTAGGGTATAGAGTGTAGGGTGTAGGGTATAGAGTGTAGGGTGTAGAGTGTAGGGTATAGAGTGTAGAGTGTAGGGTATAGAGTGTAGGGTGTAGGGTATAGAGTGTGGCGTATAGAGTATAGGGTGTAGCGTGTAGGGTATAGAGTGTAGGGTGTAGGGTATAGAGTGTAGAGTGTAGGGTATAGAGTGTAGGGTATAGAGTGTAGGGTATAGAGTGTAGGGAATAGAGTGTAGGGTGTAAGGTGTAGAGTGTAGGGTATAGAGTGTAGGGTATATACTGTAGGGTATGGAGTGTAGGCTATAGAGTGTAGGGTATAGAGTGTAGAGTGTAGGGTATAGAGTGTAGGGTATAGAGTGTAGGGTATAGGGTATAGAGTGTAAGGTGTAGAGTGTAGGGTGTAGAGTGTAGGGTATAGAGTGTAGGGTATAGAGTGTAGGGTGTAGGGTATAGAGTGTAGGGTATAGAGTGTAGGGTATAGAGTGTAGGGTATAGAGTGTAGAGTGTAGAGTGTATGGTATAGAGTGTAGAGTGTAGGGTATAGAGTGTAGGGTATAGACTGTAGGGTATAGAGTGTGGCGTATAGATTGTAGGGTATAGAGTGTAGAGTGTAGGGTATAGAATGTAGGGTATAGAGTGTAGGGTATAGAGTGTAGGGAATAGAGTGTAGAGTGTAAGGTATAGAGTGTAGAGTGTAAGGTATAGAGTGTAGAGCGTAGGGTATAGACTGTAGGGTGTAGAGTGTAGGGAGTAGAGTGTAGGGTATAGAGTGTAGAGTGTAGGGTATAGAGTGCAGGGTATAGAGTGTAGGGTATAGAGTGTAGAGTGTAGGCTATAGAGTGTAGGGTATAGAGTGTAGAGTGTAGGGTATAGAGTGTAGGGTATAGAGTGTAGGGTATAGAGTGTAGGGTGTAGAGTGTAGGGTATAGAGTGCAGGTTGTAGAGTGTAGGGTATAGAGTGTAGGGTGTAGAGTGTAGGGTATAGAGTGTATAGTGTAGGGTATAGAGTGTAGGGTATAGAGTGTAGGGTATAGAGTGTATCGTGTAGGGTATAGAGTGTATGCTCTAGAGTGTATGGTGTAGAGTGTATGGTGTAGAGTGTATGGTGTAGAGTGTAGGGTATAAAGTGTAGGGTATAGAGTGTAGGGTATAGAGTGTAGGGTATAGAGTGTATGTTATAGAGTGTAGGGTATAGAGTGTAGAGTGTAGGGTATAGAGTTTAGAGTTTAGTGTATAGAGTGTAGGGTATAGAGTGTATGGTATAGAGTGTAGGGTATAAAGTGTAGAGTGTAGTGTATAGAGTGTAGGGTGTAGAGTGTAGGGTGTAGGGTATAGAGTGTAGGGTATAGAGTGTAGGGTATAGAGTGTAGGGTGTAGAGTGTAGAGTGTAGGGTACAGAGTGCAGGGTGTAGAGTGTAGGGTATAGAGTGTAGAGTGTAGGGTATAGAGTGTAGGGTGTAGAGTGTAGGGTGTAGGGTATAGAGTGTAGGGTATAGAGTGTAGGGTATAGAGTGTAGGGTATAGAGTGTATGTTATAGAGTGTAGGGTATAGAGTGTAGAGTGTAGGGTATAGAGTGTAGGGTATAGAGTGTAGGGTATAGAGTGTAGGGTATAGGGTGTAGGGTATAGAGTGTAGGGTATAGAGTGTAGGGTAAAGAGTGTAGAGTGTAGGGTATAGAGTGTAGGGTAGAGAGTGTAGGGTGTAGAGTGTAGGGTGTAGAGTGTAGCGTATAGAGTGTAGGGTATAGAGTGTAGGGTATAGAGTGTAGGGTATAGAGTGTAGGGTATAGAGTGTAGGGTGTAGAGTGTAGGGTGTAGAGTGTAGGGTATAGAGTGTAGGGTAAAGAGTGTAGGGTATAGAGTGTAGGGTATAGAGTGTAGGGTGTAGAGTGTAGGGTGTAGAGTGTAGGGTATAGAGTGTAGGGAGTAGAGTGTAGGGTATAGAGTGTAGAGTGTAGGGTATAGAGTGTAGAGTGTAGGGAGTAGAGTGTAGAGTGTAGGGTATAGAGTGTAGGGTGTAGGGTATAGAGTGTAGGGTGTAGAGTGTAGGGTATAGAGTGTAGAGTGTAGGGTATAGAGTGTAGGGTGTAGGGTATAGAGTGTGGCGTATAGAGTATAGGGTGTAGCGTGTAGGGTATAGAGTGTAGGGTGTAGGGTATAGAGTGTAGAGTGTAGGGTATAGAGTGTAGGGTATAGAGTGTAGGGTATAGAGTGTAGGGTATAGAGTGTAGGGAATAGAGTGTAGGGTGTAAGGTGTAGAGTGTAGGGTATAGAGTGTAGGGTATATACTGTAGGGTATGGAGTGTAGGCTATAGAGTGTAGGGTATAGAGTGTAGAGTGTAGGGTATAGAGTGTAGGGTATAGAGTGTAGGGTATAGGGTATAGAGTGTAAGGTGTAGAGTGTAGGGTGTAGAGTGTAGGGTATAGAGTGTAGGGTATAGAGTGTAGGGTGTAGGGTATAGAGTGTAGGGTATAGAGTGTAGGGTATAGAGTGTAGGGTATAGAGTGTAGAGTGTAGAGTGTATGGTATAGAGTGTAGAGTGTAGGGTATAGAGTGTAGGGTATAGATTGTAGGGTATAGAGTGTGGCGTATAGATTGTAGGGTATAGAGTGTAGAGTGTAGGGTATAGAATGTAGGGTATAGAGTGTAGGGTATAGAGTGTAGGGAATAGAGTGTAGAGTGTAAGGTGTAGAGTGTAGAGTGTAAGGTATAGAGTGTAGAGCGTAGGGTATAGACTGTAGGGTGTAGAGTGTAGGGAGTAGAGTGTAGGGTATAGAGTGTAGAGTGTAGGGTATAGAGTGCAGGGTATAGAGTGTAGGGTATAGAGTGTAGAGTGTAGGCTATAGAGTGTAGGGTATAGAGTGTAGAGTGTAGGGTATAGAGTGTAGGGTATAGAGTGTAGGGTAAAGAGTGTAGGGTGTAGAGTGTAGGGTATAGAGTGCAGGTTGTAGAGTGTAGGGTATAGAGTGTAGGGTGTAGAGTGTAGGGTATAGAGTGTATAGTGTAGGGTATAGAGTGTAGGGTATAGAGTGTAGGGTATAGAGTGTATCGTGTAGGGTATAGAGTGTATGCTCTAGAGTGTATGGTGTAGAGTGTATGGTGTAGAGTGTATGGTGTAGAGTGTAGGGTATAGAGTGTAGCGTATAGAGTGTAGGGTATAGAGTGTAGGGTATAGAGTGTATGTTATTGAGTGTAGGGTATAGAGTGTAGAGTGTAGGGTATAGAGTTTAGAGTTTAGTGTATAGAGTGTAGGGTATAGAGTGCAAATTGTAGAGTGTAGGGTATAGAGTGTATGGTATAGAGTGTAGGGTATAAAGTGTAGAGTGTAGTGTATAGAGTGTAGGGTGTAGAGTGTAGGGTGTAGGGTATAGAGTGTAGGGTATAGAGTGTAGGGTATAGAGTGTAGGGTGTAGAGTGTAGAGTGTAGGGTACAGAGTGCAGGGTGTAGAGTGTAGGGTATAGAGTGTAGAGTGTAGGGTATAGAGTGTAGGGTGTAGAGTGTAGGGTGTAGGGTATAGAGTGTAGGGTATAGAGTGTAGGGTATAGAGTGTAGGGTATAGAGTGTATGTTATAGAGTGTAGGGTATAGAGTGTAGAGTGTAGGGTATAGAGTGTAGGGTATAGAGTGTAGGGTATAGAGTGTAGGGTATAGGGTGTAGGGTATAGAGTGTAGGGTATAGAGTGTAGGGTAAAGAGTGTAGAGTGTAGGGTATAGAGTGTAGGGTAGAGAGTGTAGGGTGTAGAGTGTAGGGTGTAGAGTGTAGCGTATAGAGTGTAGGGTATAGAGTGTAGGGTATAGAGTGTAGGGTATAGAGTGTAGGGTATAGAGTGTAGGGTGTAGAGTGTAGGGTGTAGAGTGTAGGGTATAGAGTGTAGGGTAAAGAGTGTAGGGTATAGAGTGTAGGGTATAGAGTGTAGGGTGTAGAGTGTAGGGTGTAGAGTGTAGGGTATAGAGTGTAGGGAGTAGAGTGTAGGGTATAGAGTGTAGAGTGTAGGGTATAGAGTGTAGAGTGTAGGGAGTAGAGTGTAGAGTGTAGGGTATAGAGTGTAGGGTGTAGGGTATAGAGTGTAGGGTGTAGAGTGTAGGGTATAGAGTGTAGAGTGTAGGGTATAGAGTGTAGGGTGTAGGGTATAGAGTGTGGCGTATAGAGTATAGGGTGTAGCGTGTAGGGTATAGAGTGTAGGGTGTAGGGTATAGAGTGTAGAGTGTAGGGTATAGAGTGTAGGGTATAGAGTGTAGGGTATAGAGTGTAGGGTATAGAGTGTAGGGAATAGAGTGTAGGGTGTAAGGTGTAGAGTGTAGGGTATAGAGTGTAGGGTATATACTGTAGGGTATGGAGTGTAGGCTATAGAGTGTAGGGTATAGAGTGTAGAGTGTAGGGTATAGAGTGTAGGGTATAGAGTGTAGGGTATAGGGTATAGAGTGTAAGGTGTAGAGTGTAGGGTGTAGAGTGTAGGGTATAGAGTGTAGGGTATAGAGTGTAGGGTGTAGGGTATAGAGTGTAGGGTATAGAGTGTAGGGTATAGAGTGTAGGGTGTAGAGTGTAGAGTGTAGGGTACAGAGTGCAGGGTGTAGAGTGTAGGGTATAGAGTGTAGAGTGTAGGGTATAGAGTGTAGGGTGTAGAGTGTAGGGTGTAGGGTATAGAGTGTAGGGTATAGAGTGTAGGGTATAGAGTGTAGGGTATAGAGTGTATGTTATAGAGTGTAGGGTATAGAGTGTAGAGTGTAGGGTATAGAGTGTAGGGTATAGAGTGTAGGGTATAGAGTGTAGGGTATAGGGTGTAGGGTATAGAGTGTAGGGTATAGAGTGTAGGGTAAAGAGTGTAGAGTGTAGGGTATAGAGTGTAGGGTAGAGAGTGTAGGGTGTAGAGTGTAGGGTGTAGAGTGTAGCGTATAGAGTGTAGGGTATAGAGTGTAGGGTATAGAGTGTAGGGTATAGAGTGTAGTTTATAGAGTGTAGGGTGTAGAGTGTAGGGTGTAGAGTGTAGGGTATAGAGTGTAGGGTAAAGAGTGTAGGGTATAGAGTGTAGGGTATAGAGTGTAGGGTGTAGAGTGTAGGGTATAGAGTGTAGGGTATAGAGTGTAGGGTATAGGGTATAGAGTGTAAGGTGTAGAGTGTAGGGTGTAGAGTGTAGGGTATAGAGTGTAGGGTATAGAGTGTAGGGTGTAGGGTATAGAGTGTAGGGTATAGAGTGTAGGGTATAGAGTGTAGGGTGTAGAGTGTAGAGTGTAGGGTACAGAGTGCAGGGTGTAGAGTGTAGGGTATAGAGTGTAGAGTGTAGGGTATAGAGTGTAGGGTGTAGAGTGTAGGGTGTAGGGTATAGAGTGTAGGGTATAGAGTGTAGGGTATAGAGTGTAGGGTATAGAGTGTATGTTATAGAGTGTAGGGTATAGAGTGTAGAGTGTAGGGTATAGAGTGTAGGGTATAGAGTGTAGGGTATAGAGTGTAGGGTATAGGGTGTAGGGTATAGAGTGTAGGGTATAGAGTGTAGGGTAAAGAGTGTAGAGTGTAGGGTATAGAGTGTAGGGTAGAGAGTGTAGGGTGTAGAGTGTAGGGTGTAGAGTGTAGCGTATAGAGTGTAGGGTATAGAGTGTAGGGTATAGAGTGTAGGGTATAGAGTGTAGTTTATAGAGTGTAGGGTGTAGAGTGTAGGGTGTAGAGTGTAGGGTATAGAGTGTAGGGTAAAGAGTGTAGGGTATAGAGTGTAGGGTATAGAGTGTAGGGTGTAGAGTGTAGGGTGTAGAGTGTAGGGTATAGAGTGTAGGGAGTAGAGTGTAGGGTATAGAGTGTAGAGTGTAGGGTATAGAGTGTAGAGTGTAGGGAGTAGAGTGTAGAGTGTAGGGTATAGAGTGTAGGGTGTAGGGTATAGAGTGTAGGTTGTAGAGTGTAGGGTATAGAGTGTAGAGTGTAGGGTATAGAGTGTAGGGTGTAGGGTATAGAGTGTGGCGTATAGAGTATAGGGTGTAGCGTGTAGGGTATAGAGTGTAGGGTGTAGGGTATAGAGTGTAGAGTGTAGGGTATAGAGTGTAGGGTATAGAGTGTAGGGTATAGAGTGTAGGGTATAGAGTGTAGGGAATAGAGTGTAGGGTGTAAGGTGTAGAGTGTAGGGTATAGAGTGTAGGGTATATACTGTAGGGTATGGAGTGTAGGCTATAGAGTGTAGGGTATAGAGTGTAGAGTGTAGGGTATAGAGTGTAGGGTATAGAGTGTAGGGTATAGGGTATAGAGTGTAAGGTGTAGAGTGTAGGGTGTAGAGTGTAGGGTATAGAGTGTAGGGTATAGAGTGTAGGGTGTAGGGTATAGAGTGTAGGGTATAGAGTGTAGGGTATAGAGTGTAGGGTATAGAGTGTAGAGTGTAGAGTGTATGGTATAGAGTGTAGAGTGTAGGGTATAGAGTGTAGGGTATAGACTGTAGGGTATAGAGTGTGGCGTATAGATTGTAGGGTATAGAGTGTAGAGTGTAGGGTATAGAATGTAGGGTATAGAGTGTAGGGTATAGAGTGTAGGGAATAGAGTGTAGAGTGTAAGGTATAGAGCGTAGAGTGTAAGGTATAGAGTGTAGAGCGTAGGGTATAGACTGTAGGGTGTAGAGTGTAGGGAGTAGAGTGTAGGGTATAGAGTGTAGAGTGTAGGGTATAGAGTGCAGGGTATAGAGTGTAGGGTATAGAGTGTAGAGTGTAGGCTATAGAGTGAAGGGTATAGAGTGTAGAGTGTAGGGTATAGAGTGTAGGGTATAGAGTGTAGGGTATAGAGTGTAGGGTGTAGAGTGTAGGGTATAGAGTGCAGGTTGTAGAGTGTAGGGTATAGAGTGTAGGGTGTAGAGTGTAGGGTATAGAGTGTATAGTGTAGGGTATAGAGTTTAGGGTATAGAGTGTAGGGTATAGAGTGTATCGTGTAGGGTATAGAGTGTATGCTCTAGAGTGTATGGTGTAGAGTGTATGGTGTAGAGTGTATGGTGTAGAGTGTAGGGTATAGAGTGTAGGGTATAGAGTGTAGGGTATAGAGTGTAGGGTATAGAGTGTATGTTATAGAGTGTAGGGTATAGAGTGTAGAGTGTAGGGTATAGAGTTTAGAGTTTAGTGTATAGAGTGTAGGGTATAGAGTGCAAATTGTAGAGTGTAGGGTATAGAGTGTATGGTATAGAGTGTAGGGTATAAAGTGTAGAGTGTAGTGTATAGAGTGTAGGGTGTAGAGTGTAGGGTGTAGGGTATAGAGTGTAGGGTATAGAGTGTAGGGTATAGAGTGTAGGGTGTAGAGTGTAGAGTGTAGGGTACAGAGTGCAGGGTGTAGAGTGTAGGGTATAGAGTGTAGAGTGTAGGGTATAGAGTGTAGGGTGTAGAGTGTAGGGTGTAGGGTATAGAGTGTAGGGTATAGAGTGTAGGGTATAGAGTGTAGGGTATAGAGTGTATGTTATAGAGTGTAGGGTATAGAGTGTAGAGTGTAGGGTATAGAGTGTAGGGTATAGAGTGTAGGGTATAGAGTGTAGGGTATAGGGTGTAGGGTATAGAGTGTAGGGTATAGAGTTTAGGGTAAAGAGTGTAGAGTGTAGGGTATAGAGTGTAGGGTAGAGAGTGTAGGGTGTAGAGTGTAGGGTGTAGAGTGTAGCGTATAGAGTGTAGGGTATAGAGTGTAGGGTATAGAGTGTAGGGTATAGAGTGTAGGGTATAGAGTGTAGGGTGTAGAGTGTAGGGTGTAGAGTGTAGGGTATAGAGTGTAGGGTAAAGAGTGTAGGGTATAGAGTGTAGGGTATAGAGTGTAGGGTGTAGAGTGTAGGGTGTAGAGTGTAGGGTATAGAGTGTAGGGAGTAGAGTGTAGGGTATAGAGTGTAGAGTGTAGGGTATAGAGTGTAGAGTGTAGGGAGTAGAGTGTAGAGTGTAGGGTATAGAGTGTAGGGTGTAGGGTATAGAGTGTAGGGTGTAGAGTGTAGGGTATAGAGTGTAGAGTGTAGGGTATAGAGTGTAGGGTGTAGGGTATAGAGTGTGGCGTATAGAGTATAGGGTGTAGCGTGTAGGGTATAGAGTGTAGGGTGTAGGGTATAGAGTGTAGAGTGTAGGGTATAGAGTGTAGGGTATAGAGTGTAGGGTATAGAGTGTAGGGTATAGAGTGTAGGGAATAGAGTGTAGGGTGTAAGGTGTAGAGTGTAGGGTATAGAGTGTAGGGTATATACTGTAGGGTATGGAGTGTAGGCTATAGAGTGTAGGGTATAGAGTGTAGAGTGTAGGGTATAGAGTGTAGGGTATAGAGTGTAGGGTATAGGGTATAGAGTGTAAGGTGTAGAGTGTAGGGTGTAGAGTGTAGGGTATAGAGTGTAGGGTATAGAGTGTAGGGTGTAGGGTATAGAGTGTAGGGTATAGAGTGTAGGGTATAGAGTGTAGGGTATAGAGTGTAGAGTGTAGAGTGTATGGTATAGAGTGTAGAGTGTAGGGTATAGAGTGTAGGGTATAGACTGTAGGGTATAGAGTGTGGCGTATAGATTGTAGGGTATAGAGTGTAGAGTGTAGGGTATAGAATGTAGGGTATAGAGTGTAGGGTATAGAGTGTAGGGAATAGAGTGTAGAGTGTAAGGTATAGAGTGTAGAGTGTAAGGTATAGAGTGTAGAGCGTAGGGTATAGACTGTAGGGTGTAGAGTGTAGGGAGTAGAGTGTAGGGTATAGAGTGTAGAGTGTAGGGTATAGAGTGCAGGGTATAGAGTGTAGGGTATAGAGTGTAGAGTGTAGGCTATAGAGTGTAGGGTATAGAGTGTAGAGTGTAGGGTATAGAGTGTAGGGTATAGAGTGTAGGGTATAGAGTGTAGGGTGTAGAGTGTAGGGTATAGAGTGCAGGTTGTAGAGTGTAGGGTATAGAGTGTAGGGTGTAGAGTGTAGGGTATAGAGTGTATAGTGTAGGGTATAGAGTGTAGGGTATAGAGTGTAGGGTATAGAGTGTATCGTGTAGGGTATAGAGTGTATGCTCTAGAGTGTATGGTGTAGAGTGTATGGTGTAGAGTGTATGGTGTAGAGTGTAGGGTATAGAGTGTAGGGTATAGAGTGTATGGTATAGAGTGTAGGGTATAGAGTGTATGTTATAGAGTGTAGGGTATAGAGTGTAGGGAGTAGAGTGTAGGGTATAGAGTGTAGAGTGTAGGGTATAGAGTGTAGAGTGTAGGGAGTAGAGTGTAGAGTGTAGGGTATAGAGTGTAGGGTGTAGAGTGTAGGGTATAGAGTGTATCGTGTAGGGTATAGAGTGTATGCTCTAGAGTGTATGGTGTAGAGTGTATGGTGTAGAGTGTATGGTGTAGAGTGTAGGGTATAGAGTGTAGGGTATAGAGTGTAGGGTATAGAGTGTAGGGTATTAAGTGTATGTTATAGAGTGTAGGGTATAGAGTGTAGGGAGTAGAGTGTAGGGTGTAGAGTGTAGAGTGTAGGGTATAGAGTGTAGAGTGTAGGGAGTAGAGTGTAGAGTGTAGGGTATAGAGTGTAGGGTGTAGGGTATAGAGTGTGGCGTATAGAGTATAGGGTGTAGCGTGTAGGGTATAGAGTGTAGGGTGTAGGGTATAGAGTGTAGAGTGTAGGGTATAGAGTGTAGGGTATAGAGTGTAGGGTATAGAGTGTAGGGTATAGAGTGTAGGGAATAGAGTGTAGGGTGTAAGGTGTAGAGTGTAGGGTATAGAGTGTAGGGTATATACTGTAGGGTATGGAGTGTAGGCTATAGAGTGTAGGGTATAGAGTGTAGAGTGTAGGGTATAGAGTGTAGGGTATAGAGTGTAGGGTATAGGGTATAGAGTGTAAGGTGTAGAGTGTAGGGTGTAGAGTGTAGGGTATAGAGTGTAGGGTATAGAGTGTAGGGTGTAGGGTATAGAGTGTAGGGTATAGAGTGTAGGGTATAGAGTGTAGGGTGTAGAGTGTAGAGTGTAGGGTACAGAGTGCAGGGTGTAGAGTGTAGGGTATAGAGTGTAGAGTGTAGGGTATAGAGTGTAGGGTGTAGAGTGTAGGGTGTAGGGTATAGAGTGTAGGGTATAGAGTGTAGGGTATAGAGTGTAGGGTATAGAGTGTATGTTATAGAGTGTAGGGTATAGAGTGTAGAGTGTAGGGTATAGAGTGTAGGGTATAGAGTGTAGGGTATAGAGTGTAGGGTATAGGGTGTAGGGTATAGAGTGTAGGGTATAGAGTGTAGGGTAAAGAGTGTAGAGTGTAGGGTATAGAGTGTAGGGTAGAGAGTGTAGGGTGTAGAGTGTAGGGTGTAGAGTGTAGCGTATAGAGTGTAGGGTATAGAGTGTAGGGTATAGAGTGTAGGCTATAGAGTGTAGGGTATAGAGTGTAGGGTGTAGAGTGTAGGGTGTAGAGTGTAGGGTATAGAGTGTAGGGTAAAGAGTGTAGGGTATAGAGTGTAGGGTATAGAGTGTAGGGTGTAGAGTGTAGGGTGTAGAGTGTAGGGTATAGAGTGTAGGGAGTAGAGTGTAGGGTATAGAGTGTAGAGTGTAGGGTATAGAGTGTAGAGTGTAGGGAGTAGAGTGTAGAGTGTAGGGTATAGAGTGTAGGGTGTAGGGTATAGAGTGTAGGGTGTAGAGTGTAGGGTATAGAGTGTAGAGTGTAGGGTATAGAGTGTAGGGTGTAGGGTATAGAGTGTGGCGTATAGAGTATAGGGTGTAGCGTGTAGGGTATAGAGTGTAGGGTGTAGGGTATAGAGTGTAGAGTGTAGAGTATAGAGTGTAGGGTATAGAGTGTAGGGTATAGAGTGTAGGGTATAGAGTGTAGGGAATAGAGTGTAGGGTGTAAGGTGTAGAGTGTAGGGTATAGAGTGTAGGGTATATACTGTAGGGTATGGAGTGTAGGCTATAGAGTGTAGGGTATAGAGTGTAGAGTGTAGGGTATAGAGTGTAGGGTATAGAGTGTAGGGTATAGGGTATAGAGTGTAAGGTGTAGAGTGTAGGGTGTAGAGTGTAGGGTATAGAGTGTAGGGTATAGAGTGTAGGGTGTAGGGTATAGAGTGTAGGGTATAGAGTGTAGGGTATAGAGTGTAGAGTGTAGAGTGTATGGTATAGAGTGTAGAGTGTAGGGTATAGAGTGTAGGGTATAGACTGTAGGGTATAGAGTGTGGCGTATAGATTGTAGGGTATAGAGTGTAGAGTGTAGGGTATAGAATGTAGGGTATAGAGTGTAGGGTATAGAGTGTAGGGAATAGAGTGTAGAGTGTAAGGTATAGAGCGTAGAGTGTAAGGTATAGAGTGTAGAGCGTAGGGTATAGACTGTAGGGTGTAGAGTGTAGGGAGTAGAGTGTAGGGTATAGAGTGTAGAGTGTAGGGTATAGAGTGCAGGGTATAGAGTGTAGGGTATAGAGTGTAGAGTGTAGGCTATAGAGTGTAGGGTATAGAGTGTAGAGTGTAGGGTATAGAGTGTAGGGTATAGAGTGTAGGGTATAGAGTGTAGGGTGTAGAGTGTAGGGTATAGAGTGCAGGTTGTAGAGTGTAGGGTATAGAGTGTAGGGTGTAGAGTGTAGGGTATAGAGTGTATAGTGTAGGGTATAGAGTGTAGGGTATAGAGTGTAGGGTGTAGAGTGTATGGTGTAGAGTGTATGGTGTAGAGTGTAGGGTATAGAGTGTAGGGTATAGAGTGTAGGGTATAGAGTGTAGGGTATAGAGTGTATGTTATAGAGTGTAGGGTATAGAGTGTAGAGTGTAGGGTATAGAGTTTAGAGTTTAGTGTATAGAGTGTAGGGTATAGAGTGCAAATTGTAGAGTGTAGGGTATAGAGTGTATGGTATAGAGTGTAGGGTATAAAGTGTAGAGTGTAGTGTATAGAGTGTAGGGTGTAGAGTGTAGGGTGTAGGGTATAGAGTGTAGGGTATAGAGTGTAGGGTATAGAGTGTAGGGTGTAGAGTGTAGAGTGTAGGGTACAGAGTGCAGGGTGTAGAGTGTAGGGTATAGAGTGTAGAGTGTAGGGTATAGAGTGTAGGGTGTAGAGTGTAGGGTGTAGGGTATAGAGTGTAGGGTATAGAGTGTAGGGTATAGAGTGTATGTTATAGAGTGTAGGGTATAGAGTGTAGAGTGTAGGGTATAGAGTGTAGGGTATAGAGTGTAGGGTATAGAGTGTAGGGTATAGGGTGTAGGGTATAGAGTGTAGGGTATAGAGTGTAGGGTAAAGAGTGTAGAGTGTAGGGTATAGAGTGTAGGGTAGAGAGTGTAGGGTGTAGAGTGTAGGGTGTAGAGTGTAGCGTATAGAGTGTAGGGTATAGAGTGTAGGGTATAGAGTGTAGGGTATAGAGTGTAGGGTATAGAGTGTAGGGTGTAGAGTGTAGGGTGTAGAGTGTAGGGTATAGAGTGTAGGGTAAAGAGTGTAGGGTATAGAGTGTAGGGTATAGAGTGTAGGGTGTAGAGTGTAGGGTGTAGAGTGTAGGGTATAGAGTGTAGGGAGTAGAGTGTAGGGTATAGAGTGTAGAGTGTAGGGTATAGAGTGTAGAGTGTAGGGAGTAGAGTGTAGAGTGTAGGGTATAGAGTGTAGGGTGTAGGGTATAGAGTGTAGGGTGTAGAGTGTAGGGTATAGAGTGTAGAGTGTAGGGTATAGAGTGTAGGGTGTAGGGTATAGAGTGTGGCGTATAGAGTATAGGGTGTAGCGTGTAGGGTATAGAGTGTAGGGTGTAGGGTATAGAGTGTAGAGTGTAGGGTATAGAGTGTAGGGTATAGAGTGTAGGGTATAGAGTGTAGGGTATAGAGTGTAGGGAATAGAGTGTAGGGTGTAAGGTGTAGAGTGTAGGGTATAGAGTATAGGGTATATACTGTAGGGTATGGAGTGTAGGCTATAGAGTGTAGGGTATAGAGTGTAGAGTGTAGGGTGTAGAGTGTAGGGTATAGAGTGTAGGGTATAGAGTGTAGGGTGTAGGGTATAGAGTGTAGGGTATAGAGTGTAGGGTATAGAGTGTAGGGTATAGAGTGTAGAGTGTAGAGTGTATGGTATAGAGTGTAGAGTGTAGGGTATAGAGTGTAGGGTATAGACTGTAGGGTATAGAGTGTGGCGTATAGATTGTAGGGTATAGAGTGTAGAGTGTAGGGTATAGAATGTAGGGTATAGAGTGTAGGGTATAGAGTGTAGGGAATAGAGTGTAGAGTGTAAGGTATAGAGTGTAGAGTGTAAGGTATAGAGTGTAGAGCGTAGGGTATAGACTGTAGGGTGTAGAGTGTAGGGAGTAGAGTGTAGGGTATAGAGTGTAGAGTGTAGGGTATAGAGTGCAGGGTATAGAGTGTAGGGTATAGAGTGTAGAGTGTAGGCTATAGAGTGTAGGGTATAGAGTGTAGAGTGTAGGGTATAGAGTGTAGGGTATAGAGTGTAGGGTATAGAGTGTAGGGTGTAGAGTGTAGGGTATAGAGTGCAGGTTGTAGAGTGTAGGGTATAGAGTGTAGGGTGTAGAGTGTAGGGTATAGAGTGTATAGTGTAGGGTATAGAGTGTAGGGTATAGAGTGTAGGGTATAGAGTGTATCGTGTAGGGTATAGAGTGTATGCTCTAGAGTGTATGGTGTAGAGTGTATGGTGTAGAGTGTATGGTGTAGAGTGTAGGGTATAGAGTGTAGGGTATAGAGTGTAGGGTATAGAGTGTAGGGTATAGAGTGTATGTTATAGAGTGTAGGGTATAGAGTGTAGAGTGTAGGGTATAGAGTTTAGAGTTTAGTGTATAGAGTGTAGGGTATAGAGTGCAAATTGTAGAGTGTAGGGTATAGAGTGTATGGTATAGAGTGTAGGGTATAAAGTGTAGAGTGTAGTGTATAGAGTGTAGGGTGTAGAGTGTAGGGTGTAGGGTATAGAGTGTAGGGTATAGAGTGTAGGGTATAGAGTGTAGGGTGTAGAGTGTAGGGTATAGAGTGTAGAGTGTAGGGTATAGAGTGTAGGGTATAGAGTGTAGGGTATAGAGTGTAGGGTATAGGGTGTAGGGTATAGAGTGTAGGGTATAGAGTGTAGGGTAAAGAGTGTAGAGTGTAGGGTATAGAGTGTAGGGTAGAGAGTGTAGGGTGTAGAGTGTAGGGTGTAGAGTGTAGCGTATAGAGTGTAGGGTATAGAGTGTAGGGTATAGAGTGTAGGGTATAGAGTGTAGGGTATAGAGTGTAGGGTGTAGAGTGTAGGGTGTAGAGTGTAGGGTATAGAGTGTAGGGTAAAGAGTGTAGGGTATAGAGTGTAGGGTATAGAGTGTAGGGTGTAGAGTGTAGGGTGTAGAGTGTAGGGTATAGAGTGTAGGGAGTAGAGTGTAGGGTATAGAGTGTAGAGTGTAGGGTATAGAGTGTAGAGTGTAGGGAGTAGAGTGTAGAGTGTAGGGTATAGAGTGTAGGGTGTAGGGTATAGAGTGTAGGGTGTAGAGTGTAGGGTATAGAGTGTAGAGTGTAGGGTATAGAGTGTAGGGTGTAGGGTATAGAGTGTGGCGTATAGAGTATAGGGTGTAGCGTGTAGGGTATAGAGTGTAGGGTGTAGGGTATAGAGTGTAGAGTGTAGGGTATAGAGTGTAGGGTATAGAGTGTAGGGTATAGAGTGTAGGGTATAGAGTGTAGGGAATAGAGTGTAGGGTGTAAGGTGTAGAGTGTAGGGTATAGAGTGTAGGGTATATACTGTAGTGTATGGAGTGTAGGCTATAGAGTGTAGGGTATAGAGTGTAGAGTGTAGGGTATAGAGTGTAGGGTATAGAGTGTAGGGTATAGGGTATAGAGTGTAAGGTGTAGAGTGTAGGGTGTAGAGTGTAGGGTATAGAGTGTAGGGTATAGAGTGTAGGGTGTAGGGTATAGAGTGTAGGGTATAGAGTGTAGGGTATAGAGTGTAGGGTATAGAGTGTAGAGTGTAGAGTGTATGGTATAGAGTGTAGAGTGTAGGGTATAGAGTGTAGGGTATAGACTGTAGGGTATAGAGTGTGGCGTATAGATTGTAGGGTATAGAGTGTAGAGTGTAGGGTATAGAATGTAGGGTATAGAGTGTAGGGTATAGAGTGTAGGGAATAGAGTGTAGAGTGTAAGGTATAGAGTGTAGAGTGTAAGGTATAGAGTGTAGAGCGTAGGGTATAGACTGTAGGGTGTAGAGTGTAGGGAGTAGAGTGTAGGGTATAGAGTGTAGAGTGTAGGGTATAGAGTGCAGGGTATAGAGTGTAGGGTATAGAGTGTAGAGTGTAGGCTATAGAGTGTAGGGTATAGAGAGTAGAGTGTAGGGTATAGAGTGTAGGGTATAGAGTGTAGGGTATAGAGTGTAGGGTGTAGAGTGTAGGGTATAGAGTGCAGGTTGTAGAGTGTAGGGTATAGAGTGTAGGGTGTAGAGTGTAGGGTATAGAGTGTATAGTGTAGGGTATAGAGTGTAGGGTATAGAGTGTAGGGTATAGAGTGTATCGTGTAGGGTATAGAGTGTATGCTCTAGAGTGTATGGTGTAGAGTGTATGGTGTAGAGTGTATGGTGTAGAGTGTAGGGTATAGAGTGTAGGGTATAGAGTGTAGGGTGTAGAGTGTAGGGTATAGAGTGTATGTTATAGAGTGTAGGGTATAGAGTGTAGAGTGTAGGGTATAGAGTTTAGAGTTTAGTGTATAGAGTGTAGGGTATAGAGTGTAGGGTATAGAGTGAAGGGTATAGAGTGTAGGGTAAAGAGTGTAGAGTGTAGGGTACAGAGTGCAGGGTGTAGAGTGTAGGGTATAGAGTGTAGGGTGTAGAGTGTAGGGTGTAGGGTATAAAGTGTAGGGTATAGAGTGTAGGGTATAGAGTGTAGGGTATAGAGTGTAGGGTGTAGGGATTAGAGTGTAGGGATTAGAGTGTAGGGTGTAGAGTGTAGGGTGTAGAGTGTAGGGTATAGAGTGTAGGGTATAGAGTGTAGGGTATAGAGTGTAGAGAGTAGGGATTAGAGTGTAGGGTATAGAGTGTAGGGTATAGAATGTAGGGTATAGAGTGTAGGGTAAAGAGTGTAGAGTGCAGGGTACAGAGTGCAGGGTGTAGAGTGTAGGGTATAGAGTGTAGAGTGTAGGGTGTAGAGTGTTAGGTGTAGAGTGTAGGGTATAGAGTGTAGAGTGTAGAGTGTAGGGTATAGAGTGTAGGGTATAGAGTGTAGGGTATAGAGTGTAGGGTGTAGGGATTAGAGTGTAGGGATTAGAGTGTAGGGATTAGAGTGTAGGGTGTAGAGTGTAGGGTGTAGAGTGTAGGGTATAGAGTGTAGGGTATAGAGTGTAGGGTATAGAGTGTAGAGTGTAGGGATTAGAGTGTAGGGTATAGAGTGTAGGGTATAGAGTAGAGTGTAGAGTGTAGGCTATAGAGTGTAGGCTATAGAGTGTAGGCTATAGAGTGTAGGGTATAGAGTGTAGGGTATAGAGTGTAAGGTGTAGGGTATAGAGTGTAGGGTATAGAGTGCAGGTTGTAGAGTGTAGGGTATAGAGTGTAGGATATAGAGAGTAGGGTATAAAGTGTAGAGTGTAGGGTATAGAGTGTAGAGTGTAGGGTATAGAGTGTATGCTATAGAGTGTAGGGTATAGAGTGTAGGGTATAGAGTGTAGGGTATAGAGTGTATGTTATAGAGTGTAGGGTATAGAGTGTAGAGTGTAGGGTATAGAGTTTAGAGTGTAGGGTATAGAGTGTAGGGTGTAGAGTGTAGGGTGTAGGGTATAGAGTGTAGGGTATAGAGTGTAGGGTATAGAGTGTAGGGTGTAGAGTGTAGAGTGTAGGGTGTAGAGTGTAGGGTATAGAGTGTAGGGTATAGAGTGTAGGGTATAGAGTGTAGGGTGTAGGGATTAGAGTGTAGGGTGTAGAGTGTATGGTATAGAGTGTAGGGTATAGAGTGTAGGGTATAGAGTGTAGGGTATAAAGTGTATGTTATAGAGTGTAGGGTATAGAGTGTAGAGTGTAGGGTATAGAGTGTAGGGCATAGAGTGTAGGGTATAGAGTGTAGGGTATAGAGTGTAGGGTATAGGGTGTAGGGTATAGAGTGTAGGGTATAGAGTGTAGGGTAAAGAGTGTAGAGTGTAGGGTATAGAGTGTAGGGTACAGAGTGTAGGGTGTAGAGTGTAGGGTGTAGAGTGTAGGGTATAGAGTGTAGCGTATAGAGTGTAGGGTATAGAGTGTAGGGTATAGAGTGTAGGGTATAGAGTGTAGGGTATAGAGTGTAGGGTGTAGAGTGTAGGGTGTAGAGTGTAGGGTATAGAGTGTAGGGTAAAGAGTGTAGGGTATAGAGTGTAGGGTATAGAGTGTAGGGTGTAGAGTGTAGGGTGTAGAGTGTAGTGTATAGAGTGTAGGGTATAGAGTGTAGAGTGTATGGTATAGAGTGTATGGTATAGAGTGTAGGGTATAGAGTGTAGGGTATAGAGTGTAGGGTATAGAGTGTATGTTATAGAGTGTAGGGTATAGAGTGTAGAGTGTAGGGTATAGAGTTTAGAGTGTAGGGTATAGAGTGTAGGGTGTAGAGTGTAGGGTGTAGGGTATAGAGTGTAGGGTATAGAGTGTAGGGTATAGAGTGTAGGGTGTAGAGTGTAGAGTGTAGGGTGTAGAGTGTAGGGTATAGAGTGTAGGGTATAGAGTGTAGGGTATAGAGTGTAGGGTGTAGGGATTAGAGTGTAGGGTGTAGAGTGTATGGTATAGAGTGTAGGGTATAGAGTGTAGGGTATAGAGTGTAGGGTATAAAGTGTATGTTATAGAGTGTAGGGTATAGAGTGTAGAGTGTAGGGTATAGAGTGTAGGGTATAGAGTGTAGGGTATAGAGTGTAGGGTATAGAGTGTAGGGTATAGGGTGTAGGGTATAGAGTGTAGGGTATAGAGTGTAGGGTAAAGAGTGTAGAGTGTAGGGTATAGAGTGTAGGGTACAGAGTGTAGGGTGTAGAGTGTAGGGTGTAGAGTGTAGGGTGTAGAGTGTAGCGTATAGAGTGTAGGGTATAGAGTGTAGGGTATAGAGTGTAGGGTATAGAGTGTAGGGTATAGAGTGTAGGGTGTAGAGTGTAGGGTGTAGAGTGTAGGGTATAGAGTGTAGGGTAAAGAGTGTAGGGTATAGAGTGTAGGGTATAGAGTGTAGGGTGTAGAGTGTAGGGTGTAGAGTGTAGGGTATAGAGTGTAGGGAGTAGAGTGTGGGGTATAGAGTGTAGAGTGTAGGGTATAGAGTGTAGAGTGTAGGGAGTAGAGTGTAGAGTGTAGGGTATAGAGTGTAGAGTGTAGGGTGTAGGGTATAGAGTGTAGGGTATAGAGTGTAGGGTGTAGAGTGTAGGGTATAGAGTGTAGAGTGTAGGGTATAGAGTGTAGGGTGTAGGGTATAGAGTGTGGCGTATAGAGTATAGGGTGTAGAGTGTAGGGTATAGAGTGTAGGGTGTAGGGTATAGAGTGTAGAGTGTAGGGTATAGAGTGTAGGGTATAGAGTGTAGGGTATAGAGTGTAGGGTATAGAGTGTAGGGAATAGAGTGTAGGGTGTAAGGTGTAGAGTGTAGGGTATAGAGTGTAGGGTATATACTGTAGGGTATGGAGTGTAGGCTATAGAGTGTAGGGTATAGAGTGTAGAGTGTAGGGTATAGAGTGTAGGGTATAGAGTGTAGGGTATAGAGTGTAGGGTATAGAGTGTAGGGTATAGGGTATAGAGTGTAAGGTGTAGAGTGTAGGGTGTAGAGTGTAGGGTATAGAGTGTAGGGTATAGAGTGTAGGGAGTAGGGTATAGAGTGTAGGGTATAGAGTGTAGGGTATAGAGTGTAGGGTATAGAGTGTAGAGTGTAGAGTGTATGGTATAGAGTGTAGAGTGTAGGGTATAGAGTGTAGGGTATAGACTGTAGGGTATAGAGTGTGGCGTATAGATTGTAGGGTATAGAGTGTAGAGTGCAGGGTATAGAGTGTACGGTATAGAGTGTAGGGTATAGAGTGTAGGGTATAGAGTGTAGAGTGTAGGGTATAGAATGTAGGGTATAGAGTGTAGGGTATAGAGTGTAGGGAATAGAGTGTAGAGTGTAAGGTATAGAGTGTAGAGTGTAAGGTATAGAGTGTAGAGTGTAGGGTATAGACTGTAGGGTGTAGAGTGTAGGGAGTAGAGTGTAGGGTATAGAGTGTAGAGTGTAGGGTATAGAGTGCAGGGTATAGAGTGCAGGGTATAGAGTGTAGAGTGTAGGCTATAGAGTGTAGGGTATAGAGTGTAGAGTGTAGGGTATAGAGTGTAGGGTATAGAGTGTAAGGTGTAGAGTGTAGGGTGTAGAGTGTAGGGTATAGAGTGTAGGGTATAGAGTGTAGGGTATAGAGTGTATGGTATAGAGTGTATGGTATAGAGTGTAGGGTATAGAGTGTATGGTATAGAGTGTAGGGTATAGAGTGCAGAGTGTAGGGATTAGAGTGTAGGGTATAGAGTGTAGGCTATAGAGTGTAGGGTATAGAGTGTAGAGTGTAGGGTATAGAGTGTAGGGTGTAGAGTGTAGGGTGTAGGGTATAAAGTGTAGGGTATAGATTGTAGGGTATAGAGTGTAGGGTGTAGAGTGTAGAGTGTAGGGTGTAGAGTGTAGGGTATAGAGTGTAGGGTATAGAGTGTAGGGTGTAGGGATTAGAGTGTAGGGATTAGAGTGTAGGGTGTAGAGTGTAGGGTGTAGAGTGTAGGGTATAGAGTGTAGGGTATAGAGTGTAGGGTATAGAGTGTAGGGTATAAAACGTAGAGTGTAGGGTATAGAGTGTATAGTGTAGGGTATAGAGTGTAGGGTATAGAGTGTAGGGTATAGAGTGTAGGGTATAGGGTATAGAGTGTAGGGTGTAGAGTGTAGGGTGTAGGGTGTAGAGTGTATGGTATAGAGTGTAGGGTATAGAGTGTAGGGATTAGAGTGTAGGTATAGAGTGTAGGGTATAAAGTGTAGGGTGTAGAGTGTAGGGTATAGAGTGTAGAGTGTAGGGTATAGAGTGTAGGGAATAGAGTAGAGTGTAGAGTGTAGGGTATAGAGTGTAGGGGATAGAATGTAGGGTATAGAGTGTAAGGTGTAGAGTGTAGGGTGTAGAGTGTATGGTATAGAGTGTGGGGTATAAAGTGTAGAGTGTAGGGTATGGAGTGTAGGGTATGGAGTGTAGGGTATAGAGTGTATGGTATAGAGTGTAGGGTATAAAGTGTAGACTGTAGGGTATAGAGTGTAGGGTATAGAGTGTAGAGTGTAGGGTAAAGAGTGTAGGGTATAGAGTGTAGGGTATAGAGTGTAGAGTGTAGGGTATAGAGTGTAGGGTATAGAGTGCAAATTGTAGAGTGTAGGGTATAGAGTGTATGGTATATAGTGTAGGGTATAAAGTGTAGAGTGTAGTGTATAGAGTGTAGGGTGTAGAGTGTAGGGTGTAGGGTATAGAGTGTAGGGTATAGAGTGTAGGGTATAGAGTGTAGGGTGTAGAGTGTAGAGTGTAGGGTACAGAGTGCAGGGTGTAGAGTGTAGGGTATAGAGTGTAGAGTGTAGGGTATAGAGTGTAGGGTGTAGAGTGTAGAGTGTAGGGTATAGAGTGTAGGGTATAGAGTGTAGGGTATAGAGTGTAGAGTGTAGAGTGTAGGGTGTAGAGTGTAGGGTATAGAGTGTAGGGTATAGAGTGTAGGGTGTAGGGATTAGAGTGTAGGGATTAGAGTGTAGGGTGTAGAGTGTAGGGTGTAGAGTGTAGGGTATGGAGTGTAGGGTATAGAGTGTAGGGTATAGAGTGTAGGGTATAAAGCGTAGAGTGTAGGGTATAGAGTGTATAGTGTAGGGTATAGAGTGTAGGGTATAGAGTGTAGGGTATAGGGTATAGAGTGTAGGGTGTAGAGTGTAGGGTGTAGGGTGTAGAGTGTATGGTATAGAGTGTAGGGTATAGAGTGTAGGGATTAGAGTGTAGGGTATAGAGTGTAGGGTATAGAGTGTAGGGTATAGAGTGTAGGGTGTAGAGTGTAGGGTATAGAGTGTAGAGTGTAGGGTATAGAGTGTAGGGAATAGAGTAGAGTGTAGAGTGTAGGGTATAGAGTGTAGAGTGTAGGGGATAGAATGTAGGGTATAGAGTCTAAGGTGTAGAGTGTAGGGTATAGAGTGTATGGTATAGAGTGTGGGGTATAAAGTGTAGAGTGTAGGGTATGGAGTGTAGGGTATAGAGTGTATGGTATAGAGTGTAGGGTATAAAGTGTAGAGTGTAGGGTATAGAGTGTAGGGTATAGAGTGTAGAGTGTAGGGTAAAGAGTGTAGGGTATAGAGTGTAGGGTATAGAGTGTAGAGTGTAGGGTATAGAGTGTAGGGTATAGAGTGCAGGATGTAGAGTGTAGGGTATAGAGTGTAGGGTATAGAGTGTAGAGTGTAGGGTATAGAGTGTAGGGTATAGAGTGCAAATTGTAGAGTGTAGGGTATAGAGTGTATGGTATATAGTGTAGGGTATAAAGTGTAGAGTGTAGTGTATAGAGTGTAGGGTGTAGAGTGTAGGGTGTAGGGTATAGAGTGTAGGGTATAGAGTGTAGGGTATAGAGTGTAGGGTGTAGAGTGTAGAGTGTAGGGTACAGAGTGCAGGGTGTAGAGTGTAGGGTATAGAGTGTAGAGTGTAGGGTATAGAGTGTAGGGTGTAGAGTGTAGAGTGTAGGGTATAGAGTGTAGGGTATAGAGTGTAGGGTATAGAGTGTAGAGTGTAGAGTGTAGGGTGTAGAGTGTAGGGTATAGAGTGTAGGGTATAGAGTGTAGGGTGTAGGGATTAGAGTGTAGGGATTAGAGTGTAGGGTGTAGAGTGTAGGGTGTAGAGTGTAGGGTATGGAGTGTAGGGTATAGAGTGTAGGGTATAGAGTGTAGGGTATAAAGCGTAGAGTGTAGGGTATAGAGTGTATAGTGTAGGGTATAGAGTGTAGGGTATAGAGTGTAGGGTATAGGGTATAGAGTGTAGGGTGTAGAGTGTAGGGTGTAGGGTGTAGAGTGTATGGTATAGAGTGTAGGGTATAGAGTGTAGGGATTAGAGTGTAGGGTATAGAGTGTAGGGTATAGAGTGTAGGGTATAGAGTGTAGGGTGTAGAGTGTAGGGTATAGAGTGTAGAGTGTAGGGTATAGAGTGTAGGGAATAGAGTAGAGTGTAGAGTGTAGGGTATAGAGTGTAGAGTGTAGGGGATAGAATGTAGGGTATAGAGTCTAAGGTGTAGAGTGTAGGGTATAGAGTGTATGGTATAGAGTGTGGGGTATAAAGTGTAGAGTGTAGGGTATGGAGTGTAGGGTATAGAGTGTATGGTATAGAGTGTAGGGTATAAAGTGTAGAGTGTAGGGTATAGAGTGTAGGGTATAGAGTGTAGAGTGTAGGGTAAAGAGTGTAGGGTATAGAGTGTAGGGTATAGAGTGTAGAGTGTAGGGTATAGAGTGTAGGGTATAGAGTGCAGGATGTAGAGTGTAGGGTATAGAGTGTATGGTATAGAGTGTAGGGTATAAAGTGTAGATTGTAGTGTATAGAGTGTAGGGTATAGAGTGTAGGGTATAGAGTGTAGGGTATAGAGTGTAGGCTATAGAGTGTAGAGTGTAGGGTGTAGAGTGTAGGGTATAGAGTGTAGGGTATAGAGTGTAGGGTATAGAGTGTGGAGTAGAGAGTGTAGGGTATAGAGTGTAGGCTATAGAATGTAGAGTGTAGAGTGTAGGGTGTAGAGTGCAAAGTGTAGGGTATAGAGTGTAAGGTATAGAGTGTAGTGTATAGAGTGTATATTATAGAGTGTAGGGTATAGAGTGTAGAGTTTAGGGTATAGAGTGTAGTGTATAGAGTGTATGGTATAGAGTGTATGGTATAGAGTGTAGAGTGTAGGGTATAGAGTGTAGGGTATAGAGTGTAGGGTATAGAGTGTAGAGTGTAGGGTATAGAGGGTAGGGTATAGAGTGTAGGGTATGGAGTGTAGGGTATAGAGTGTAGGGTATAGAGTGTAGGTTATAGAGTGTAGGGTATAGAGTGTAGGGTATAGAGTGTAGCTTATAGAGCGTAGGGTGTAGGGTATAGAGTGTAGGGTATAGAGTGTAGGGTATAGAGTGTAGAGTGTAGGGTATAGAGTGTATGGTATAGAGCTTAGGGTGTAGAGTGTAGGGTATAGAGTGTAGAGTTTAGGGTATAGAGTGTGGGGCATAGAGTGTATGGTATACAGTGTAGAGTGTAGGGTATAGAGTGTAGGGTATAGAGTGCAGGTTGTAGAGTGTAGGGTATAGAGTGTACGGTATAGAGTGTAGGGTATAAAGTGTAGAGTGTAGGGTATAGAGTGTATAGTGCAGGGTATAGAGTGTAGGGTATAGAGTGTATAGTGTAGGGTATAGAGTGTATGCTATAGAGTGTATGGTGTAGAATGTATGGTATAGAGTGTAGGGTGTAGAGTGTATGGTATAGAGTGTAGGGTATAGAGTGTAGGGTATATAGTGTAGGGTATAGAGTGTATGTTATAGAGTGTAGGGTATAGAGTGTAGAGTGTAGGGTATAGAGTTTAGAGTGTAGGGTATAGAGTGTAGGGTATAGAGTGTAAGGTATAGAGTGTAGGGTATAGAGTGTAGGGTATAGAGTGTAGGGTAAAGAGTGTAGAGTGTAGGGTACAGAGTGCAGGGTGTAGAGTGTAGGGTATAGAGTGTAGAGTGTAGGGTGTAGGGTGTAGAGTGTATTGTGTAGGATATAGAGTGTAGGGTATAGAGTGTAGAGTGTAGGGTGTAGAGTGTAGGGTATAGAGTGTAGGGTATAGAGTGTAGGGTATAGAGTGTAGGGTGTAGGGATTAGAGTGTAGGGATTAGAGTGTAGGGTGTAGAGTGTAGGGTGTAGAGTGTAGGGTATAGAGTGTAGGGTATAGAGTGTAGGGTATAGAGTGTAGAGTGTAGGGATTAGAGTGTAGGGATTAGAGTGTAGGGTATAGAGTGTAGGGTATAGAGTGTAGAGTGTAGGGTATAGAGTGTAGGGTATAGAGTGTAGGGTATAGAGTGTAGGGAATAGATTGTAGAGTGTAGGGTGTAGAATGTAAAGTGTAGGGTATAGAGTGTAAGGTATAGAGTGTAGGGTATAGAGTGTAGGTTATAGAGTGTAGGGTATAGAGTGTAGGGTATAGAGTGTAGCTTATAGAGCGTAGGGTGTAGGGTATAGAGTGTAGGGTATAGAGTGTAGGGTATAGAGTGTAGAGTGTAGGGTATAGAGTGTATGGTATAGAGCTTAGGGTGTAGAGTGTAGGGTATAGAGTGTAGAGTTTAGGGTATAGAGTGTGGGGCATAGAGTGTATGGTATACAGTGTAGAGTGTAGGGTATAGAGTGTAGGGTATAGAGTGCAGGTTGTAGAGTGTAGGGTATAGAGTGTACGGTATAGAGTGTAGGGTATAAAGTGTAGAGTGTAGGGTATAGAGTGTATAGTGCAGGGTATAGAGTGTAGGGTATAGAGTGTATAGTGTAGGGTATAGAGTGTATGCTATAGAGTGTATGGTGTAGAATGTATGGTATAGAGTGTAGGGTGTAGAGTGTATGGTATAGAGTGTAGGGTATAGAGTGTAGGGTATATAGTGTAGGGTATAGAGTGTATGTTATAGAGTGTAGGGTATAGAGTGTAGAGTGTAGGGTATAGAGTTTAGAGTGTAGGGTATAGAGTGTAGGGTATAGAGTGTAAGGTATAGAGTGTAGGGTATAGAGTGTAGGGTATAGAGTGTAGGGTAAAGAGTGTAGAGTGTAGGGTACAGAGTGCAGGGTGTAGAGTGTAGGGTATAGAGTGTAGAGTGTAGGGTGTAGGGTGTAGAGTGTATTGTGTAGGGTATAGAGTGTAGGGTATAGAGTGTAGAGTGTAGGGTGTAGAGTGTAGGGTATAGAGTGTAGGGTATAGAGTGTAGGGTATAGAGTGTAGGGTGTAGGGATTAGAGTGTAGGGATTAGAGTGTAGGGTGTAGAGTGTAGGGTGTAGAGTGTAGGGTATAGAGTGTAGGGTATAGAGTGTAGGGTATAGAGTGTAGAGTGTAGGGATTAGAGTGTAGGGATTAGAGTGTAGGGTATAGAGTGTAGGGTATAGAGTGTAGAGTGTAGGGTATAGAGTGTAGGGTATAGAGTGTAGGGTATAGAGTGTAGGGAATAGATTGTAGAGTGTAGGGTGTAGAATGTAAAGTGTAGGGTATAGAGTGTAAGGTATAGAGTGTAGTGTATAGAGTGTATGTTATAGAGTGTAGGGCATAGAGTGTAGAGTGTAGGGTATAGAGTGTAGGGTATAGAGTGTAGGGTATAGAGTGTAGGGTGTAGGGTATAGAGTGTAGGGTATAGAGTGCACGTTGTAGAGTGTAGGGTATAGAGTGTAGGGTATAGAGAGTAGGGTATAAAGTGTAGAGTGTAGGGTATAGAGTGTATAGTGTAGGGTATAGAGTGTAGGATATAGAGTGTAGAGTGTAGGGTATAGAGTGTATGCTATAGAGTGTATGGTGTAGAGTGTATGGTATAGAGTGTAGGGTATAGAGTGTAGAGTGTAGGGTACAGAGTGTAGGGTATAGAGTGTAGGGTATAGAGTGTAGGGTATAGAGTGCATGTTAAAGAGTGTAGGGTATAGCGTGTAGAGTGTAGGGTATAGAGTTTAGAGTGTAGGGTATAGAGTGTATGGTATAGAGTGTATGGTATAGAGTGTAGGGTATAGAGTGTAGAGTGTAGGGTACAGAGTGTAGGGTATAGAGTGTAGGGTATAGAGTGTAGGGTATAGAGTGCATGTTAAAGAGTGTAGGGTATAGCGTGTAGAGTGTAGGGTATAGAGTGTAGAGTGTAGGGTATAGAGTGTAGGGTATAGAGTGTAGGGTATAGAGTGTAGGCTATAAAGTGTAGGGTATAGAGTGTAGAGTGTAGGTTATAGAGTGTAGGGTGTAGAGTGTAGGGTATAGAGTGTTGGGTGTAGAGTGCAGGGTGTAGAGTGCAGGGTGTAGAGTGCAGGGTATAGAGTGTAGGGTATAGAGTGTAGGGTATAAAGTGTAGAGTGTAGGGTATAGAGTGTAGGGTATAGAGTGTAGGGTATAGAGTGTAGGGTATAGAGTGTATGTTATAGGGTATAGAGTGTAGAGTGTAGGGTATAGAGTTTAGAGTGTAGGGTATAGAGTGTAGGGTATAGAGTGTAAGGTATAGAGTGTAGGGTGTAGAGTGTAGGGTATATTGTGTAGGGTATAGAGTGTATGGTATAGAGTGTAGGGTATAGAGTGTATGGTATAGAGTGTAGGGTATAGAGTGTAGAGTGTAGGGTATAGATTGTAGGGTATAGAGTGTAGAGTGTAGGGTATAGAGTGTAGGGTATAGAGTGTAGGGTGTTGAGTGTAGGGTGTAGAGTGTAGGGATTAGAGTGTAGGGTATAGAGTGTAGAGTGTAGGGTATAGAGTGGAGGGTATAGAGTGTAGAGTGTAGGGATTAGATTGTAGGGTATAGCGTGTAGGGTATAGAGTGTATGGTATAGAGTGTAGGGTATACAGTGTAGAGTGTATGGTATAGAGTGTAGGGTATAAAGTGTAGAGTGTAGGGTATAGAGTGTATGGTATAGAGTGTAGGGTGTAGAGTGTATGGTATAGAGTGTAGAGTGTAGGGTATAGAGTGTAGGGTATAGAGTGTAGGGTATAGAGTGTAGAGTGTAGGGTACAGAGTGCAGAGTGTAGGGTATAGAGTGTAGGGTATATAGTGTAGAGTGTAGGGTATAGAGTGTAAAGTGTAGGGTATAGAGTGTATGGTATAGAGTGTAGGGTATAGAGTGTAGAGTGTAGGGTATAGAGTGTAGGGTATAGAGTGTAGGGTATAGAGTGTAGGGTATAGAGTGTAGAGTGTAGGGTATAGAGTGTAGGGTATAGAGTGTAGGGTATAGAGTGTAGAGTGTAGGGTATAGAGTGTAGGGTATAGAGTGTAGGGTATAGAGTGTAGGGTATAGAGTTTAGAGTGTAGGGTATAGAGTGTAGGGTATAGAGTGTAGGGTATAAAGCGTAGAGTGTAGGGTATAGAGTGTATAGTGTAGGGTATAGAGTGTAGGGTATAGAGTGTAGGGTATAGGGTATAGAGTGTAGGGTGTAGAGTGTAGGGTGTAGAGTGTAGAGTGTATGGTATAGAGTGTAGGGTATAGAGTGTAGGGATTAGAGTGTAGGGTATAGAGTGTAGGGTATAGAGTGTAGGGTATAGAGTGTAGGGTGTAGAGTGTAGGGTATAGAGTGTAGAGTGTAGGGTATAGAGTGTAGGGAATAGAGTAGAGTGTAGAGTGTAGGGTATAGAGTGTAGAGTGTAGGGGATAGAATGTAGGGTATAGAGTCTAAGGTGTAGAGTGTAGGGTATAGAGTGTATGGTATAGAGTGTGGGGTATAAAGTGTAGAGTGTAGGGTATGGAGTGTAGGGTATAGAGTGTATGGTATAGAGTGTAGGGTATAAAGTGTAGAGTGTAGGGTATAGAGTGTAGGGTATAGAGTGTAGAGTGTAGGGTAAAGAGTGTAGGGTATAGAGTGTAGGGTATAGAGTGTAGAGTGTAGGGTATAGAGTGTAGGGTATAGAGTGCAGGATGTAGAGTTTAGGGTATAGAGTGTATGGTATAGAGTGTAGGGTATAAAGTGTAGATTGTAGTGTATAGAGTGTAGGGTATAGAGTGTAGGGTATAGAGTGTAGGGTATAGAGTGTAGGCTATAGAGTGTAGAGTGTAGGGTGTAGAGTGTAGGGTATAGAGTGTAGGGTATAGAGTGTAGGGTATAGAGTGTGGAGTAGAGAGTGTAGGGTATAGAGTGTAGGGTATAGAATGTAGAGTGTAGAGTGTAGGGTGTAGAGTGCAAAGTGTAGGGTATAGAGTGTAAGGTATAGAGTGTAGTGTATAGAGTGTATATTATAGAGTGTAGGGTATAGAGTGTAGAGTTTAGGGTATAGAGTGTAGTGTATAGAGTGTATGGTATAGAGTGTATGGTATAGAGTGT
Source organism: Ranitomeya imitator (assembly GCF_032444005.1). NCBI lineage: Eukaryota > Metazoa > Chordata > Amphibia > Anura > Dendrobatidae > Ranitomeya > Ranitomeya imitator. Next base: position 387,853 of record NW_027194634.1, read on the forward strand.
AGAGTGTAGGGTATAGAGTGTAGGGTATAGAGTGTAGGGTATAGAGTGTAGGGTATAGAGTGTAGAGTGTAGGGTATAGAGGGTAGGGTATAGAGTGTAGGGTATGGAGTGTAGGGTATAGAGTGTAGGGTATAGAGTGTAGGTTATAGAGTGTAGGGTATAGAGTGTAGGGTATAGAGTGTAGCTTATAGAGCGTAGGGTGTAGGGTATAGAGTGTAGGGTATAGAGTGTAGGGTATAGAGTGTAGAGTGTAGGGTATAGAGTGTATGGTATAGAGCTTAGGGTGTAGAGTGTAGGGTATAGAGTGTAGAGTTTAGGGTATAGAGTGTGGGGCATAGAGTGTATGGTATACAGTGTAGAGTGTAGGGTATAGAGTGTAGGGTATAGAGTGCAGGTTGTAGAGTGTAGGGTATAGAGTGTACGGTATAGAGTGTAGGGTATAAAGTGTAGAGTGTAGGGTATAGAGTGTATATTGCAGGGTATAGAGTGTAGGGTATAGAGTGTATAGTGTAGGGTATAGAGTGTATGCTATAGAGTGTATGGTGTAGAATGTATGGTATAGAGTGTAGGGTGTAGAGTGTATGGTATAGAGTGTAGGGTATAGAGTGTAGGGTATATAGTGTAGGGTATAGAGTGTAGGGTATAGAGTGTAGGGTATAAAGCGTAGAGTGTAGGGTATAGAGTGTATAGTGTAGGGTATAGAGTGTAGGGTATAGAGTGTAGGGTATAGGGTATAGAGTGTAGGGTGTAGAGTGTAGGGTGTAGGGTGTAGAGTGTATGGTATAGAGTGTAGGGTATAGAGTGTAGGGATTAGAGTGTAGGGTATAGAGTGTAGGGTATAGAGTGTAGGGTATAGAGTGTAGGGTGTAGAGTGTAGGGTATAGAGTGTAGGGTATAGAGTGTAGAGTGTAGGGTAAAGAGTGTAGGGTATAGAGTGTAGGGTATAGAGTGTAGAGTGTAGGGTATAGAGTGTAGGGTATAGAGTGCAGGATGTAGAGTGTAGGGTATAGAGTGTATGGTATAGAGTGTAGGGTATAAAGTGTAGATTGTAGTGTATAGAGTGTAGGGTATAGAGTGTAGGGTATAGAGTGTAGGGTATAGAGTGTAGGCTATAGAGTGTAGAGTGTAGGGTGTAGAGTGTAGGGTATAGAGTGTAGGGTATAGAGTGTAGGGTATAGAGTGTGGAGTAGAGAGTGTAGGGTATAGAGTGTAGGCTATAGAATGTAGAGTGTAGAGTGTAGGGTGTAGAGTGCAAAGTGTAGGGTATAGAGTGTAAGGTATAGAGTGTAGTGTATAGAGTGTATATTATAGAGTGTAGGGTATAGAGTGTAGAGTTTAGGGTATAGAGTGTAGTGTATAGAGTGTATGGTATAGAGTGTATGGTATAGAGTGTAGAGTGTAGGGTATAGAGTGTAGGGTATAGAGTGTAGGGTATAGAGTGTAGAGTGTAGGGTATAGAGGGTAGGGTATAGAGTGTAGGGTATGGAGTGTAGGGTATAGAGTGTAGGGTATAGAGTGTAGGTTATAGAGTGTAGGGTATAGAGTGTAGGGTATAGAGTGTAGCTTATAGAGCGTAGGGTGTAGGGTATAGAGTGTAGGGTATAGAGTGTAGGGTATAGAGTGTAGAGTGTAGGGTATAGAGTGTATGGTATAGAGCTTAGGGTGTAGAGTGTAGGGTATAGAGTGTAGAGTTTAGGGTATAGAGTGTGGGGCATAGAGTGTATGGTATACAGTGTAGAGTGTAGGGTATAGAGTGTAGGGTATAGAGTGCAGGTTGTAGAGTGTAGGGTATAGAGTGTACGGTATAGAGTGTAGGGTATAAAGTGTAGAGTGTAGGGTATAGAGTGTATAGTGCAGGGTATAGAGTGTAGGGTATAGAGTGTATAGTGTAGGGTATAGAGTGTATGCTATAGAGTGTATGGTGTAGAATGTATGGTATAGAGTGTAGGGTGTAGAGTGTATGGTATAGAGTGTAGGGTATAGAGTGTAGGGTATATAGTGTAGGGTATAGAGTGTATGTTATAGAGTGTAGGGTATAGAGTGTAGAGTGTAGGGTATAGAGTTTAGAGTGTAGGGTATAGAGTGTAGGGTATAGAGTGTAAGGTATAGAGTGTAGGGTATAGAGTGTAGGGTATAGAGTGTAGGGTAAAGAGTGTAGAGTGTAGGGTACAGAGTGCAGGGTGTAGAGTGTAGGGTATAGAGTGTAGAGTGTAGGGTGTAGGGTGTAGAGTGTATTGTGTAGGATATAGAGTGTAGGGTATAGAGTGTAGAGTGTAGGGTGTAGAGTGTAGGGTATAGAGTGTAGGGTATAGAGTGTAGGGTATAGAGTGTAGGGTGTAGGGATTAGAGTGTAGGGATTAGAGTGTAGGGTGTAGAGTGTAGGGTGTAGAGTGTAGGGTATAGAGTGTAGGGTATAGAGTGTAGGGTATAGAGTGTAGAGTGTAGGGATTAGAGTGTAGGGATTAGAGTGTAGGGTATAGAGTGTAGGGTATAGAGTGTAGAGTGTAGGGTATAGAGTGTAGGGTATAGAGTGTAGGGTATAGAGTGTAGGGAATAGATTGTAGAGTGTAGGGTGTAGAATGTAAAGTGTAGGGTATAGAGTGTAAGGTATAGAGTGTAGGGTATAGAGTGTAGGTTATAGAGTGTAGGGTATAGAGTGTAGGGTATAGAGTGTAGCTTATAGAGCGTAGGGTGTAGGGTATAGAGTGTAGGGTATAGAGTGTAGGGTATAGAGTGTAGAGTGTAGGGTATAGAGTGTATGGTATAGAGCTTAGGGTGTAGAGTGTAGGGTATAGAGTGTAGAGTTTAGGGTATAGAGTGTGGGGCATAGAGTGTATGGTATACAGTGTAGAGTGTAGGGTATAGAGTGTAGGGTATAGAGTGCAGGTTGTAGAGTGTAGGGTATAGAGTGTACGGTATAGAGTGTAGGGTATAAAGTGTAGAGTGTAGGGTATAGAGTGTATAGTGCAGGGTATAGAGTGTAGGGTATAGAGTGTATAGTGTAGGGTATAGAGTGTATGCTATAGAGTGTATGGTGTAGAATGTATGGTATAGAGTGTAGGGTGTAGAGTGTATGGTATAGAGTGTAGGGTATAGAGTGTAGGGTATATAGTGTAGGGTATAGAGTGTATGTTATAGAGTGTAGGGTATAGAGTGTAGAGTGTAGGGTATAGAGTTTAGAGTGTAGGGTATAGAGTGTAGGGTATAGAGTGTAAGGTATAGAGTGTAGGGTATAGAGTGTAGGGTATAGAGTGTAGGGTAAAGAGTGTAGAGTGTAGGGTACAGAGTGCAGGGTGTAGAGTGTAGGGTATAGAGTGTAGAGTGTAGGGTGTAGGGTGTAGAGTGTATTGTGTAGGGTATAGAGTGTAGGGTATAGAGTGTAGAGTGTAGGGTGTAGAGTGTAGGGTATAGAGTGTAGGGTATAGAGTGTAGGGTATAGAGTGTAGGGTGTAGGGATTAGAGTGTAGGGATTAGAGTGTAGGGTGTAGAGTGTAGGGTGTAGAGTGTAGGGTATAGAGTGTAGGGTATAGAGTGTAGGGTATAGAGTGTAGAGTGTAGGGATTAGAGTGTAGGGATTAGAGTGTAGGGTATAGAGTGTAGGGTATAGAGTGTAGAGTGTAGGGTATAGAGTGTAGGGTATAGAGTGTAGGGTATAGAGTGTAGGGAATAGATTGTAGAGTGTAGGGTGTAGAATGTAAAGTGTAGGGTATAGAGTGTAAGGTATAGAGTGTAGTGTATAGAGTGTATGTTATAGAGTGTAGGGCATAGAGTGTAGAGTGTAGGGTATAGAGTGTAGGGTATAGAGTGTAGGGTATAGAGTGTAGGGTGTAGGGTATAGAGTGTAGGGTATAGAGTGCACGTTGTAGAGTGTAGGGTATAGAGTGTAGGGTATAGAGAGTAGGGTATAAAGTGTAGAGTGTAGGGTATAGAGTGTATAGTGTAGGGTATAGAGTGTAGGATATAGAGTGTAGAGTGTAGGGTATAGAGTGTATGCTATAGAGTGTATGGTGTAGAGTGTATGGTATAGAGTGTAGGGTATAGAGTGTAGAGTGTAGGGTACAGAGTGTAGGGTATAGAGTGTAGGGTATAGAGTGTAGGGTATAGAGTGCATGTTAAAGAGTGTAGGGTATAGCGTGTAGAGTGTAGGGTATAGAGTTTAGAGTGTAGGGTATAGAGTGTATGGTATAGAGTGTATGGTATAGAGTGTAGGGTATAGAGTGTAGAGTGTAGGGTACAGAGTGTAGGGTATAGAGTGTAGGGTATAGAGTGTAGGGTATAGAGTGCATGTTAAAGAGTGTAGGGTATAGCGTGTAGAGTGTAGGGTATAGAGTGTAGAGTGTAGGGTATAGAGTGTAGGGTATAGAGTGTAGGGTATAGAGTGTAGGCTATAAAGTGTAGGGTATAGAGTGTAGAGTGTAGGTTATAGAGTGTAGGGTGTAGAGTGTAGGGTATAGAGTGTTGGGTGTAGAGTGCAGGGTGTAGAGTGCAGGGTGTAGAGTGCAGGGTATAGAGTGTAGGGTATAGAGTGTAGGGTATAAAGTGTAGAGTGTAGGGTATAGAGTGTAGGGTATAGAGTGTAGGGTATAGAGTGTAGGGTATAGAGTGTATGTTATAGGGTATAGAGTGTAGAGTGTAGGGTATAGAGTTTAGAGTGTAGGGTATAGAGTGTAGGGTATAGAGTGTAAGGTATAGAGTGTAGGGTGTAGAGTGTAGGGTATATTGTGTAGGGTATAGAGTGTATGGTATAGAGTGTAGGGTATAGAGTGTATGGTATAGAGTGTAGGGTATAGAGTGTAGAGTGTAGGGTATAGATTGTAGGGTATAGAGTGTAGAGTGTAGGGTATAGAGTGTAGGGTATAGAGTGTAGGGTGTTGAGTGTAGGGTGTAGAGTGTAGGGATTAGAGTGTAGGGTATAGAGTGTAGAGTGTAGGGTATAGAGTGGAGGGTATAGAGTGTAGAGTGTAGGGATTAGATTGTAGGGTATAGCGTGTAGGGTATAGAGTGTATGGTATAGAGTGTAGGGTATACAGTGTAGAGTGTATGGTATAGAGTGTAGGGTATAAAGTGTAGAGTGTAGGGTATAGAGTGTATGGTATAGAGTGTAGGGTGTAGAGTGTATGGTATAGAGTGTAGAGTGTATGGTATAGAGTGTAGGGTATAGAGTGTAGGGTATAGAGTGTAGAGTGTAGGGTACAGAGTGCAGAGTGTAGGGTATAGAGTGTAGGGTATATAGTGTAGAGTGTAGGGTATAGAGTGTAAAGTGTAGGGTATAGAGTGTATGGTATAGAGTGTAGGGTATAGAGTGTAGAGTGTAGGGTATAGAGTGTAGGGTATAGAGTGTAGGGTATAGAGTGTAGGGTATAGAGTGTAGAGTGTAGGGTATAGAGTGTAGGGTATAGAGTGTAGGGTATAGAGTGTAGAGTGTAGGGTATAGAGTGTAGGGTATAGAGTGTAGGGTATAGAGTGTAGGGTATAGAGTTTAGAGTGTAGGGTATAGAGTGTAGGGTATAGAGTGTAGGGTATAAAGCGTAGAGTGTAGGGTATAGAGTGTATAGTGTAGGGTATAGAGTGTAGGGTATAGAGTGTAGGGTATAGGGTATAGAGTGTAGGGTGTAGAGTGTAGGGTGTAGGGTGTAGAGTGTATGGTATAGAGTGTAGGGTATAGAGTGTAGGGATTAGAGTGTAGGGTATAGAGTGTAGGGTATAGAGTGTAGGGTATAGAGTGTAGGGTGTAGAGTGTAGGGTATAGAGTGTAGAGTGTAGGGTATAGAGTGTAGGGAATAGAGTAGAGTGTAGAGTGTAGGGTATAGAGTGTAGAGTGTAGGGGATAGAATGTAGGGTATAGAGTCTAAGGTGTAGAGTGTAGGGTATAGAGTGTATGGTATAGAGTGTGGGGTATAAAGTGTAGAGTGTAGGGTATGGAGTGTAGGGTATAGAGTGTATGGTATAGAGTGTAGGGTATAAAGTGTAGAGTGTAGGGTATAGAGTGTAGGGTATAGAGTGTAGAGTGTAGGGTAAAGAGTGTAGGGTATAGAGTGTAGGGTATAGAGTGTAGAGTGTAGGGTATAGAGTGTAGGGTATAGAGTGCAGGATGTAGAGTGTAGGGTATAGAGTGTATGGTATAGAGTGTAGGGTATAAAGTGTAGATTGTAGTGTATAGAGTGTAGGGTATAGAGTGTAGGGTATAGAGTGTAGGGTATAGAGTGTAGGCTATAGAGTGTAGAGTGTAGGGTGTAGAGTGTAGGGTATAGAGTGTAGGGTATAGAGTGTAGGGTATAGAGTGTGGAGTAGAGAGTGTAGGGTATAGAGTGTAGGGTATAGAATGTAGAGTGTAGAGTGTAGGGTGTAGAGTGCAAAGTGTAGGGTATAGAGTGTAAGGTATAGAGTGTAGTGTATAGAGTGTATATTATAGAGTGTAGGGTATAGAGTGTAGAGTTTAGGGTATAGAGTGTAGTGTATAGAGTGTATGGTATAGAGTGTATGGTATAGAGTGTAGAGTGTAGGGTATAGAGTGTAGGGTATAGAGTGTAGGGTATAGAGTGTAGGGTATAGAGTGTAGAGTGTAGGGTATAGAGGGTAGGGTATAGAGTGTAGGGTATGGAGTGTAGGGTATAGAGTGTAGGGTATAGAGTGTAGGTTATAGAGTGTAGGGTATAGAGTGTAGGGTATAGAGTGTAGCTTATAGAGCGTAGGGTGTAGGGTATAGAGTGTAGGGTATAGAGTGTAGGGTATAGAGTGTAGAGTGTAGGGTATAGAGTGTATGGTATAGAGCTTAGGGTTTAGAGTGTAGGGTATAGAGTGTAGAGTTTAGGGTATAGAGTGTGGGGCATAGAGTGTATGGTATACAGTGTAGAGTGTAGGGTATAGAGTGTAGGGTATAGAGTGCAGGTTGTAGAGTGTAGGGTATAGAGTGTACGGTATAGAGTGTAGGGTATAAAGTGTAGAGTGTAGGGTATAGAGTGTATATTGCAGGGTATAGAGTGTAGGGTATAGAGTGTATAGTGTAGGGTATAGAGTGTATGCTATAGAGTGTATGGTGTAGAATGTATGGTATAGAGTGTAGGGTGTAGAGTGTATGGTATAGAGTGTAGGGTATAGAGTGTAGGGTATATAGTGTAGGGTATAGAGTGTAGGGTATAGAGTGTAGGGTATAAAGCGTAGAGTGTAGGGTATAGAGTGTATAGTGTAGGGTATAGAGTGTAGGGTATAGAGTGTAGGGTATAGGGTATAGAGTGTAGGGTGTAGAGTGTAGGGTGTAGGGTGTAGAGTGTATGGTATAGAGTGTAGGGTATAGAGTGTAGGGATTAGAGTGTAGGGTATAGAGTGTAGGGTATAGAGTGTAGGGTATAGAGTGTAGGGTGTAGAGTGTAGGGTATAGAGTGTAGAGTGTAGGGTATAGAGTGTAGGGAATAGAGTAGAGTGTAGAGTGTAGGGTATAGAGTGTAGAGTGTAGGGGATAGAATGTAGGGTATAGAGTCTAAGGTGTAGAGTGTAGGGTATAGAGTGTATGGTATAGAGTGTGGGGTATAAAGTGTAGAGTGTAGGGTATGGAGTGTAGGGTATAGAGTGTATGGTATAGAGTGTAGGGTATAAAGTGTAGAGTGTAGGGTATAGAGTGTAGGGTATAGAGTGTAGAGTGTAGGGTAAAGAGTGTAGGGTATAGAGTGTAGGGTATAGAGTGTAGAGTGTAGGGTATAGAGTGTAGGGTATAGAGTGCAGGATGTAGAGTGTAGGGTATAGAGTGTATGGTATAGAGTGTAGGGTATAAAGTGTAGATTGTAGTGTATAGAGTGTAGGGTATAGAGTGTAGGGTATAGAGTGTAGGGTATAGAGTGTAGGCTATAGAGTGTAGAGTGTAGGGTGTAGAGTGTAGGGTATAGAGTGTAGGGTATAGAGTGTAGGGTATAGAGTGTGGAGTAGAGAGTGTAGGGTATAGAGTGTAGGGTATAGAATGTAGAGTGTAGAGTGTAGGGTGTAGAGTGCAAAGTGTAGGGTATAGAGTGTAAGGTATAGAGTGTAGTGTATAGAGTGTATATTATAGAGTGTAGGGTATAGAGTGTAGAGTTTAGGGTATAGAGTGTAGTGTATAGAGTGTATGGTATAGAGTGTATGGTATAGAGTGTAGAGTGTAGGGTATAGAGTGTAGGGTATAGAGTGTAGGGTATAGAGTGTAGGGTATAGAGTGTAGAGTGTAGGGTATAGAGGGTAGGGTATAGAGTGTAGGGTATGGAGTGTAGGGTATAGAGTGTAGGGTATAGAGTGTAGGTTATAGAGTGTAGGGTATAGAGTGTAGGGTATAGAGTGTAGCTTATAGAGCGTAGGGTGTAGGGTATAGAGTGTAGGGTATAGAGTGTAGAGTGTAGGGTATAGAGTGTATGGTATAGAGCTTAGGGTGTAGAGTGTAGGGTATAGAGTGTAGAGTTTAGGGTATAGAGTGTGGGGCATAGAGTGTATGGTATACAGTGTAGAGTGTAGGGTATAGAGTGTAGGGTATAGAGTGCAGGTTGTAGAGTGTAGGGTATAGAGTGTACGGTATAGAGTGTAGGGTATAAAGTGTAGAGTGTAGGGTATAGAGTGTATAGTGCAGGGTATAGAGTGTAGGGTATAGAGTGTATAGTGTAGGGTATAGAGTGTATGCTATAGAGTGTATGGTGTAGAATGTATGGTATAGAGTGTAGGGTGTAGAGTGTATGGTATAGAGTGTAGGGTATAGAGTGTAGGGTATATAGTGTAGGGTATAGAGTGTATGTTATAGAGTGTAGGGTATAGAGTGTAGAGTGTAGGGTATAGAGTTTAGAGTGTAGGGTATAGAGTGTAGGGTATAGAGTGTAAGGTATAGAGTGTAGGGTATAGAGTGTAGGGTATAGAGTGTAGGGTAAAGAGTGTAGAGTGTAGGGTACAGAGTGCAGGGTGTAGAGTGTAGGGTATAGAGTGTAGAGTGTAGGGTGTAGGGTGTAGAGTGTATTGTGTAGGGTATAGAGTGTAGGGTATAGAGTGTAGAGTGTAGGGTGTAGAGTGTAGGGTATAGAGTGTAGGGTATAGAGTGTAGGGTATAGAGTGTAGGGTGTAGGGATTAGAGTGTAGGGATTAGAGTGTAGGGTGTAGAGTGTAGGGTGTAGAGTGTAGGGTATAGAGTGCAGGGTATAGAGTGTAGGGTATAGAGTGTAGAGTGTAGGGATTAGAGTGTAGGGATTAGATTGTAGGGTATAGAGTGTAGGGTATAGAGTGTAGAGTGTAGGGTATAGAGTGTAGGGTATAGAGTGTAGGGTATAGAGTGTAGGGAATAGATTGTAGAGTGTAGGGTGTAGAATGTAAAGTGTAGGGTATAGAGTGTAAGGTATAGAGTGTAGTGTATAGAGTGTATGTTATAGAGTGTAGGGCATAGAGTGTAGAGTGTAGGGTATAGAGTGTAGGGTATAGAGTGTAGGGTATAGAGTGTAGGGTGTAGGGTATAGAGTGTAGGGTATAGAGTGCACGTTGTAGAGTGTAGGGTATAGAGTGTAGGGTATAGAGAGTAGGGTATAAAGTGTAGAGTGTAGGGTATAGAGTGTATAGTGTAGGGTATAGAGTGTAGGATATAGAGTGTAGAGTGTAGGGTATAGAGTGTATGCTATAGAGTGTATGGTGTAGAGTGTATGGTATATATATATATATATATATATACTATTTTTCCAAAGCGTTTGATACCGTGCCGCACAAGAGGTTGGTACACAAAATGAGAATGCTTGGTCTGGGGGAAAATGTGTGTAAATGGGTTAGTAACTGGCTTAGTGATAGAAAGCAGAGGGTGGTTATAAATGGTATAGTCTCTAACTGGGTCGCTGTGACCAGTGGGGTACCGCAGGGGTCAGTATTGGGACCTGTTCTCTTCAACATATTCATTAATGATCTGGTAGAAGGTTTACACAGTAAAATATCGATATTTGCAGATGATACAAAACTATGTAAAGCAGTTAATACAAGAGAAGATAGTATTCTGCTACAGATGGATCTGGATATGTTGGAAACTTGGGCTGAAAGGTGGCAGATGAGGTTTAACAATGATAAATGTAAGGTTATACACATGGGAAGAGGGAATCAATATCACCATTACACACTGAACGGGAAACCACTGGGTAAATCTGACAGGGAGAAGGACTTGGGGATCCTAGTTAATGATAAACTTACCTGGAGCAGCCAGTGCCAGGCAGCAGCTGCCAAGGCAAACAGGATCATGGGGTGCATTAAAAGAGGTCTGGATACACATGATGAGAGCATTATACTGCCTCTGTACAAATCCCTAGTTAGACCGCACATGGAGTACTGTGTCCAGTTTTGGGCACCGGTGCTCAGGAAGGATATAATGGAACTAGAGAGAGTACAAAGGAGGGCAACAAAATTAATAAAGGGGATGGGAGAACTACAATACCCAGATAGATTAGCGAAATTAGGATTATTTAGTCTAGAAAAAAGACGACTGAGGGGCGATCTAATAACCATGTATAAGTATATAAGGGGACAATACAAATATCTCGCTGAGGATCTGTTTATACCAAGGAAGGTGACGGGCACAAGGGGGCATTCTTTGCGTCTGGAGGAGAGAAGGTTTTTCCACCAACATAGAAGAGGATTCTTTACTGTTAGGGCAGTGAGAATCTGGAATTGCTTGCCTGAGGAGGTGGTGATGGCGAACTCAGTCGAGGGGTTCAAGAGAGGCCTGGATGTCTTCCTGGAGCAGAACAATATTGTATCATACAATTATTAGGTTCTGTAGAAGGACGTAGATCTGGGTATTTATTATGATGGAATATAGGCTGAACTGGATGGACAAATGTCTTTTTTCGGCCTTACTAACTATGTTACTATGTTACTATGTTACTATGTTACTATGTATAGAGTGTAGGGTATAGAGTGTAGAGTGTAGGGTACAGAGTGTAGGGTATAGAGTGTAGGGTATAGAGTGTAGGGTATAGAGTGCATGTTAAAGAGTGTAGGGTATAGCGTGTAGAGTGTAGGGTATAGAGTTTAGAGTGTAGGGTATAGAGTGTATGGTATAGAGTGTATGGTATAGAGTGTAGGGTATAGAGTGTATGGTATAGAGTGTACGGACTAGAGTGTAGAGTGTAGGGTATAGAGTGTAGGGTATAGAGTGTAGGGTATAGAGTGTAGGCTATAAAGTGTAGGGTATAGAGTGTAGAGTGTAGGTTATAGAGTGTAGGGTGTAGAGTGTAGGGTATAGAGTGTTGGGTGTAGAGTGCAGGGTGTAGAGTGCAGGGTGTAGAGTGCAGGGTATAGAGTGTAGGGTATAGAGTGTAGGGTATAAAGTGTAGAGTGTAGGGTATAGAGTGTAGGGTATAGAGTGTAGGGTATAGAGTGTAGGGTATAGAGTGTATGTTATAGGGTATAGAGTGTAGAGTGTAGGGTATAGAGTTTAGAGTGTAGGGTATAGAGTGTAGGGTATAGAGTGTAAGGTATAGAGTGTAGGGTGTAGAGTGTAGGGTATAGAGTGTAGGGTATAGAGTGTATGGTATAGAGTGTAGGGTATAGAGTGTATGGTATAGAGTGTAGGGTATAGAGTGTAGAGTGTAGGGTATAGATTGTAGGGTATAGAGTGTAGAGTGTAGGGTATAGAGTGTAGGGTATAGAGTGTAGGGTGTTGAGTGTAGGGTGTAGAGTGTAGGGATTAGAGTGTAGGGTATAGAGTGTAGAGTGTAGGGTATAGAGTGGAGGGTATAGAGTGTAGAGTGTAGGGATTAGATTGTAGGGTATAGCGTGTAGGGTATAGAGTGTATGGTATAGAGTGTAGGGTATACAGTGTAGAGTGTATGGTATAGAGTGTAGGGTATAAAGTGTAGAGTGTAGGGTATAGAGTGTATGGTATAGAGTGTAGGGTGTAGAGTGTATGGTATAGAGTGTAGAGTGTAGGGTATAGAGTGTAGGGTATAGAGTGTAGGGTATAGAGTGTAGAGTGTAGGGTACAGAGTGCAGAGTGTAGGGTATAGAGTGTAGGGTATATAGTGTAGAATGTAGGGTATAGAGTGTAAAGTGTAGGGTATAGAGTGTAGGGTATAGAGTGTAGGGTATAGAGTGTAGAGTGTAGGGTATAGAGTGTAGGGTATAGAGTGTAGGGTATAGAGTGTAGGGTATAGAGTGTAGAGTGTAGGGTATAGAGTGTAGGGTATAGAGTGTAGGGTATAGAGTGTAGAGTGTAGGGTATAGAGTGTAGGGTATAGAGTGTAGGGTATAGAGTGTAGGGTATAGAGTTTAGAGTGTAGGGTATAGAGTGTAGGGTATAGAGTGTAAGGTATAGAGTGTAGAGTGTAGGGTATAGAGTGTAGGGTATAGAGTGTAGGGTATAGAGTGTAGGGTAAAGAGTGTAGAGTGTAGGGTACAGAGTGCAGGGTGTAGAGGGTAGGGTATAGAGTGTAGAGTGTATGGTGTAGAGTGTAGGGTATAGAGTGTAGGGTGTAGAGTGTAGGGTGTAGGGTATAGAGTGTAGGGTATAGAGTGTAGGGTATAGAGTGTAGGGTGTAGAGTGTAGAGTGTAGGGTGTAGAGTGTAGGGTATAGAGTGTAGGGTATAGAGTGTAGGGTGTAGGGATTAGAGTGTAGGGTGTAGAGTGTATGGTATAGAGTGTAGGGTATAGAGTGTAGGGTATAGAGTGTAGGGTATAGAGTGTATGTTATAGAGTGTAGGGTATAGAGTGTAGAGTGTAGGGTATAGAGTTTAGAGTGTAGGGTATAGAGTGTAGGGTATAGAGTGTAGGGTATAGAGTGTAGGGTATAGGGTGTAGGGTATAGAGTGTAGGGTATAGAGTGTAGGGTAAAGAGTGTAGAGTGTAGGGTATAGAGTGTAGGGTACAGAGTGTAGGGTGTAGAGTGTAGGGTGTAGAGTGTAGGGTGTAGAGTGTAGCGTATAGAGTGTAGGGTATAGAGTGTAGGGTATAGAGTGTAGGGTATAGAGTGTAGGGTGTAGAGTGTAGGGTGTAGAGTGTAGGGTATAGAGTGTAGGGTATAGAGTGTAGGGTATAGAGTGTAGGGTATAGAGTGTAGGGTGTAGAGTGTAGGGTGTAGAGTGTAGGGTATAGAGTGTAGGGAGTAGAGTGTAGGGTATAGAGTGTAGAGTGTAGGATATAGAATGTAGAGTGTAGGGAGTAGAGTGTAGAGTGTAGGGTATAGAGTGTAGAGTGTAGGGTGTAGGGTATAGAGTGTAGGGTATAGAGTGTAGGGTGTAGAGTGTAGGTTATAGAGTGTAGAGTGTAGGGTATAGAGTGTAGGGTGTAGGGTATAGAGTGTGGCGTATAGAGTATAGGGTGTAGAGTGTAGGGTATAGAGTGTAGGGTGTAGGGTATAGAGTGTAGAGTGTAGGGTATAGAGTGTAGGGTATAGAGTGTAGGGTATAGAGTGTAGGGTATTGAGTGTAGGGAATAGAGTGTAGGGTGTAAGGTGTAGAGTGTAGGGTATAGAGTGTAGGGTATATACTGTAGGGTATAGAGTGTAGGCTATAGGGTGTAGGGTATAGAGTGTAGAGTGTAGGGTATAGAGTGTAGGGTATAGAGTGTAGGGTATAGAGTGTAGGGTATAGAGTGTAGGGTATAGGGTATAGAGTGTAAGGTGTAGAGTGTAGGGTGTAGAGTGTAGGGTATAGAGTGTAGGGTATAGAGTGTAGGGTGTAGGGTATAGTGTGTAGGGTATAGAGTGTAGGGTATAGAGTGTAGGGTGTAGAGTGTAGAGTGTATGGTATAGAGTGTAGAGTGTAGGGTATAGAGTGTAGGATATAGACTGTAGGGTATAGAGTGTGGCGTATAGATTGTAGGGTATAGAGTGTAGAGTGTAGGGTATAGAGTGTACGGTATAGAGTGTAGGGTATAGAGTGTAGGGTATAGAGTGTAGAGTGTAGGGTATAGAATGTAGGGTATAGAGTGTAGGGTATAGAGTGTAGGGTGTAGGGTATAGAGTGTAGGGTATAGAGTGTAGGGTATAGAGTGTAGGGTATAGAGTGTAGAGTGTAGAGTGTATGGTATAGAGTGTAGAGTGTAGGGTATAGAGTGTAGGGTATAGACTGTAGGGTATAGAGTGTGGCGTATAGATTGTAGGGTATAGAGTGTAGAGTGTAGGGTATAGAATGTAGGGTATAGAGTGTAGGGTATAGAGTGTAGGGAATAGAGTGTAGAGTGTAGGTATAGAGTGTAGAGTGTAAGGTATAGAGTGTAGAGCGTAGGGTATAGACTGTAGGGTGTAGAGTGTAGGGAGTAGAGTGTAGGGTATAGAGTGTAGAGTGTAGGGTATAGAGTGCAGGGTATAGAGTGTAGGGTATAGAGTGTAGAGTGTAGGCTATAGAGTGTAGGGTATAGAGTGTAAAGTGTAGGGTGTAGGGTATAGAGTGTAGGGTATAGAGTGTAGGGTGTAGAGTGTAGGGTATAGAGTGTAGAGTGTAGGGTATAGAGTGTAGGGTGTAGGGTATAGAGTGTGGCGTATAGAGTATAGGGTGTAGAGTGTAGGGTATAGAGTGTAGGGTGTAGGGTATAGAGTGTAGAGTGTAGGGTATAGAGTGTAGGGTATAGAGTGTAGGGTATAGAGTGTAGGGAATAGAGTGTAGGGTGTAAGGTGTAGAGTGTAGGGTATAGAGTGTAGGGTATATACTGTAGGGTATAGAGTGTAGGCTATAGGGTGTAGGGTATAGAGTGTAGAGTGTAGGGTATAGAGTGTAGGGTATAGAGTGTAGGGTATAGAGTGTAGGGTATAGAGTGTAGGGTCTAGGGTATAGAGTGTAAGGTGTAGAGTGTAGGGTGTAGAGTGTAGGGTATAGAGTGTAGGGTATAGAGTGTAGGGTGTAGGGTATAGAGTGTAGGGTATAGAGTGTAGGGTATAGAGTGTAGGGTATAGAGTGTAGAGTGTAGAGTGTATGGTATAGAGTGTAGAGTGTAGGGTATAGAGTGTAGGATATAGACTGTAGGGTATAGAGTGTGGCGTATAGATTGTAGGGTATAGAGTGTAGAGTGTAGGGTATAGAGTGTACGGTATAGAGTGTAGGGTATAGAGTGTAGGGTATAGAGTGTAGAGTGTAGGGTATAGAATGTAGGGTATAGAGTGTAGGGTATAGAGTGTAGGGTGTAGGGTATAGAGTGTAGGGTATAGAGTGTAGGGTATAGAGTGTAGGGTATAGACTGTAGAGTGTAGAGTGTATGGTATAGAGTGTAGAGTGTAGGGTATAGAGTGTAGGGTATAGACTGTAGGGTATAGAGTGTGGCGTATAGATTGTAGGGTGTAGAGTGTAGAGTGTAGGGTATAGAATGTAGGGTATAGAGTGTAGGGTATAGAGTGTAGGGAATAGAGTGTAGAGTGTAGGTATAGAGTGTAGAGTGTAAGGTATAGAGTGTAGAGCGTAGGGTATAGACTGTAGGGTGTAGAGTGTAGGGAGTAGAGTGTAGGGTATAGAGTGTAGAGTGTAGGGTATAGAGTGCAGGGTATAGAGTGTAGGGTATAGAGTGTAGAGTGTAGGCTATAGAGTGTAGGGTATAGAGTGTAGAGTGTAGGGTATAGAGTGTAGGGTATAGAGTGTAGGGTATAGAGTGTAGGGTGTAGAGTGTAGGGTATAGAGTGCAGGTTGTAGAGTGTAGGGTAAAGAGTGTAGGGTGTAGAGTGTAGGGTATAGAGTGTATAGTGTAGGGTATAGAGTGTAGGGTATAGAGTGTAGGGTATAAAGTGTATCGTGTAGGGTATAGAGTGTATGGTGTAGAGTGTATGGTGTAGAGTGTATGGTGTAGAGTGTATGGTGTAGAGTGTAGGGTATAGAGTGTAGGGTATAGAGTGTAGGGTATAGAGTGTAGGGTATAGAGTGTATGTTATAGAGTGTAGGGTATAGAGTGTAGAGTGTAGGGTATAGAGTTTAGAGTTTAGTGTATAGAGTGTAGGGTATAGAGTGTAGGGTATAGAGTGAAGGGTATAGAGTGTAGGGTAAAGAGTGTAGAGTGTAGGGTACAGAGTGCAGGGTGTAGAGTGTAGGGTATAGAGTGTAGGGTGTAGAGTGTAGGGTGTAGGGTATAGAGTGTAGGGTATAGAGTGTAGGGTATAGAGTGTAGGGTATAGAGTGTAGGGTGTAGGGATTAGAGTGTAGGGATTAGAGTGTAGGGTGTAGAGTGTAGGGTGTAGAGTGTAGGGTATAGAGTGTAGGGTATAGAGTGTAGGGTATAGAGTGTAGAGTGTAGGGATTAGAGTGTAGGGTATAGAGTGTAGGGTATAGAATGTAGGGTATAGAGTGTAGGGTAAAGAGTGTAGAGTGTAGGGTACAGAGTGCAGGGTGTAGAGTGTAGGTTATAGAGTGTAGAGTGTAGGGTGTAGAGTGTAGGGTGTAGAGTGTAGGGTATAGAGTATAGAGTGTAGGGTGTAGGGTATAGAGTGTAGGGTATAGAGTGTAGGGTATAGAGTGTAGGGTGTAGGGATTAGAGTGTAGGGATTAGAGTGTAGGGATTAGAGTGTAGGGTGTAGAGTGTAGGGTGTAGAGTGTAGGGTATAGAGTGTAGGGTATAGAGTGTAGGGTATAGAGTGTAGAGTGTAGGGAATAGAGTGTAGGGTATAGAGTGTAGGGTATAGAGTAGAGTGTAGAGTGTAGGCTATAGAGTGTAGGCTATAGAGTGTAGGCTATAGAGTGTAGGGTATAGAGTGTAGGGTATAGAGTGTAGGGTATAGAGTGTAAGGTGTAGGGTATAGAGTGTAGGGTATAGAGTGCAGGTTGTAGAGTGTAGGGTATAGAGTGTAGGATATAGAGAGTAGGGTATAAAGTGTAGAGTGTAGGGTATAGAGTGTATAGTGTAGGGTATAGAGTGTAGGGTATAGAGTGTAGGGTATAGAGTGTAGAGTGTAGGGTATAGAGTGTATGCTATAGAGTGTATGGTGTAGAGTGTATGGTATAGAGTGTAAGGTATAGAGTGTAGAGTGTATGGTATAGAGTGTATGGTATAGAGTGTAGGGAATAGAGAGTAGGGTATAGAGTGTAGGGTATAGAGTGTATGTTATAGAGTGTAGGGTATAGAGTGTAGAGTGTAGGGTATAGAGTTTAGAGTGTAGGGTATAGAGTGTAGGGTGTAGAGTGTAGGGTGTAGGGTATAGAGTGTAGGGTATAGAGTGTAGGGTATAGAGTGTAGGGTGTAGAGTGTAGAGTGTAGGGTGTAGAGTGTAGGGTATAGAGTGTAGGGTATAGAGTGTAGGGTATAGAGTGTAGGGTGTAGGGATTAGAGTGTAGGGTGTAGAGTGTATGGTATAGAGTGTAGGGTATAGAGTGTAGGGTATAGAGTGTAGGGTATAAAGTGTATGTTATAGAGTGTAGGGTATAGAGTGTAGGGTATAGAGTGTAGGGTATAGAGTGTAGGGTATAGGGTGTAGAGTATAGAGTGTAGGGTATAGAGTGTAGGGTAAAGAGTGTAGAGTGTAGGGTATAGAGTGTAGGGTACAGAGTGTAGGGTGTAGAGTGTAGGGTGTAGAGTGTAGGGTGTAGAGTGTAGCGTATAGAGTGTAGGGTATAGAGTGTAGGGTATAGAGTGTAGGGTATAGAGTGTAGGGTATAGAGTGTAGGGTGTAGAGTGTAGGGTGTAGAGTGTAGGGTATAGAGTGTAGGGTAAAGAGTGTAGGGTATAGAGTGTAGGGTATAGAGTGTAGGGTGTAGAGTGTAGGGTGTAGAGTGTAGGGTATAGAGTGTAGGGTATAGAGTGTAGAGTGTATGGTATAGAGTGTATGGTATAGAGTGTAGGGTATAGAGTGTAGGGTATAGAGTGTAGGGTATAGAGTGTATGTTATAGAGTGTAGGGTATAGAGTGTAGAGTGTAGGGTATAGAGTTTAGAGTGTAGGGTATAGAGTGTAGGGTGTAGAGTGTAGGGTGTAGGGTATAGAGTGTAGGGTATAGAGTGTAGGGTGTAGAGTGTAGAGTGTAGGGTGTAGAGTGTAGGGTATAGAGTGTAGGGTATAGAGTGTAGGGTATAGAGTGTAGGGTGTAGGGATTAGAGTGTAGGGTGTAGAGTGTATGGTATAGAGTGTAGGGTATAGAGTGTAGGGTATAGAGTGTAGGGTATAAAGTGTATGTTATAGAGTGTAGGGTATAGAGTGTAGAGTGTAGGGTATAGAGTGTAGGGTATAGAGTGTAGGGTATAGAGTGTAGGGTATAGAGTGTAGGGTATAGGGTGTAGGGTATAGAGTGTAGGGTTTAGAGTGTAGGGTAAAGAGTGTAGAGTGTAGGGTACAGAGTGTAGGGTGTAGAGTGTAGGGTGTAGAGTGTAGGGTGTAGAGTGTAGCGTATAGAGTGTAGGGTATAGAGTGTAGGGTATAGAGTGTAGGGTATAGAGTGTAGGGTGTAGAGTGTAGGGTGTAGAGTGTAGGGTATAGAGTGTAGGGTAAAGAGTGTAGGGTATAGAGTGTAGGGTATAGAGTGTAGGGTGTAGAGTGTAGGGTGTAGAGTGTAGGGTATAGAGTGTAGGGAGTAGAGTGTAGGGTATAGAGTGTAGAGTGTAGGGTATAGAGTGTAGAGTGTAGGGAGTAGAGTGTAGAGTTTAGGGTATAGAGTGTAGAGTGTAGGGTGTAGGGTATAGAGTGTAGGGTATAGAGTGTAGGGTGTAGAGTGTAGGGTATAGAGTGTAGAGTGTAGGGTATAGAGTGTAGGGTGTAGGGTATAGAGTGTGGCGTATAGAGTATAGGGTGTAGAGTGTAGGGTATAGAGTGTAGGGTGTAGGGTATAGAGTGTAGAGTGTAGGGTATAGAGTGTAGGGTATAGAGTGTAGGGTATAGAGTGTAGGGTATAGAGTGTAGGGAATAGAGTGTAGGGTGTAAGGTGTAGAGTGTAGGGTATAGAGAGTAGGGTATATACTGTAGGGTATGGAGTGTAGGTTATAGAGTGTAGGGTATAGAGTGTAGGGTATAGAGTGTAGGGTATAGAGTGTAGGGTATAGAGTGTAGGGTATAGAGTGTAGGGTATAGGGTATAGAGTGTAAGGTGTAGAGTGTAGGGTGTAGAGTGTAGGGTATAGAGTGTAGGGCATAGAGTGTAGGGAGTAGGGTATAGAGTGTAGGGTATAGAGTGTAGGGTATAGAGTGTAGGGTATAGAGTGTAGAGTGTAGAGTGTATGGTATAGAGTGTAGAGTGTAGGGTATAGAGTGTAGGGTATAGACTGTAGGGTATAGAGTGT
Organism: Ranitomeya imitator; assembly: GCF_032444005.1. Classification (NCBI taxonomy): domain Eukaryota; kingdom Metazoa; phylum Chordata; class Amphibia; order Anura; family Dendrobatidae; genus Ranitomeya; species Ranitomeya imitator. The sequence continues at coordinate 407,003 of NW_027194634.1, forward strand.
GGCAAATAGATTGTAGGGTATAGAGTGTAGAGTGTAGGGTATAGAGTGTACGGTATAGAGTGTAGGGTATAGAGTGTAGGGTATAGAGTGTAGAGTGTAGGGTATAGAATGTAGGGTATAGAGTGTAGGGTATAGAGTGTAGGGAATAGAGTGTAGAGTGTAAGGTATAGAGTGTAGAGTGTAAGGTATAGAGTGTAGAGTGTAGGGTATAGACTGTAGGGTGTAGAGTGTAGGGAGTAGAGTGTAGGGTATAGAGTGTAGAGTGTAGGGTATAGAGTGCAGGGTATAGAGTGTAGGGTATAGAGTGTAGAGTGTAGGCTATAGAGTGTAGGGTATAGAGTGTAGAGTGTAGGGTATAGAGTGTAGGGTATAGAGTGTAAGGTGTAGAGTGTAGGGTGTAGAGTGTAGGGTATAGAGTGTAGGGTATAGAGTGTAGGGTATAGAGTGTATGGTATAGAGTGTATGGTATAGAGTGTAGGGTATAGAGTGTATGGTATAGAGTGTAGGGTATAGAGTGCAGAGTGTAGGGATTAGAGTGTAGGGTATAGAATGTAGGCTATAGAGTGTAGGGTATAGAGTGTAGAGTGTAGGGTATAGAGTGTAGGGTGTAGAGTGTAGGGTGTAGGGTATAGAGTGTAGGGTATAGAGTGTAGGGTATAGAGTGTAGGGTGTAGAGTGTAGAGTGTAGGGTGTAGAGTGTAGGGTACAGAGTGTAGGGTATAGAGTGTAGGGTGTAGGGATTAGAGTGTAGGGATTAGAGTGTAGGGTGTAGAGTGTAGGGTGTAGAGTGTAGGGTATAGAGTGTAGGGTATAGAGTGTAGGGTATAGAGTGTAGGGTATAAAGCGTAGAGTGTAGGGTATAGAGTGTATAGTGTAGGGTATAGAGTGTAGGGTATAGAGTGTAGGGTATAGGGTATAGAGTGTAGGGTGTAGAGTGTAGGGTGTAGGGTGTAGAGTGTATGGTATAGAGTGTAGGGTATAGAGTGTAGGGATTAGAGTGTAGGTATAGAGTGTAGGGTATAGAGTGTAGGGTGTAGAGTGTAGGGTATAGAGTAGAGTGTAGAGTGTAGGGTATAGAGTGTAGAGTGTAGGGGATAGAATGTAGGGTATAGAGTGTAAGGTGTAGAGTGTAGGGTATAGAGTGTATGGTATAGAGTGTGGGGTATAAAGTGTAGAGTGTAGGGTATGGAGTGTAGGGTATAGAGTGTATGGTATAGAGTGTAGGGTATAAAGTGTAGACTGTAGGGTATAGAGTGTAGGGTATAGAGTGTAGAGTGTAGGGTAAAGAGTGTAGGGTATAGAGTGTAGGGTATAGAGTGTAGAGTGTAGGGTATAGAGTGTAGGGTATAGAGTGCAGGTTGTAGAGTGTAGGGTATAGAATGTATGGTATAGAGTGTAGGGTATAAAGTGTAGAGTGTAGTGTATAGAGTGTAGGGTGTAGAGTGTAGGGTGTAGGGTATAGAGTGTAGGGTATAGAGTGTAGGGTATAGAGTGTAGGGTGTAGAGTGTAGAGTGTAGGGTACAGAGTGCAGGGTGTAGAGTGTAGGGTATAGAGTGTAGAGTGTAGGGTATAGAGTGTAGGGTGTAGAGTGTAGGGTGTAGGGTATAGAGTGTAGGGTATAGAGTGTAGGGTATAGAGTGTAGGGTGTAGAGTGTAGAGTGTAGGGTGTAGAGTGTAGGGTATAGAGTGTAGGGTATAGAGTGTAGGGTGTAGGGATTAGAGTGTAGGGATTAGAGTGTAGGGTGTAGAGTGTAGGGTGTAGAGTGTAGGGTATGGAGTGTAGGGTATAGAGTGTAGGGTATAGAGTGTAGGGTATAAAGCGTAGAGTGTAGGGTATAGAGTGTATAGTGTAGGGTATAGAGTGTAGGGTATAGAGTGTAGGGTATAGGGTATAGAGTGTAGGGTGTAGAGTGTAGGGTGTAGGGTGTAGAGTGTATGGTATAGAGTGTAGGGTATAGAGTGTAGGGATTAGAGTGTAGGGTATAGAGTGTAGGGTATAGAGTGTAGGGTATAGAGTGTAGGGTGTAGAGTGTAGGGTATAGAGTGTAGAGAGTAGGGAACAGAGTGTAGGGAATAGAGTGTAGAGTGTAGGGTATAGAGTGTAGAGTGTAGGGGATAGAATGTAGGGTATAGAGTGTAAGGTGTAGAGTGTAGGGTATAGAGTGTATGGTATAGAGTGTGGGGTATAAAGTGTAGAGTGTAGGGTATGGAGTGTAGGGTATAGAGTGTATGGTATAGAGTGTAGGGTATAAAGTGTAGAGTGTAGGGTATAGAGTGTAGGGTATAGAGTGTAGAGTGTAGGGTAAAGAGTGTAGGGTATAGAGTGTAGGGTATAGAGTGTAGAGTGTAGGGTATAGAGTGTAGGGTATAGAGTGCAGGATGTAGAGTGTAGGGTATAGAGTGTATGGTATAGAGTGTAGGGTATAAAGTGTAGAGTGTAGTGTATAGAGTGTAGGGTATAGAGTGTAGGGTATAGAGTGTAGGGTATAGAGTGTAGGCTATAGAGTGTAGAGTGTAGGGTGTAGAGTGTAGGGTATAGAGTGTAGGGTATAGAGTGTAGGGTATAGAGTGTGGAGTAGAGAGTGTAGGGTATAGAGTGTAGGGTATAGAATGTAGAGTGTAGAGTGTAGGGTGTAGAGTGCAAAGTGTAGGGTATAGAGTGTAAGGTATAGAGTGTAGTGTATAGAGTGTATGTTATAGAGTGTAGGGTATAGAGTGTAGAGTTTAGGGTATAGAGTGTAGTGTATAGAGTGTATGGTATAGAGTGTATGGTATAGAGTGTGGAGTGTAGAGTATAGAGTGTAGGGTATAGAGTGTAGGGTATAGAGTGTAGGGTATAGAGTGTAGAGTGTAGGGTATAGAGGGTAGGGTATAGAGTGTAGGGTATGGAGTGTAGGGTATAGAGTGTAGGGTATAGAGTGTAGGTTATAGAGTGTAGGGTATAGAGTGTAGGGTATAGAGTGTAGCTTATAGAGCGTAGGGTGTAGGGTATAGAGTGTAGGGTATAGAGTGTAGGGTATAGAGTGTAGAGTGTAGGGTATAGAGTGTATGGTATAGAGCTTAGGGTGTAGAGTGTAGGGTATAGAGTGTAGAGTTTAGGGTATAGAGTGTGGGGCATAGAGTGTATGGTATACAGTGTAGAGTGTAGGGTATAGAGTGTAGGGTATAGAGTGCAGGTTGTAGAGTGTAGGGTATAGAGTGTAGGGTATAGAGTGTAGGGTATAAAGTGTAGAGTGTAGAGTATAGAGTGTATAGTGCAGGGTATAGAGTGTAGGGTATAGAGTGTATAGTGTAGGGTATAGAGTGTATGCTATAGAGTGTATGGTGTAGAATGTATGGTATAGAGTGTAGGGTGTAGAGTGTATGGTATAGAGTGTAGGGTATAGAGTGTAGGGTATATAGTGTAGGGTATAGAGTGTATGTTATAGAGTGTAGGGTATAGAGTGTAGAGTGTAGGGTATAGAGTTTAGAGTGTAGGGTATAGAGTGTAGGGTATAGAGTGTAAGGTATAGAGTGTAGGGTATAGAGTGTAGGGTATAGAGTGTAGGGTAAAGAGTGTAGAGTGTAGGGTACAGAGTGCAGGGTGTAGAGTGTAGGGTATAGAGTGTAGAGTGTAGGGTGTAGAGTGTAGGGTGTAGAGTGTATTGTGTAGGGTATAGAGTGTAGGGTATAGAGTGTAGAGTGTAGGGTGTAGAGTGTAGGGTATAGAGTGTAGGGTATAGAGTGTAGGGTATAGAGTGTAGGGTTTAGGGATTAGAGTGTAGGGATTAGAGTGTAGGGTGTAGAGTGTAGGGTGTAGAGTGTAGGGTATAGAGTGTAGGGTATAGAGTGTAGGGTATAGAGTGTAGAGTGTAGGGATTAGAGTGTAGGGATTAGAGTGTAGGGTATAGAGTGTAGGGTATAGAGTGTAGGGTATAGAGTGTAGGGTATAGAGTGTAGGGTATAGAGTGTAGGGAATAGATTGTAGAGTGTAGGGTGTAGAATGTAAAGTGTAGGGTATAGAGTGTAAGGTATAGAGTGTAGTGTATAGAGTGTATGTTATAGAGTGTAGGGCATAGAGTGTAGAGTGTAGGGTATAGAGTGTAGGGTATAGAGTGTAGAGTGTAGGGTGTAGAGTGTAGGGTGTAGAGTGTAGGGTATAGAGTATAGAGTGTAGGGTGTAGGGTATAGAGTGTAGGGTATAGAGTGTAGGGTGTAGGGATTAGAGTGTAGGGATTAGAGTGTAGGGATTAGAGTGTAGGGTGTAGAGTGTAGGGTGTAGAGTGTAGGGTATAGAGTGTAGGGTATAGAGTGTAGGGTATAGAGTGTAGAGTGTAGGGAATAGAGTGTAGGGTATAGAGTGTAGGGTATAGAGTAGAGTGTAGAGTGTAGGCTATAGAGTGTAGGCTATAGAGTGTAGGCTATAGAGTGTAGGGTATAGAGTGTAGGGTATAGAGTGTAGGGTATAGAGTGTAAGGTGTAGGGTATAGAGTGTAGGGTATAGAGTGCAGGTTGTAGAGTGTAGGGTATAGAGTGTAGGATATAGAGAGTAGGGTATAAAGTGTAGAGTGTAGGGTATAGAGTGTATAGTGTAGGGTATAGAGTGTAGGGTATAGAGTGTAGGGTATAGAGTGTAGAGTGTAGGGTATAGAGTGTATGCTATAGAGTGTATGGTGTAGAGTGTATGGTATAGAGTGTAGGGTATAGAGTGTAGAGTGTATGGTATAGAGTGTATGGTATAGAGTGTAGGGAATAGAGAGTAGGGTATAGAGTGTAGGGTATAGAGTGTATGTTATAGAGTGTAGGGTATAGAGTGTAGAGTGTAGGGTATAGAGTTTAGAGTGTAGGGTATAGAGTGTAGGGTGTAGAGTGTAGGGTGTAGGGTATAGAGTGTAGGGTATAGAGTGTAGGGTATAGAGTGTAGGGTGTAGAGTGTAGAGTGTAGGGTGTAGAGTGTAGGGTATAGAGTGTAGGGTATAGAGTGTAGGGTATAGAGTGTAGGGTGTAGGGATTAGAGTGTAGGGTGTAGAGTGTATGGTATAGAGTGTAGGGTATAGAGTGTAGGGTATAGAGTGTAGGGTATAAAGTGTATGTTATAGAGTGTAGGGTATAGAGTGTAGAGTGTAGGGTATAGAGTGTAGGGTATAGAGTGTAGGGTATAGAGTGTAGGGTATAGGGTGTAGAGTATAGAGTGTAGGGTATAGAGTGTAGGGTAAAGAGTGTAGAGTGTAGGGTATAGAGTGTAGGGTACAGAGTGTAGGGTGTAGAGTGTAGGGTGTAGAGTGTAGGGTGTAGAGTGTAGCGTATGGAGTGTAGGGTATAGAGTGTAGGGTATAGAGTGTAGGGTATAGAGTGTAGGGTATAGAGTGTAGGGTGTAGAGTGTAGGGTGTAGAGTGTAGGGTATAGAGTGTAGGGTAAAGAGTGTAGGGTATAGAGTGTAGGGTATAGAGTGTAGGGTGTAGAGTGTAGGGTGTAGAGTGTAGGGTATAGAGTGTAGGGTATAGAGTGTAGAGTGTATGGTATAGAGTGTATGGTATAGAGTGTAGGGTATAGAGTGTAGGGTATAGAGTGTAGGGTATAGAGTGTATGTTATAGAGTGTAGGGTATAGAGTGTAGAGTGTAGGGTATAGAGTTTAGAGTGTAGGGTATAGAGTGTAGGGTGTAGAGTGTAGGGTGTAGGGTATAGAGTGTAGGGTATAGAGTGTAGGGTGTAGAGTGTAGAGTGTAGGGTGTAGAGTGTAGGGTATAGAGTGTAGGGTATAGAGTGTAGGGTATAGAGTGGCGGGTGTAGGGATTAGAGTGTAGGGTGTAGAGTGTATGGTATAGAGTGTAGGGTATAGAGTGTAGGGTATAGAGTGTAGGGTATAAAGTGTATGTTATAGAGTGTAGGGTATAGAGTGTAGAGTGTAGGGTATAGAGTGTAGGGTATAGAGTGTAGGGTATAGAGTGTAGGGTATAGAGTGTAGGGTATAGGGTGTAGGGTATAGAGTGTAGGGTTTAGAGTGTAGGGTCAAGAGTGTAGAGTGTAGGGTATAGAGTGTAGGGTACAGAGTGTAGGGTGTAGAGTGTAGGGTGTAGAGTGTAGGGTGTAGAGTGTAGCGTATAGAGTGTAGGGTATAGAGTGTAGGGTATAGAGTGTAGGGTATAGAGTGTAGGGTGTAGAGTGTAGGGTGTAGAGTGTAGGGTATAGAATGTAGGGTAAAGAGTGTAGGGTATAGAGTGTAGGGTATAGAGTGTAGGGTGTAGAGTGTAGGGTGTAGAGTGTAGGGTATAGAGTGTAGGGAGTAGAGTGTAGGGTATAGAGTGTAGAGTGTAGGGTATAGAGTGTAGAGTGTAGGGAGTAGAGTGTAGAGTTTAGGGTATAGAGTGTAGAGTGTAGGGTGTAGGGTATAGAGTGTAGGGTATAGAGTGTAGGGTGTAGAGTGTAGGGTATAGAGTGTAGAGTGTAGGGTATAGAGTGTAGGGTGTAGGGTATAGAGTGTGGCGTATAGAGTATAGGGTGTAGAGTGTAGGGTATAGAGTGTAGGGTGTAGGGTATAGAGTGTAGAGTGTAGGGTATAGAGTGTAGGGTATAGAGTGTAGGGTATAGAGTGTAGGGTATAGAGTGTAGGGAATAGAGTGTAGGGTGTAAGGTGTAGAGTGTAGGGTATAGAGAGTAGGGTATATACTGTAGGGTATGGAGTGTAGGTTATAGAGTGTAGGGTATAGAGTGTAGGGTATAGAGTGTAGGGTATAGAGTGTAGGGTATAGAGTGTAGGGTATAGGGTATAGAGTGTAAGGTGTAGAGTGTAGGGTGTAGAGTGTAGGGTATAGAGTGTAGGGTATAGAGTGTAGGGAGTAGGGTATAGAGTGTAGGGTATAGAGTGTAGGGTATAGAGTGTAGGGTATAGAGTGTAGAGTGTAGAGTGTATGGTATAGAGTGTAGAGTGTAGGGTATAGAGTGTAGGGTATAGACTGTAGGGTATAGAGTGTGGCAAATAGATTGTAGGGTATAGAGTGTAGAGTGTAGGGTATAGAGTGTGCGGTATAGAGTGTAGGGTATAGAGTGTAGGGTATAGAGTGTAGAGTGTAGGGTATAGAATGTAGGGTATAGAGTGTAGGGTATAGAGTGTAGGGAATAGAGTGTAGAGTGTAAGGTATAGAGTGTAGAGTGTAAGGTATAGAGTGTAGAGTGTAGGGTATAGACTGTAGGGTGTAGAGTGTAGGGAGTAGAGTGTAGGGTATAGAGTGTAGAGTGTAGGGTATAGAGTGCAGGGTATAGAGTGTAGGGTATAGAGTGTAGAGTGTAGGCTATAGAGTGTAGGGTATAGAGTGTAGGGTATAGAGTGTAGGGTATAGAGTGTAAGGTGTAGAGTGTAGGGTGTAGAGTGTAGGGTATAGAGTGTAGGGTATAGAGTGTAGGGTATAGAGTGTATGGTATAGAGTGTATGGTATAGAGTGTAGGGTATAGAGTGTATGGTATAGAGTGTAGGGTATAGAGTGCAGAGTGTAGGGATTAGAGTGTAGGGTATAGAGTGTAGGCTATAGAGTGTAGGGTATAGAGTGTAGAGTGTAGGGTATAGAGTGTAGGTTGTAGAGTGTAGGGTGTAGGGTATAGAGTGTAGGGTATAGAGTGTAGGGTATAGAGTGTAGGGTGTTGAGTGTAGAGTGTAGGGTGTAGAGTGTAGGGTATAGAGTGTAGGGTATAGAGTGTAGGGTGTAGTGATTAGAGTGTAGGGATTAGAGTGTAGGGTGTAGAGTGTAGGGTGTAGAGTGTAGGGTATAGAGTGTAGGGTATAGAGTGTAGGGTATGGAGTGTAGGGTATAAAGCGTAGAGTGTAGGGTATAGAGTGTATAGTGTAGGGTATAGAGTGTAGGGTATAGAGTGTAGGGTATAGAGTGTAGGGTATAGGGTATAGAGTGTAGGGTGTAGAGTGTAGGGTGTAGGGTGTAGAGTGTATGGTATAGAGTGTAGGGTTTAGAGTGTAGGAATTAGAGTGTAGGGTATAGAGTGTAGGGTATAGAGTGTAGGGTATAGAGTGTAGAGTGTAGGGTATAGAGTGTAGAGTGTAGGGGATAGAATGTAGGGTATAGAGTGTGGGGTATAAAGTGTAGAGTGTAGGGTATGGAGTGTAGGGTTTAGAGTGTATGGTATAGAGTGTAGGGTATAAAGTGTAGAGTGTAGGGTATAGAGTGTAGGGTATAGAGTGTAGAGTGTAGGGTAAAGAGTGTAGGGTATAGAGTGTAGGGTATAGAGTGTAGAGTGTAGGGTATAGAGTGTAGGGTATAGAGTGCAGGTTGTAGAGTGTAGGGTATACAGTGTATGGTATAGAGTGTAGGGTATAAAGTGTAGAGTGTAGTGTATAGAGTGTAGGGTATAGAGTGTAGGGTATAGAGTGTAGGGTATAGAGTGTAGGCTATAGAGTGTAGAGTGTAGGGTGTAGAGTGTAGGGTATAGAGTGTAGGGTATAGAGTGTAGGGTATAGAGTGTGGAGTAGAGAGTGTAGGGTATAGAGTGTAGGGTATAGAATGTAGAGTGTAGAGTGTAGGGTATAGAGTGTAGGGTATAAAGTGTATGTTATAGAGTGTAGGGTATAGAGTGTAGAGTGTAGGGTATAGAGTGTAGGGTATAGAGTGTAGGGTATAGAGTGTAGGGTATAGGGTGTAGAGTATATAGTGTAGGGTATAGAGTGTAGGGTAAAGAGTGTAGAGTGTAGGGTATAGAGTGTAGGGTACAGAGTGTAGGGTGTAGAGTGTAGGGTGTAGAGTGTAGGGTGTAGAGTGTAGCGTATGGAGTGTAGGGTATAGAGTGTAGGGTATAGAGTGTAGGGTATAGAGTGTAGGGTATAGAGTGTAGGGTGTAGAGTGTAGGGTGTAGAGTGTAGGGTATAGAGTGTAGGGTAAAGAGTGTAGGGTATAGAGTGTAGGGTATAGAGTGTAGGGTGTAGAGTGTAGGGTGTAGAGTGTAGGGTATAGAGTGTAGGGTATAGAGTGTAGAGTGTATGGTATAGAGTGTATGGTATAGAGTGTAGGGTATAGAGTGTAGGGTATAGAGTGTAGGGTATAGAGTGTATGTTATAGAGTGTAGGGTATAGAGTGTAGAGTGTAGGGTATAGAGTTTAGAGTGTAGGGTATAGAGTGTAGGGTGTAGAGTGTAGGGTGTAGGGTATAGAGTGTAGGGTATAGAGTGTAGGGTGTAGAGTGTAGAGTGTAGGGTGTAGAGTGTAGGGTATAGAGTGTAGGGTATAGAGTGTAGGGTATAGAGTGGCGGGTGTAGGGATTAGAGTGTAGGGTGTAGAGTGTATGGTATAGAGTGTAGGGTATAGAGTGTAGGGTATAGAGTGTAGGGTATAAAGTGTATGTTATAGAGTGTAGGGTATAGAGTGTAGAGTGTAGGGTATAGAGTGTAGGGTATAGAGTGTAGGGTATAGAGTGTAGGGTATAGAGTGTAGGGTATAGGGTGTAGGGTATAGAGTGTAGGGTTTAGAGTGTAGGGTCAAGAGTGTAGAGTGTAGGGTATAGAGTGTAGGGTACAGAGTGTAGGGTGTAGAGTGTAGGGTGTAGAGTGTAGGGTGTAGAGTGTAGCGTATAGAGTGTAGGGTATAGAGTGTAGGGTATAGAGTGTAGGGTATAGAGTGTAGGGTGTAGAGTGTAGGGTGTAGAGTGTAGGGTATAGAATGTAGGGTAAAGAGTGTAGGGTATAGAGTGTAGGGTATAGAGTGTAGGGTGTAGAGTGTAGGGTGTAGAGTGTAGGGTATAGAGTGTAGGGAGTAGAGTGTAGGGTATAGAGTGTAGAGTGTAGGGTATAGAGTGTAGAGTGTAGGGAGTAGAGTGTAGAGTTTAGGGTATAGAGTGTAGAGTGTAGGGTGTAGGGTATAGAGTGTAGGGTATAGAGTGTAGGGTGTAGAGTGTAGGGTATAGAGTGTAGAGTGTAGGGTATAGAGTGTAGGGTGTAGGGTATAGAGTGTGGCGTATAGAGTATAGGGTGTAGAGTGTAGGGTATAGAGTGTAGGGTGTAGGGTATAGAGTGTAGAGTGTAGGGTATAGAGTGTAGGGTATAGAGTGTAGGGTATAGAGTGTAGGGTATAGAGTGTAGGGAATAGAGTGTAGGGTGTAAGGTGTAGAGTGTAGGGTATAGAGAGTAGGGTATATACTGTAGGGTATGGAGTGTAGGTTATAGAGTGTAGGGTATAGAGTGTAGGGTATAGAGTGTAGGGTATAGAGTGTAGGGTATAGAGTGTAGGGTATAGGGTATAGAGTGTAAGGTGTAGAGTGTAGGGTGTAGAGTGTAGGGTATAGAGTGTAGGGTATAGAGTGTAGGGAGTAGGGTATAGAGTGTAGGGTATAGAGTGTAGGGTATAGAGTGTAGGGTATAGAGTGTAGAGTGTAGAGTGTATGGTATAGAGTGTAGAGTGTAGGGTATAGAGTGTAGGGTATAGACTGTAGGGTATAGAGTGTGGCAAATAGATTGTAGGGTATAGAGTGTAGAGTGTAGGGTATAGAGTGTACGGTATAGAGTGTAGGGTATAGAGTGTAGGGTATAGAGTGTAGAGTGTAGGGTATAGAATGTAGGGTATAGAGTGTAGGGTATAGAGTGTAGGGAATAGAGTGTAGAGTGTAAGGTATAGAGTGTAGAGTGTAAGGTATAGAGTGTAGAGTGTAGGGTATAGACTGTAGGGTGTAGAGTGTAGGGAGTAGAGTGTAGGGTATAGAGTGTAGAGTGTAGGGTATAGAGTGCAGGGTATAGAGTGTAGGGTATAGAGTGTAGAGTGTAGGCTATAGAGTGTAGGGTATAGAGTGTAGGGTATAGAGTGTAGGGTATAGAGTGTAAGGTGTAGAGTGTAGGGTGTAGAGTGTAGGGTATAGAGTGTAGGGTATAGAGTGTAGGGTATAGAGTGTATGGTATAGAGTGTATGGTATAGAGTGTAGGGTATAGAGTGTATGGTATAGAGTGTAGGGTATAGAGTGCAGAGTGTAGGGATTAGAGTGTAGGGTATAGAGTGTAGGCTATAGAGTGTAGGGTATAGAGTGTAGAGTGTAGGGTATAGAGTGTAGGTTGTAGAGTGTAGGGTGTAGGGTATAGAGTGTAGGGTATAGAGTGTAGGGTATAGAGTGTAGGGTGTTGAGTGTAGAGTGTAGGGTGTAGAGTGTAGGGTATAGAGTGTAGGGTATAGAGTGTAGGGTGTAGTGATTAGAGTGTAGGGATTAGAGTGTAGGGTGTAGAGTGTAGGGTGTAGAGTGTAGGGTATAGAGTGTAGGGTATAGAGTGTAGGGTATGGAGTGTAGGGTATAAAGCGTAGAGTGTAGGGTATAGAGTGTATAGTGTAGGGTATAGAGTGTAGGGTATAGAGTGTAGGGTATAGAGTGTAGGGTATAGGGTATAGAGTGTAGGGTGTAGAGTGTAGGGTGTAGGGTGTAGAGTGTATGGTATAGAGTGTAGGGTTTAGAGTGTAGGAATTAGAGTGTAGGGTATAGAGTGTAGGGTATAGAGTGTAGGGTATAGAGTGTAGAGTGTAGGGTATAGAGTGTAGAGTGTAGGGGATAGAATGTAGGGTATAGAGTGTGGGGTATAAAGTGTAGAGTGTAGGGTATGGAGTGTAGGGTATAGAGTGTATGGTATAGAGTGTAGGGTATAAAGTGTAGAGTGTAGGGTATAGAGTGTAGGGTATAGAGTGTAGAGTGTAGGGTAAAGAGTGTAGGGTATAGAGTGTAGGGTATAGAGTGTAGAGTGTAGGGTATAGAGTGTAGGGTATAGAGTGCAGGTTGTAGAGTGTAGGGTATACAGTGTATGGTATAGAGTGTAGGGTATAAAGTGTAGAGTGTAGTGTATAGAGTGTAGGGTATAGAGTGTAGGGTATAGAGTGTAGGGTATAGAGTGTAGGCTATAGAGTGTAGAGTGTAGGGTGTAGAGTGTAGGGTATAGAGTGTAGGGTATAGAGTGTAGGGTATAGAGTGTGGAGTAGAGAGTGTAGGGTATAGAGTGTAGGGTATAGAATGTAGAGTGTAGAGTGTAGGGTGTAGAGTGCAAAGTGTAGGGTATAGAGTGTAAGGTATAGAGTGTAGTGTATAGAGTGTATGTTATAGAGTGTAGGGTATAGAGTGTAGAGTTTAGGGTATAGAGTGTAGTGTATAGAGTGTATGGTATAGAGTGTATGGTATAGAGTGTAGAGTGTAGGGTATAGAGTGTAGGGTATAGAGTGTAGGGTATAGAGTGTAGGGTATAGAGTGTAGATTGTAGGGTATAGAGGGTAGGGTATAGAGTGTAGGGTATGGAGTGTAGGGTATAGAGTGTAGGGTATAGAGTGTAGGTTAGAGTGTAGGGTATAGAGTGTAGGGTATAGAGTGTAGCTTATAGAGCGTAAGGTGTAGGGTATAGAGTGTAGGGTATAGAGTGTAGGGTATAGAGTGTAGAGTGTAGGGTATAGAGTGTATGGTATAGAGCTTAGGGTGTAGAGTGTAGGGTATAGAGTGTAGAGTTTAGGGTATAGAGTGTGGGGCATAGAGTGTATGGTATACAGTGTAGAGTGTAGGGTATAGAGTGAAGGGTATAGAGTGCAGGTTGTAGAGTGTAGGGTATAGAGTGTAGGGTATAGAGTGTAGGGTATAAAGTGTAGAGTGTAGGGTATAGAGTGTATAGTGTAGGGTATAGAGTGTAGGGTATAGAGTGTAGGGTATAGAGTGTATAGTGTAGGGTATAGAGTGTATGCTATAGAGTGTATGGTGTAGAGTGTATGGTATAGAGTGTAGGGTGTAGAGTGTATGGTATAGAGTGTAGGGTATAGAGTGTAGGGTATATAGTGTAGGGTATAGAGTGTATGTTATAGAGTGTAGGGTATAGAGTGTAGAGTGTAGGGTATAGAGTTTAGAGTGTAGGGTATAGAGTGTAGGGTATAGAGTGTAAGGTATAGAGTGTAGAGTGTAGGGTATAGAGTGTAGGGTATAGAGTGTAGGGTAAAGAGTGTAGAGTGTAGGGTACAGAGTGCAGGGTGTAGAGTGTAGGGTATAGAGTGTAGAGTGTAGGGTGTAGAGTGTAGGGTGTAGAGTGTAGGGTATAGAGTGTAGGGTATAGAGTGTAGAGTGTAGTGTGTAGAGGGTAGGGTATAGAGTGTAGGGTATAGAGTGTAGGGATTAGAGTGTAGGGTGTAGAGTGTAGGGTGTAGAGTGTAGGGTATAGAGTGTAGGGTATAGAGTGTAGGGTATAGAGTGTAGAGTGTAGGGATTAGAGTGTAGGGATTAGAGTGTAGGGTATAGAGTGTAGGGTATAGAGTGTAGAGTGTAGGGTATAGAGTGTAGGGTACAGAGTGTAGGGTATAGAGTGTAGGGAATAGAGTGTAGAGTGTAGGGTGTAGAATGTAAAGTGTAGGGTATAGAGTGTAAGGTATAGAGTGTAGTGTATAGAGTGTATGTTATAGAGTGTAGGGTATAGAGTGTAGAGTGTAGGGTATAGAGTGTAGGGTATAGAGTGTAGGGTATAGAGTGTAGGGTATAGAGTGCACGTTGCAGAGTGTAGGGTATAGAGTGTAGGGTATAGAGAGTAGGGTATAAAGTGTAGAGTGTAGGGTATAGAGTGTATAGTGTAGGGTATAGAGTGTAGGGCATAGAGTGTAGAGTGTAGGGTATAGAGTTTAGAGTGTATGGTATAGAGTGTATGGTATAGAGTGTATGGTATAGAGTGTAGGGTATAGAGTGTATGGTATAGAGTGTAGGGTATAGAGTGTAGAGTGTAGGGTATAGAGTGTAGGGTATAGAGTGTAGGGTATAGAGTGTAGGCTATAGAGTGTAGGGTATAGAGTGTAGAGTGTAGGGTATAGAGTGTAGGGTGTAGAGTGTAGGGTATAGAGTGTTGGGTGTAGAGTGCAGGGTTTAGAGTGCAGGGTGTAGAGTGCAGGGTATAGAGTGTAGGGTATAGAGTGTAAGGTATAAAGTGTAGAGTGTAGGGTATAGAGTGTAGGGTATAGAGTGTAGGGTGTAGAGTGTAGGGTGTAGAGTGTATGGTATAGAGTGTAGGGTATAGAGTGTAGGGTATAGAGTGTAGAGTGTAGGGTATAGAGTGTAGGGTATAGAGCTTAGGGTGTAGAGTGTAGGATATAGAGTGTAGAGTTTAGGGTATAGAGTGTGGGGCATAGAGTGTATGGTATACACTCTACACCCTACACCCTACACCCTACACACTATACCCTATACCCTACACTCTATACCCTACACTCTATACCCTACACTCTATACCCTACACTATACACTCTATACCCTACACTCTACGCTTTATACCCTACACTCTATACCCTACACTCTATACCCTACACTCTATACCCTACACTCTACACCCTACACTCTACACCCTACACTCTAATCCCTACACCCTACACTCTATACCCTACACTCTATACCCTACACTCTACACCCTACACTCTACACTCTACACCCTACACTCTATACCCTACACTCTATACCCTACACTCTATACCCTACACCCTACACTCTACACCCTACACTCTATACCCTACACTCTACACTCTATACCCTACACTCTACACCCTGCACTCTGTACCCTACACTCTACACTCTACACCCTACACTCTATACCCTACACTCTATACCCTACACTCTATACCCTACACCCTACACTCTACACCCTACACTCTATACACTACACTCTACACTTTATACCCTACACTCTATACCATACACTCTATACCCTACACTCTACAACCTGCACTCTATACCCTACACACTATACCCTACACTCTACACTCTATACCCTACACTCTATACCCTACACTCTACACTTTATACCCTACACTCTATACCATACACTCTATACCCTACACTCCATACCCTACACTCTACACTTTATACCCCACACTCTATACCATACACTCTATACCCTACACTCTACACCTTACACTCTACACCCTACATTCTATCCCCTACACTCTACACTCTATACCCTAGACTCTACACTCTACTCTATACCCTACACTCTATACCCTACACTCTACACTCAATACCCTACACTCTACACCCTACACTCTATACCCTACACTCTATACCTACACTCTAATCCCTACACTCTATACCCTACACTCTATACCATACACTCTACACCCTACACCCTACACTCTACACCCTACACTCTATACCCTATACCCTACACTCTATACCATACACTCTACACCCTACACTCTACACCCTACACTCTAATCCCTACACTCTAATCCCTACACCCTACACTCTATACCCTACACTCTATACCCTACACTCTACACCCTACACTCTACACTCTACACCCTACACTCTATACCCTACACTCTATACCCTACACTCTATACCCTACACCCTACACTCTACACCCTACACTCTATACCCTACACTCTACACTTTATACCCTACACTCTACACCCTGCACTCTGTACCCTACACTCTACACTCTTTACCCTACACTCTATACCCTACACTCTATACCCTACACTCTATACCCTACACTCTACACTCTATACCTTGCACTCTATACCCTACACTCTATACCCTACACTCTAAACACTATACCCTACACTCTACACTCTATAACCTACACTCTATAACATACACTCTATACCCTACACTCTATACCCTACACTCTATACCATACACTCTATACCCTACACTCTACACCCTACACTCTATAGCCTACACTCTATACCCTACACTCTATACCCTACACTCTAATCACTACACTCTACACTCTATACCCTACACTCTATACCATACACTCTATACCCTACACTCTATACCATACACTCTATACCATACACTCTATACCATACACTCTATACCCTACACTCTATACCCTACACTCTATACCCTACACTCTACACCCTACACTCTACACCTTACACTCTATACCCTACACTCTATACCCTACACTCTAAACTCTATACCCTACACTCTACACTCTATAACCTACACTCTATAACATACACTCTATACCTTACACTCTATACCCTACACTCTATACCATACACTCTATACCCTACACTCTACACCCTACACTCTATAGCCTACACTCTATACCCTATACTCTATACCCTACACTCTATACCCTACACTCTATAGCCTACACTCTATACCCTACACTCTATACCCTACACTCTAATCCCTACACTCTACACTCTATACCCTACACTCTATACCATACACTCTATACCCTACACTCTATACCATAAACTCTATACCATACACTCTATACCATACACTCTATACCCTACACTCTATACCCTACACTCTATACCCTACACTCTACACCCTACACTCTACACCTTACACTCTATACCCTACACTCTATACCCTACACTCTAAACTCTATACCCTACACTCTACACTCTATAACCTACACTCTATAACATACACTCTATACCCTACACTCTATACCCTACACTCTATACCATACACTCTATACCCTACACTCTACACCCTACACTCTATAGCCTACACTCTATACCCTACACTCTATACCCTACACTCTAATCCCTACACTCTACACTCTATACCCTACACTCTATACCATACACTCTATACCCTACACTCTATACCCTACACTCTAAACCCTACACTCTATACCATACACTCTATACCATACACTCTACACTCTATACCCTACACTCTATACCATACACTCTACACCATACACTCTATAGCATACACTCTATACCCTACACTCTACACTCTATACCTTGCACTCTATACCCTACACTCTATACCCTACACCCTACACTCTATACCCTACACTCTATACCCTACACTCTATACCCTACACTCTATACCCTACACTCTACACTCTATACCCTACACTCTATAGCCTACACTCTACACTCTACTCTATACCCTACACTCTATACCCTACACTCTAATCCCTACACTCTAATCCCTACACTCTTCACTCTATACCCTACACTCTATACCATACACTCTATACCCTACACTCTACACCCTACACTCTACACCCTACACTCTAATCCCTACACTCTAATTCCTACACTCTAATCCCTACACCCTACACTCTATACCCTACACTCTATACCCTACACTCTATATCCTACACTCTATACCCTAAACTCTATACCCTACACCCTACACTCTACACCCTACACTCTACACTCTATACCCTACAGTCTACACCCTACACCCTACACTCTACACCCTGCACTCTGTACCCTACACTCTACACTCTTTACCCTACACTCTATACCCTACACTCTAATCCCTACACCCTACACTCTATACCCTACACTCTATACCCTACACTCTACACCCTACACTCTAATCCCTACACTCTAATCCCTACACTCTAATCCCTACACCCAATACCCTACACTCTATACCCTACACTCTATACCCTACACTCTATACCCTACACTCTATACCCTACACCCTACACTCTACACCCTACACTCTACACTCTATACCCTATACTCTACACCCTACACTCTACACCCTACACTCTACATTCTATACCCTACACTCTACACCCAGCACTCTGTACCCTACACTCTACACTCTTTACCCTACACTCTATACCCTACACTCTATACCCTACACTCTATACCCTACACTCTAAACTCTATACCCTACACTCTACACTCTATACCCCACACTCTATAACATACACTCTATTCCCTACACTCTATACCATACACTCTACACCCTACACTCTATACCATACACTCTACACCCTACACTCTATACCATACACTCTACACCATACACTCTATAGCATACACTCTATATCCTACACTATACACTCTATACCCTACACTCTATACCCTACACTCTATACCCTACACTATATACTCTATACCCTACACTCTACACTTTATACCCTACACTCTATACCCTACACTTATACCCTACACTCTATACCCTACACTCTATACCCTACACTCTACAACCTGCACTCTACAACCTGCAATCTATACCCTACACTCTATACCCTACACTCTACACTCTATACCCTACACTCTATAACATACACTCTATACCCTACACTATATACCCTACACTCTATACCCTACACTCTATACCCTACACTCTATACCCTACACTCTATACCCTACACTCTACAACCTGCACTCTACAACCTGCAATCTATACCCTACACTCTATACCCTACACTCTACACTCTATACCCTACACTCTATACCCTACACTCTATACCCTACACTCTATACCCTACACTCTACACTCTATACCCTACACTCTATAGCCTACACTCTACACCCTACACTCTATACCCTGCACTCTATACCCTACACTCTACTCTCTATACCCTACACTCTACTCCCTACACTCTACACCCTACAGTCTATACCCTACACTCTACACTCTATACCTTACACTCTACACTCTATTCCCTACACTCTATACCCTACACTCTATACCCTACATTCTATACCCTACACTCTACACTCTATACCCTACACTCTATACCCTACACTCCATACCGTACACTCTATACCCTACACTCTACACTCTATACCCTACACTCTATACGCCACACTCTATACCCTACAGTCTATACCCTACACTCTATACCCTACACTCTACACTCTATACCATACACTCTACACTCTATACCCTACACTCTATACCCTACACTCTATACCCTACACCCTACACTCTATACCCTACACTCTATACCCTACACTCTACACCCTACACTCTACACCCTACACCCTACACTCTATACCCTATACCGTACACTCTATACCCTACACTCTATACCCTACACTCTATACCCTACACTCTATACCCTACACTATACACTCTATACCCTACACTCTACACTTTATACCCTACACTCTATACCCTACACTCTATACCCTGCACTCTACACTCTATACCCTACACTCTATAGCCTACACTCTATACCCTACAGTATATACCCTACACTCTATACCCTACACTCTACACCTTACACTCTACACTCTATTCCCTACACTCTATACCCTACAGTATATACCCTACACTCTATACCCTACACTCTACACCTTACACTCTACACTCTATTCCCTACACTCTATACCGTACACTCTATACCCTACACTCTATACCCTACACTCTACACTCTATACCCTACACCCTACACTCTATACCCTACACTCTACACTCTATATCCTACACTCTATACCCTGCACTCTACACCCTGCACTCTACATCCAACACTCTATACCCTACACTCTACACCCTACACTCTATACCCTACACTCTATAACCTACACTCTACACTCTATACCATACACTCTACACTCTATACCCTACACTCTATACCCTACACTCTAATCCCTACACTCTACACTCTATACCCTACACTCTATACCATACACTCTATACCATACACTCTATACCCTACACTCTATACCCTACACTCTACACCCTACACTCTATACCTTACACTCTATACCCTACACTCTATACCCTACACTCTAAACTCTATACCCTACACTCTACACTCTATACCCTACACTCTATAACTTACACTCTATACCCTACACTCTATACCCTACACTCTATACCCTACACTCTATACCATACACTCTACACTCTATACCCTACACTCTATACCATACACTCTACACCATACACTCTATAGCATACACTCTATACCCTACACCCTACACTCTACACCCTACACTCTAATCCCTACACTCTAATCCCTACACCCTACACTCTATACCCTACACTCTATACCCTACACTCTACACCCTACACTCTACACTCTACACCCTACACTCTATACCCTACACTCTATACCCTACACTCTATACCCTACACCCTACACTCTACACCCTACACTCTATACCCTACACTCTACACTTTATACCCTACACTCTACACCCTGCACTCTGTACCCTACACTCTACACTCTTTACCCTACACTCTATACCCTACACTCTATACCCTACACTCTATACCCTACACTCTATACCCTACACTCTACACTCTATACCTTGCACTCTATACCCTACACTCTATACCCTACACTCTAAACTCTATACCCTACACTCTACACTCCATAACCTACACTCTATAACATACACTCTATACCCTACACTCTATACCCTACACTCTATACCATACACTCTATACCCTACACTCTACACCCTACACTCTATAGCCTACACTCTATACCCTACACTCTATACCCTACACTCTAATCCCTACACTCTACACTCTATACCCTACACTCTATACCATACACTCTATACCCTACACTCTATACCATACACTCTATACCATACACTCTATACCATACACTCTATACCCTACACTCTATACCCTACACTCTATACCCTACACTCTACACCCTACACTCTACACCTTACACTCTATACCCTACACTTTATACCCTACACTCTAAACTCTATACCCTACACTCTACACTCTATAACCTACACTCTATAACATACACTCTATACCCTACACTCTATACCCTACACTCTATACCATACACTCTATACCCTACACTCTACACCCTAAACTCTATAGCCTACACTCTATACCCTACACTCTATACCCTACACTCTATACCCTACACTCTAATCCCTACACTCTAATCCCTACACTCTTCACTCTATACCCTACACTCTATACCATACACTCTATACCCTACACTCTACACCCTACACTCTACACCCTACACTCTAATCCCTACACTCTAATCCCTACACTCTAATCCCTACACCCTACACTCTATACCCTACACTCTATACCCTACACTCTATATCCTACACTCTATACCCTAAACTCTATACCCTACACCCTACACTCTACACCCTACACTCTACACTCTATACCCTACAGTCTACACCCTACACCCTACACTCTACACCCTGCACTCTGTACCCTACACTCTACACTCTTTACCCTACACTCTATACCCTACACTCTAATCCCTACACCCTACACTCTATACCCTACACTCTATACCCTACACTCTACACTCTAATCCCTACACTCTAATCCCTACACTCTAATCCCTACACCCAATACCCTACACTCTATACCCTACACTCTATACCCTACACTCTATACCCTACACTCTATACCCTACACCCTACACTCTACACCCTACACTCTACACTCTATACCCTATACTCTACACCCTACACTCTACACCCTACACTCTACATTCTATACCCTACACTCTACACCCAGCACTCTGTACCCTACACTCTACACTCTTTACCCTACACTCTATACCCTACACTCTATACCCTACACTCTATACCCTACACTCTAAACTCTATACCCTACACTCTACACTCTATACCCCACACTCTATAACATACACTCTATTCCCTACACTCTATACCATACACTCTACACCCTACACTCTATACCATACACTCTACACCCTACACTCTATACCATACACTCTACACCATACACTCTATAGCATACACTCTATATCCTACACTATACACTCTATACCCTACACTCTATACCCTACACTCTATACCCTACACTATATACTCTATACCCTACACTCTACACTTTATACCCTACACTCTATACCCTACACTCTATACCCTACACTCTATACCCTACACTCTATACCCTACACTCTACAACCTGCACTCTACAACCTGCAATCTATACCCTACACTCTATACCCTACACTCTACACTCTATACCCTACACTCTATAACATACACTCTATACCCTACACTCTATACCCTACACTCTATACCCTACACTCTATACCCTACACTCTATACCCTACACTCTATACCCTACACTCTACAACCTGCACTCTACAACCTGCAATCTATACCCTACACTCTATACCCTACACTCTACACTCTATACCCTACACTCTATACCCTACACTCTATACCCTACACTCTATACCCTACACTCTACACTCTATACCCTACACTCTATAGCCTACACTCTACACCCTACACTCTATACCCTGCACTCTATACCCTACACTCTACTCTCTATACCCTACACTCTACTCCCTACACTCTACACCCTACAGTCTATACCCTACACTCTACACTCTATACCTTACACTCTACACTCTATTCCCTACACTCTATACCCTACACTCTATACCCTACATTCTATACCCTACACTCTACACTCTATACCCTACACTCTATACCCTACACTCCATACCGTACACTCTATACCCTACACTCTACACTCTATACCCTACACTCTATACGCCACACTCTATACCCTACAGTCTATACCCTACACTCTATACCCTACACTCTACACTCTATACCATACACTCTACACTCTACACTCTATACCCTACACTCTATACCCTACACTCTATACCCTACACCCTACACTCTATACCCTACACTCTATACCCTACACTCTACACCATACACTCTACACCCTACACCCTACACTCTATACCCTATACCGTACACTCTATACCCTACACTCTATACCCTACACTCTATACCCTACACTCTATACCCTACACTATACACTCTATACCCTACACTCTACACTTTATACCCTACACTCTATACCCTACACTCTATACCCTGCACTCTACACTCTATACCCTACACTCTATAGCCTACACTCTATACCCTACAGTATATACCCTACAATCTATACCCTACACTCTACACCTTACACTCTACACTCTATTCCCTACACTCTATACCGTACACTCTACACTCTATACCCTACACTCTATAGCCTACACTCTATACCCTACAGTATATACCCTACACTCTATACCCTACACTCTACACCTTACACTCTACACTCTATTCCCTACACTCTATACCCTACAGTATATACCCTACTCTCTATACCCTACACTCTACACCTTACACTCTACACTCTATTCCCTACACTCTATACCGTACACTCTATACCCTACACTCTATACCCTACACTCTACACTCTATACCCTACACCCTACACTCTATACCCTACACTCTACACTCTATATCCTACACTCTATACCCTGCACTCTACACCCTGCACTCTACATCCAACACTCTATACCCTACACTCTACACCCTACACTCTATACCCTACACTCTATAACCTACACTCTACACTCTATACCATACACTCTACACTCTATACCCTACACTCTATACCCTACACTCTAATCCCTACACTCTACACTCTATACCCTACACTCTATACCATACACTCTATACCCTACACTCTATACCATACACTCTATACCATACACTCTATACCCTACACTCTATACCCTACACTCTACTCCCTACACTCTATACCTTACACTCTATACCCTACACTCTATACCCTACACTCTAAACTCTATACCCTACACTCTACACTCTATACCCTACACTCTATAACTTACACTCTATACCCTACACTCTATACCCTACACTCTATACCCTACACTCTATACCATACACTCTACACCCTACACTCTATACCATACACTCTACACCATACACTCTATAGCATACACTCTATACCCTACACCCTACACTCTACAACCTACACTCTAATCCCTACACTCTAATCCCTACACCCTACACTCTATACCCTACACTCTATACCCTACACTCTACACCCTACAATCTACACTCTAAACCCTACACTCTATACCCTACACTCTATACCCTACACTCTATACCCTACACCCTACACTCTACACCCTACACTCTATACCCTACACTCTACACTTTATACCCTACACTCTACACCCTGCACTCTGTACCCTACACTCTACACTCTTTACCCTACACTCTATACCCTACATTCTATACCCTACACTCTATACCCTACACTCTATACCCTACACTCTACACTCTATACCTTGCACTCTATACCCTACACTCTATACCCTACACTCTAAACTCTATACCCTACACTCTACACTCTATAACCTACACTCTATAACATACACTCTATACCCTACACTCTATACCCTACACTCTATACCATACACTCTATACCCTACACTCTACACCCTACACTCTATAGCCTACACTCTATACCCTACACTCTATACCCTACACTCTAATCCCTACACTCTACACTCTATACCCTACACTCTATACCATACACTCTATACCCTACACTCTATACCATACACTCTATACCATACACTCTATACCATACACTCTATACCCTACACTCTATACCCTACACTCTATACCCTACACTCTACACCCTACACTCTACACCTTACACTCTATACCCTACACTCTATACCCTACACTCTAAACTCTATACCCTACACTCTACACTCTATAACCTACACTCTATAACATACACTCTATACCCTACACTCTATACCCTACACTCTATACCATACACTCTAGACCCTACACTCTACACCCTACACTCTATAGCCTACACTCTATACCCTACACTCTATACCCTACACTCTATACCCTACACTCTATAGCCTACACTCTATACCCTACACTCTATACCCTACACTCTAATCCCTACACTCTACACTCTATACCCTACACTCTATACCATACACTCTATACCCTACACTCTATACCATAAACTCTATACCATACACTCTATACCATACACTCTATACCCTACACTCTATACCCTACACTCTATACCCTACACTCTACACCCTACACTCTACACCTTACACTCTATACCATACACTCTATACCCTACACTCTAAACTCTATACCCTACACTCCACACTCTATAACCTACACTCTATAACATACACTCTATACCCTACACTCTATACCCTACACTCTATACCATACACTCTATACCCTACACTCTACACCCTACACTCTTTAGCCTACACTCTATACCCTACACTCTATACCCTACACTCTAATCCCTACACTCTACACTCTATACCCTACACTCTATACCATACACTCTATACCCTACACTCTATACCCTACACTCTAAACCCTACACTCTATACCATACACTCTATACCATACCCTCTACACTCTATACCCTACACTCTATACCATACACTCTACACCATACACTCTATAGCATACACTCTATACCCTACACTCTACACTCTATACCTTGCACTCTATACCCTACACTCTATACCCTACACCCTACACTCTATACCCTACACTCTATACCCTACACTCTATACCCTACACTCTATACCCTACACTCTACACTCTATACCCTACACTCTATAGCCTACACTCTACACTCTACTCTATACCCTACACTCTATACCCTACACTCTAATCCCTACACTCTAATCCCTACACTCTTCACTCTATACCCTACACTCTATACCATACACTCTATACCCTACACTCTACACCCTACACTCTACACCCTACACTCTTATCCCTACACTCTAATCCCTACACTCTAATCCCTACACCCTACACTCTATACCCTACACTCTATACCCTACACTCTATATCCTACACTCTATACCCTAAACTCTATACCCTACACCCTACACTCTACACCCTACACTCTACACTCTATACCCTACAGTCTACACCCTACACCCTACACTCTACACCCTGCACTCTGTACCCTACACTCTACACTCTTTACCCTACACTCTATACCCTACACTCTAATCCCTACACCCTACACTCTATACCCTACACTCTATACCCTACACTCTACACCCTACACTCTAATCCCTACACTCTAATCCCTACACTCTAATCCCTACACCCAATACCCTACACTCTATACCCTACACTCTATACCCTACACTCTATACCCTACACCCTACACTCTACACCCTACACTCTACACTCTATACCCTATACTCTACACCCTACACTCTACACCCTACACTCTACATTCTATACCCTACACTCTACACCCAGCACTCTGTACCCTACACTCTACACTCTTTACCCTACACTCTATACCCTACACTCTATACCCTACACTCTATACCCTACACTCTAAACTCTATACCCTACACTCTGCACTCTATACCCCACACTCTATAACATACACTCTATTCCCTACACTCTATACCATACACTCTACACCCTACACTCTATACCATACACTCTACACCCTACACTCTATACCATACACTCTACACCATACACTCTATAGCATACACTCTATATCCTACACTATACACTCTATACCCTACACTCTATACCCTACACTCTATACCCTACACTATATACTCTATACCCTACACTCTACACTTTTTACCCTACACTCTATACCCTACACTCTATACCCTACACTCTATACCCTACACTCTATACCCTACACTCTACAACCTGCACTCTACAACCTGCAATCTATACCCTACACTCTATACCCTACACTCTACACTCTATACCCTACACTCTATAACATACACTCTATACCCTACACTCTATACCCACACTCTATACCCTACACTCTATACCCTACACTCTATACCCTACACTCTATACCCTACACTCTACAACCTGCACTCTACAACCTGCAATCTATACCCTACACTCTATACCCTACACTCTACACTCTATACCCTACACTCTATACCCTACACTCTATACCCTACACTCTATACCCTACACTCTACACTCTATACCCTACACTCTATAGCCTACACTCTACACCCTACACTCTATACCCTGCACTCTATACCCTACACTCTACTCTCTATACCCTACACTCTACTCCCTACACTCTACACCCTACAGTCTATACCCTACACTCTACACTCTATACCTTACACTCTACACTCTATTCCCTACACTCTATACCCTACACTCTATACCCTACATTTTATACCCTACACTCTACACTCTATACCCTACACTCTATACCCTACACTCCATACCGTACACTCTATACCCTACACTCTACACTCTATACCCTACACTCTATACGCCACACTCTATACCCTACAGTCTATACCCTACACTCTATACCCTACACTCTACACTCTATACCATACACTCTACACTCTACACTCTATACCCTACACTCTATACCCTACACTCTATACCCTACACCCTACACTCTATACCCTACACTCTATACCCTACACTCTACACCCTACACTCTACACCCTACACCCTACACTCTATACCCTTTACCGTACACTCTATACCCTACACTCTATACCCTACACTCTATACCCTACACTCTATACCCTACACTATACACTCTATACCCTGCACTCTACACTCTATACCCTACACTCTATAGCCTACACTCTATACCCTACAGTATATACCCTACACTCTATACCCTACACTCTACACCTTACACTCTACACTCTATTCCCTACACTCTATACCGTACACTCTACACTCCATACCCTACACTCTATAGCCTACACTCTATACCCTACAGTATATACCCTACACTCTATACCCTACACTCTACACCTTACACTCTACACTCTATTCCCTACACTCTATACCCTACAGTATATACCCTACACTATATACCCTACACTCTACACCTTACACTCTACACTCTATTCCCTACACTCTATACCGTACACTCTATACCCTACACTCTATACCCTACACTCTACACTCTATACCCTACACCCTACACTCTATACCCTACACTCTACACTCTATATCCTACACTCTATACCCTGCACTCTACACCCTGCACTCTACATCCAACACTCTATACCCTACACTCTACACCCTACACTCTATACCCTACACTCTATAACCTACACTCTACACTCTATACCATACACTCTACACTCTATACCCTACACTATAATCCCTACACTCTACACTCTATACCCTACACTCTATACCATACACTCTATACCCTACACTCTATACCATACACTCTATACCATACACTCTATACCCTACACTCTATACCCTACACTCTACACCCTACACTCTATACCTTACACTCTATACCCTACACTCTATACCCTACACTCTAAACTCTATACCCTACACTCTGCACTCTATACCCTACACTCTATAACTTACACTCTATACCCTACACTCTATACCCTACACTCTATACCCTACACTCTATACCATACACTCTATACCATACACTCTACACTCTATACCCTACACTCTATACCATACACTCTACACCATACACTCTATAGCATACACTCTATACCCTACACTCTACACTCTATACCCTACACTCTATACCCTACACTCTATACCCTACACTATACACTCTATATACTACACTCTACACTTTATACCCTACTCTCTATACCCTACACTCTACAACCTGCACTCTATACCCTACACTCTATACCCTACACCTTACACTCTATACCCTACACTCTATACCCTACACTCTATACCCTACACTCTATAGCCTACACTCTATAGCCTACACTCTATAGCCTACACTCTACACTCTACTCTATACCCTACCCTCTATACCCTACACTCTAATCCCTACACTCTACAATCTATACCCTACACTCTATACCCTACACTCTATACCCTACACTCTACACCCTACACTCTAATCCCTACACTCTAATCCCTACACTCTAATCCCTACACCCTACACTCTATACCCTACACTCTATACCCTACACTCTATACCCTACACCCTACACTCTACACTCTATACCCTACACTCTACACCCTACACTCTACACCCTACACTCTACACTCTATACCCTACACTCTACACCCTACACTCTATAGCCTACACTCTATACCCTACACTCTATACCCTGCACTCTAATCCCTACACTCTACACTCTATACCCTACACTCTATACCATACACTCTTTACCCTACACTCTATACCATACACTCTATACCATACACTCTATACCATACACTCTATACCCTACACTCTATACCCTACACTCTACACCCTACACTCTACACCTTACACTCTATACCCTACACTCTATACCCTACACTATAAACTCTATACCCTACACTCTACACTCTATAACCTACACTCTATAACATACACTCTATACCCTACACTCTATACCCTACACTCTATACCATACACTCTATACCCTACACTCTACACCCTACACTCTATAGCCTACACTCTATACCCTACACTCTATACCCTACACTCTATACCCTACACTCTATAGCCTACACTCTATACCCTACACTCTATACCCTACACTCTAATCCCTACACTCTACACTCTATACCCTACACTCTATACCATACACTCTATACCCTACACTCTATACCATAAACTCTATACCATACACTCTATACCATACACTCTATACCCTACACTCTATACCCTACACTCTATACCCTACACTCTACACCCTACACTCTACACCTTACACTCTATACCCTACACTCTATACCCTACACTCTAAACTCCATACCCTACACTCTACACTCTATAACCTACACTCTATAACATACACTCTATACCCTACACTCTATACCCTACACTCTATACCATACACTCTATACCCTACACTCTACACCCTACACTCTATAGCCTACACTCTATACCCTACACTCTATACCCTACACTCTAATCCCTACACTCTACACTCTATACCCTACACTCTATACCATACACTCTATACCCTACACTCTATACCCTACACTCTAAACCCTACACTCTATACCATACACTCTATACCATACACTCTACACTCTTTACCCTACACTCTATATCATACACTCTACACCATACACTCTATAGCATACACTCTATACCCTACACTCTACACTCTATACCTTGCACTCTATACCCTACACTCTATACCCTACACCCTACACTCTATACCCTACACTCTATACCCTACACTCTATACCCTACACTCTATACCCTACACTCTACACTCTATACCCTACACTCTATAGCCTACACTCTACACTCTACTCTATACCCTACACTCTATACCCTACACTCTAATCCCTACACTCTAATCCCTACACTCTTCACTCTATACCCTACACTCTATACCATACACTCTATACCCTACACTCTACACCCTACACTCTACACCCTACACTCTAATCCCTACACTCTAATCCCTACACTCTAATCCCTACACCCTACACTCTATACCCTACACTCTATACCCTACACTCTATATCCTACACTCTATACCCTAAACTCTATACCCTACACCCTACACTCTACACCCTACACTCTACACTCTATACCCTACAGTCTACACCCTACACCCTACACTCTACACCCTGCACTCTGTACCCTACACTCTACACTCTTTACCCTACACTCTATACCCTACACTCTATACCCTACACTCTACACCCTACACTCTAATCCCTACACTCTAATCCCTACACTCTAATCCCTACACCCAATACCCTACACTCTATACCCTACACTCTATGCCCTACACTCTATACCCTACACTCTATACCCTACACCCTACACTCTACACCCTACACTCTACACTCTATACCCTATACTCTACACCCTACACTCTACACCCTACACTCTACATTCTATACCCTACACTCTACACCCAGCACTCTGTACCCTACACTCTACACTCTTTACCCTACACTCTATACCCTACACTCTATACCCTACACTCTATACCCTACACTCTAAACTCTATACCCTACACTCTACACTCTATACCCCACACTCTATAACATACACTCTATTCCCTACACTCTATACCATACACTCTACAACCTACACTCTATACCATACACTCTACACCCTACACTCTATACCATACACTCTACACCATACACTCTATAGCATACACTCTATATCCTACACTATACACTCTATACCCTACACTCTATACCCTACACTCTATACCCTACACTCTATACCCTACACTATATACTCTATACCCTACACTCTACACTTTATACCCTACACTCTATACCCTACACTCTATACCCTACACTCTATACCCTACACTCTACAACCTGCACTCTACAACCTGCAATCTATACCCTACACTCTATACCCTACACTCTACACTCTATACCCTACACTCTATAACATACACTCTATACCCTACACTCTATACCCTACACTCTATACCCTACACTCTATACCCTACACTCTATACCCTACACTCTACAACCTGCACTCTACAACCTGCAATCTATACCCTAGATTGTAAGGTGTAGAGTGTAGGGTGTAGAGTGTAGGGTATAGAGTGTAGGGTATAGAGTGTAGGGTGTAGGGTTTAGAGTGTAGGGTATAGAGTGTAGGGTATAGAGTGTAGGGTATAGAGTGTAGAGTGTATGGTATAGAGTGTAGAGTGTAGGGTATAGAGTGTAGGGTATAGACTGTAGGGTATAGAGTGTGGCGTATAGATTGTAGGGTATAGAGTGTAGAGTGTAGGGTATAGAGTGTACGGTATAGAGTGTAGGGTATAGAGTGTAGAGTGTAGGGTATAGAATGTAGGGTATAGAGTGTAGGGTATAGAGTGTAGGGAATAGAGTGTAGAGTGTAAGGTATAGAGTGTAGAGTGTAAGGTATAGAGTGTAGAGTGTAGGGTATAGACTGTAGGGTGTAGAGTGTAGGGAGTAGAGTGTAGGGTATAGAGTGTACAGTGTAGGGTATAGAGTGCAGGGTATAGAGTGTAGGGTATAGAGTGTAGAGTGTAGGCTATAGAGTGTAGGGTATAGAGTGTAGAGTGTAGGGTATAGAGTGTAGGGTATAGAGTGTAGGGTATAGAGTGTAGGGTGTAGAGTGTAGGGTATAGAGTGCAGGTTGTAGAGTGTAGGGTATAGAGTGTAGGATGTAGAGTGTAGGGTATAGAGTGTATAGTGTAGTGTATAGAGTGTAGGGTATAGAGTGTAGGGTATAGAGTGTATCGTGTAGGGTATAGAGTGTATGCTATAGATTGTATGGTGTAGAGTGTATGGTGTAGAGTATATGGTGTAGAGTGTAGGGTATAGAGTGTAGGGTATAGAGTGTAGGGTATAGAGTGTAGGGTATAGAGTGTATGTTATAGACTGTAGGGTATAGAGTGTAGAGTGTAGGGTATAGAGTTTAGAGTGTAGTGTAAAGAGTGTAGGGTATAGAGTGTAGGGTATAGAGTGAAGGGTATAGAGTGTAGGGTAAAGAGTGTAGAGTGTAGGGTACAGAGTGCAGGGTGTAGAGTGTAGGGTATAGAGTGTAGGGTGTAGAGTGTAGGGTGTAGGGTATAGAGTGTAGGGTATAGAGTGTAGGGTATAGAGTGTAGGGTATAGAGTGTAGGGTGTAGGGATTAGAGTGTAGGGATTAGAGTGTAGGGTGTAGAGTGTAGGGTGTAGAGTGTAGGGTATAGAGTGTAGGGTATAGAGTGTAGGGTATAGAGTGTAGAGTGTAGGGATTAGAGTGTAGGGTATAGAGTGTAGGGTATAGAATGTAGGGTATAGAGTGTAGGGTAAAGAGTGTAGAGTGTAGGGTACAGAGTGCAGGGTGTAGAGTGTAGGGTATAGGGTGTAGAGTGTAGGGTGTAGAGTGTAGGGTGTAGAGTGTAGGGTATAGAGTGTAGAGTGTAGGGTGTAGGGTATAGAGTGTAGGGTATAGAGTGTAGGGTATAGAGTGTAGGGTGTAGGGATTAGAGTGTAGGGATTAGAGTGTAGGGATTAGAGTGTTGGGTGTAGAGTGTAGGGTATAGAGTGTAGGGTATAGAGTGTAGGGTATAGATTGTAGAGTGTAGGGATTAGAGTGTAGGGTATAGAGTGTAGGGTATAGAGTAGAGTGTAGAGTGTAGGCTATAGAGTGTAGGCTATAGAGTGTAGGCTATAGAGTGTAGGGTATAGAGTGTAGGGTATAGAGTGTAGGGTATAGAGTGTAAGGTGTAGGGTATAGAGTGTAGGGTATAGAGTGCAGGTTGTAGAGTGTAGGGTATAGAGAGTAGGGTATAAAGTGTAGAGTGTAGGGTATAGAGTGTATAGTGTAGGGTATAGAGTGTAGGGTATAGAGTGTAGGGTATAGAGTGTAGAGTGTAGGGTATAGAGTGTATGCTATAGAGTGTATGGTGTAGAGTGTATGGTATAGAGTGTAGGGTATAGAGTGTAGAGTGTATGGTATAGAGTGTATGGTATAGAGTGTAGAGTATAGAGTGTAGGGTATAGTGTGTAGGGTATAGAGTGTAAGTTATAGAGTGTTGGGTATAGAGTGTAGAGTGTAGGGTATAGAGTTTAGAGTGTAGGGTATAGAGTGTAGGGTATAGAGTGTAAGGTATAGAGTGTAGGGTGTAGAGTGTAGGGTATAGAGTGTAGGGTATAGAGTGTATGGTATAGAGTGTATGGTATAGAGTGTAGGGTATAGAGTGTATGGTATAGAGTGTAGGGTATAGAGTGTAGAGTGTAGGGATTAGAGTGTAGGGTATAGAGTGTAGGGTATAGAGTGTAGAGTGTATGGTATAGAGTGTAGAGTGTAGGTTATAGAGTGTAGGGTATAGAGTGTAGGGTGTAGAGTGTAGGGTATAGAGTGTTGGATGTAGAGTGCAGGGTGTAGAGTGCAGGGTATAGAGTGTAGGATATAGAGTGTAGAGTGTAGGGTATAGAGTGTAGGGTGTAGGGTATAGAGTGTAGAGTGTAGGGTATAAAGTGTAGGGTATAGAGTGTACGGTATAGAGTGTAGGGAATAGAGTGTAGAGTGTAAGGTGTAGAGTGTAGGGTATAGAGTGTAGGGTATATACTGTAGGGTATAGAGTGTAGGGAATAGAGTGTAGAGTGTAAGGTGTAGAGTGTAGGGTATAGAGTGTAGGGTATATACTGTAGGGTATAGAGTGTAGGCTATAGAGTGAAGGGTATAGAGTGTAGAGTGTACGGTATAGAGTGTAGGGAATAGAGTGTAGAGTGTAAGGTGTAGAGTGTAGGGTATAGAGTGTAGGGTATATATTGTAGGGTATAGAGTGTAGGCTATAGAGTGTAGGGTATAGAGTGTAGAGTGCAGGGTATAGAGTGTAGGGTATAGAGTGTAGGGTATAAAGTGTAGAGTGTAGGGTATAGAGTGTATAGTGTAGGGTATAGAGTGTAGGGTATAGAGTGTAGGGTATAGAGTGTAGGGTATAGAGTGTACGGTATAGGGTATAGAGTGTAGGGTGTAGGGTGTAGAGTGTAGGGTGTAGAGTGTAGGGTATAGAGTGTAGGGTATAGAGTGTAGGGTGTAGGGTATAGAGTGTAGGGTATAGAGTGTAGGGTATAGAGTGTAGAGTGTAGAGTGTATGGTATAGAGTGTAGAGTGTAGGGTATAGAGTGTAGGGTATAGAGTGTAGGGAATAGAGTGTAGAGTGTAAGGTATAGAGTGTAGAGTGTAGGGTATAGACTGTAGGGTGTAGAGTGTAGGGAGTAGAGTGTAGGGTATAGAGAGTAGAGTGTAGGGTATAGAGTGCAGGGTATAGAGTGTAGGGTGTAGAGTGTAGGCTATAGAGTGTAGGGTATAGAGTGTAGAGTGTAGGGTATAGAGTGTAGGGTATAGAGTGTAGGGTATAGAGTGTAGGGTATAGAGTGTAGAGTGTAGGGTATAGAGTGTAGGGTATAGATTGCAGGTTGTAGAGTGCAGGTTGTAGAGTGTAGGGTATAGAGTGTAGGGTATAGAGTGTAGGGTATAGAGTGTAGGGTATAGAGTGTAGGGTATAGAGTGTATGTTATAGAGTGTAGGGTATAGAGTGTAGAGTGTAGGGTATAGAGTGTAGGGTATAGATTGCAGGTTGTAGAGTGCAGGTTGTAGAGTGTAGGGTATAGAGTGTAGGGTATAGAGTGTAGGGTATAGAGTGTAGGGTATAAAGAGTAGAGTGTAGGGTATAGAGTATATAGTGTAGGGTATAGAGTGTAGGGTATAGAGTGTAGGGTATAGAGTGTATAGTGTAGGATATAGAGTGTATGCTATAGAGTGTATGGTGTAGAGTGTATGGTATAGAGTGTAGGGTGTAGAGTGTATGGTATAGAGTGTAGGGTGTAGAGTGTATGGTATAGAGTGTAGGGAATAGAGTGTATGTTATAGAGTGTGGGGTATAGAGTGTAGAGTGTAGGGTATAGAGTTTAGAGTGTAGGGTATAGAGTGTAGGGTATAGAGTGTAGGGTATAGAGTGTAGGGTAAAGAGTGTAGAGTGTAGGGTACAGAGTGCTGGGTGTAGAGTGTAGGGTATAGAATGTAGAGTGTAGGGTGTAGAGTGTAGGGTGTAGAGTATAGGGTATAGAGTGTAGAGTGTAGGGTGTAGAGTGTAGGGTGTAGGGTATAGAGTGTAGGGTATAGAGTGTAGGGTATAGAGTGTAGGGTATAGAGTGTAGGGTATTGGGTGTAGGGATTAGAGTGTAGGGATTAGAGTGTAGGGATTAGAGTGTAGGGTGTAGAGTGTAGGGTATAGAGTGTAGGGTATAGAGTGTAGGGTGTAGGGATTAGAGTGTAGGGTATAGAGTGTAGGGTAAAGAGTGTAGAGTGTAGGGTACAGAGTGCAGGGTGTAGAGTGTAGGGTGTAGGGTGTAGACTGTAGGGTATAGAGTGTAGAGTGTAGGGTGTAGAGTGTAGGGTGTAGGGTATAGAGTTTAGGGTATAGAGTGTAGGATATAGAGTGTAGGGTATAGAGTGTAGGGTATAGAGTGTAGGGTGTAGGGATTAGAGTGTAGGGATTAGAGTGTAGGGATTAGAGTGTAGGGTGTAGAGTGTAGGGTGTAGAGTGTAGGGTATAGAGTGTATGGTATAGAGTGTAGGGTATAGAGTGAAGAGTGTAGGGATTAGAGTGTAGGGATTAGAGTGTAGGGTATAGAGTGTAGGGTATAGAGTAGAGTGTAGAGTGTAGGCTATAGAGTGTAGGGTATAGAGTGTAGAGTGTAGGGTATAGAGTGTAGGGTATAGAGTGTAGGGTATAGAGTGTAGGGTGTAGGGTATAGAGTGTAGGGTATAGAGTGCAAGGTATAGAGTGTAGAGTGTAGGGTATAGAGTGTATGCTATAGAGTGTATGGTGTAGAGTGTGTGTTATAGAGTGTAGGGTAAAGAGTGTAGAGTGTAGGGTATAGAGTGTAGGGTATAGAGTGTAGAGTGTAGGGATTAGAGTGTAGGGTATAGAGTGTAGGGTATAGAATGTAGGGTATAGAGTGTAGGGTAAAGAGTGTAGAGTGTAGGGTACAGAGTGCAGGGTGTAGAGTGTAGGGTATAGGGTGTAGAGTGTAGGGTGTAGAGTGTAGGGTGTAGAGTGTAGGGTATAGAGTGTAGAGTGTAGGGTGTAGGGTATAGAGTGTAGGGTATAGAGTGTAGGGTATAGAGTGTAGGGTGTAGGGATTAGAGTGTAGGGATTAGAGTGTAGGGATTAGAGTGTTGGGTGTAGAGTGTAGGGTATAGAGTGTAGGGTATAGAGTGTAGGGTATAGATTGTAGAGTGTAGGGATTAGAGTGTAGGGTATAGAGTGTAGGGTATAGAGTAGAGTGTAGAGTGTAGGCTATAGAGTGTAGGCTATAGAGTGTAGGCTATAGAGTGTAGGGTATAGAGTGTAGGGTATAGAGTGTAGGGTATAGAGTGTAAGGTGTAGGGTATAGAGTGTAGGGTATAGAGTGCAGGTTGTAGAGTGTAGGGTATAGAGAGTAGGGTATAAAGTGTAGAGTGTAGGGTATAGAGTGTATAGTGTAGGGTATAGAGTGTAGGGTATAGAGTGTAGGGTATAGAGTGTAGAGTGTAGGGTATAGAGTGTATGCTATAGAGTGTATGGTGTAGAGTGTATGGTATAGAGTGTAGGGTA
Organism: Ranitomeya imitator; assembly: GCF_032444005.1. NCBI lineage: Eukaryota > Metazoa > Chordata > Amphibia > Anura > Dendrobatidae > Ranitomeya > Ranitomeya imitator. Next base: position 443,537 of record NW_027194634.1, read on the forward strand.
TAGAGTGTAGAGTGTATGGTATAGAGTGTATGGTATAGAGTGTAGGGTATAGAGTGTAGGGTATAGTGTGTAGGGTATAGAGTGTAAGTTATAGAGTGTTGGGTATAGAGTGTAGAGTGTAGGGTATAGAGTTTAGAGTGTAGGGTATAGAGTGTAGGGTATAGAGTGTAAGGTATAGAGTGTAGGGTGTAGAGTGTAGGGTATAGAGTGTAGGGTATAGAGTGTATGGTATAGAGTGTATGGTATAGAGTGTAGGGTATAGAGTGTATGGTATAGAGTGTAGGGTATAGAGTGTAGAGTGTAGGGATTAGAGTGTAGGGTATAGAGTGTAGGGTATAGAGTGTAGAGTGTATGGTATAGAGTGTAGAGTGTAGGTTATAGAGTGTAGGGTATAGAGTGTAGGGTGTAGAGTGTAGGGTATAGAGTGTTGGATGTAGAGTGCAGGGTGTAGAGTGCAGGGTATAGAGTGTAGGATATAGAGTGTAGAGTGTAGGGTATAGAGTGTAGGGTGTAGGGTATAGAGTGTAGAGTGTAGGGTATAGAGTGTAGGGTATAGAGTGTACGGTATAGAGTGTAGGGAATAGAGTGTAGAGTGTAAGGTGTAGAGTGTAGGGTATAGAGTGTAGGGTATATACTGTAGGGTATAGAGTGTAGGGAATAGAGTGTAGAGTGTAAGGTGTAGAGTGTAGGGTATAGAGTGTAGGGTATATACTGTAGGGTATAGAGTGTAGGCTATAGAGTGTAGGGTATAGAGTGTAGAGTGTACGGTATAGAGTGTAGGGAATAGAGTGTAGAGTGTAAGGTGTAGAGTGTAGGGTATAGAGTGTAGGGTATATATTGTAGGGTATAGAGTGTAGGCTATAGAGTGTAGGGTATAGAGTGTAGAGTGCAGGGTATAGAGTGTAGGGTATAGAGTGTAGGGTATAAAGTGTAGAGTGTAGGGTATAGAGTGTATAGTGTAGGGTATAGAGTGTAGGGTATAGAGTGTAGGGTATAGAGTGTAGGGTATAGAGTGTACGGTATAGGGTATAGAGTGTAGGGTGTAGGGTGTAGAGTGTAGGGTGTAGAGTGTAGGGTATAGAGTGTAGGGTATAGAGTGTAGGGTGTAGGGTATAGAGTGTAGGGTATAGAGTGTAGGGTATAGAGTGTAGAGTGTAGAGTGTATGGTATAGAGTGTAGAGTGTAGGGTATAGAGTGTAGGGTATAGAGTGTAGGGAATAGAGTGTAGAGTGTAAGGTATAGAGTGTAGAGTGTAGGGTATAGACTGTAGGGTGTAGAGTGTAGGGAGTAGAGTGTAGGGTATAGAGAGTAGAGTGTAGGGTATAGAGTGCAGGGTATAGAGTGTAGGGTGTAGAGTGTAGGCTATAGAGTGTAGGGTATAGAGTGTAGAGTGTAGGGTATAGAGTGTAGGGTATAGAGTGTAGGGTATAGAGTGTAGGGTATAGAGTGTAGAGTGTAGGGTATAGAGTGTAGGGTATAGATTGCAGGTTGTAGAGTGCAGGTTGTAGAGTGTAGGGTATAGAGTGTAGGGTATAGAGTGTAGGGTATAGAGTGTAGGGTATAGAGTGTAGGGTATAGAGTGTATGTTATAGAGTGTAGGGTATAGAGTGTAGAGTGTAGGGTATAGAGTGTAGGGTATAGATTGCAGGTTGTAGAGTGCAGGTTGTAGAGTGTAGGGTATAGAGTGTAGGGTATAGAGTGTAGGGTATAGAGTGTAGGGTATAAAGAGTAGAGTGTAGGGTATAGAGTATATAGTGTAGGGTATAGAGTGTAGGGTATAGAGTGTAGGGTATAGAGTGTATAGTGTAGGATATAGAGTGTATGCTATAGAGTGTATGGTGTAGAGTGTATGGTATAGAGTGTAGGGTGTAGAGTGTATGGTATAGAGTGTAGGGTGTAGAGTGTATGGTATAGAGTGTAGGGAATAGAGTGTATGTTATAGAGTGTGGGGTATAGAGTGTAGAGTGTAGGGTATAGAGTTTAGAGTGTAGGGTATAGAGTGTAGGGTATAGAGTGTAGGGTATAGAGTGTAGGGTAAAGAGTGTAGAGTGTAGGGTACAGAGTGCTGGGTGTAGAGTGTAGGGTATAGAATGTAGAGTGTAGGGTGTAGAGTGTAGGGTGTAGAGTATAGGGTATAGAGTGTAGAGTGTAGGGTGTAGAGTGTAGGGTGTAGGGTATAGAGTGTAGGGTATAGAGTGTAGGGTATAGAGTGTAGGGTATAGAGTGTAGGGTATTGGGTGTAGGGATTAGAGTGTAGGGATTAGAGTGTAGGGATTAGAGTGTAGGGTGTAGAGTGTAGGGTATAGAGTGTAGGGTATAGAGTGTAGGGTGTAGGGATTAGAGTGTAGGGTATAGAGTGTAGGGTAAAGAGTGTAGAGTGTAGGGTACAGAGTGCAGGGTGTAGAGTGTAGGGTGTAGGGTGTAGACTGTAGGGTATAGAGTGTAGAGTGTAGGGTGTAGAGTGTAGGGTGTAGGGTATAGAGTTTAGGGTATAGAGTGTAGGATATAGAGTGTAGGGTATAGAGTGTAGGGTATAGAGTGTAGGGTGTAGGGATTAGAGTGTAGGGATTAGAGTGTAGGGATTAGAGTGTAGGGTGTAGAGTGTAGGGTGTAGAGTGTAGGGTATAGAGTGTATGGTATAGAGTGTAGGGTATAGAGTGAAGAGTGTAGGGATTAGAGTGTAGGGATTAGAGTGTAGGGTATAGAGTGTAGGGTATAGAGTAGAGTGTAGAGTGTAGGCTATAGAGTGTAGGGTATAGAGTGTAGAGTGTAGGGTATAGAGTGTAGGGTATAGAGTGTAGGGTATAGAGTGTAGGGTGTAGGGTATAGAGTGTAGGGTATAGAGTGCAAGGTATAGAGTGTAGAGTGTAGGGTATAGAGTGTATGCTATAGAGTGTATGGTGTAGAGTGTGTGTTATAGAGTGTAGGGTAAAGAGTGTAGAGTGTAGGGTATAGAGTGTAGGGTATAGAGTGTAGAGTGTAGGGATTAGAGTGTAGGGTATAGAGTGTAGGGTATAGAATGTAGGGTATAGAGTGTAGGGTAAAGAGTGTAGAGTGTAGGGTACAGAGTGCAGGGTGTAGAGTGTAGGGTATAGGGTGTAGAGTGTAGGGTGTAGAGTGTAGGGTGTAGAGTGTAGGGTATAGAGTGTAGAGTGTAGGGTGTAGGGTATAGAGTGTAGGGTATAGAGTGTAGGGTATAGAGTGTAGGGTGTAGGGATTAGAGTGTAGGGATTAGAGTGTAGGGATTAGAGTGTTGGGTGTAGAGTGTAGGGTATAGAGTGTAGGGTATAGAGTGTAGGGTATAGATTGTAGAGTGTAGGGATTAGAGTGTAGGGTATAGAGTGTAGGGTATAGAGTAGAGTGTAGAGTGTAGGCTATAGAGTGTAGGCTATAGAGTGTAGGCTATAGAGTGTAGGGTATAGAGTGTAGGGTATAGAGTGTAGGGTATAGAGTGTAAGGTGTAGGGTATAGAGTGTAGGGTATAGAGTGCAGGTTGTAGAGTGTAGGGTATAGAGAGTAGGGTATAAAGTGTAGAGTGTAGGGTATAGAGTGTATAGTGTAGGGTATAGAGTGTAGGGTATAGAGTGTAGGGTATAGAGTGTAGAGTGTAGGGTATAGAGTGTATGCTATAGAGTGTATGGTGTAGAGTGTATGGTATAGAGTGTAGGGTATAGAGTGTAGAGTGTATGGTATAGAGTGTATGGTATAGAGTGTAGGGTATAGAGTGTAGGGTATAGTGTGTAGGGTATAGAGTGTAAGTTATAGAGTGTTGGGTATAGAGTGTAGAGTGTAGGGTATAGAGTTTAGAGTGTAGGGTATAGAGTGTAGGGTATAGAGTGTAAGGTATAGAGTGTAGGGTGTAGAGTGTAGGGTATAGAGTGTAGGGTATAGAGTGTATGGTATAGAGTGTATGGTATAGAGTGTAGGGTATAGAGTGTATGGTATAGAGTGTAGGGTATAGAGTGTAGAGTGTAGGGATTAGAGTGTAGGGTATAGAGTGTAGGGTATAGAGTGTAGAGTGTATGGTATAGAGTGTAGAGTGTAGGTTATAGAGTGTAGGGTATAGAGTGTAGGGTGTAGAGTGTAGGGTATAGAGTGTTGGATGTAGAGTGCAGGGTGTAGAGTGCAGGGTATAGAGTGTAGGATATAGAGTGTAGAGTGTAGGGTATAGAGTGTAGGGTGTAGGGTATAGAGTGTAGAGTGTAGGGTATAGAGTGTAGGGTATAGAGTGTACGGTATAGAGTGTAGGGAATAGAGTGTAGAGTGTAAGGTGTAGAGTGTAGGGTATAGAGTGTAGGGTATATACTGTAGGGTATAGAGTGTAGGGAATAGAGTGTAGAGTGTAAGGTGTAGAGTGTAGGGTATAGAGTGTAGGGTATATACTGTAGGGTATAGAGTGTAGGCTATAGAGTGTAGGGTATAGAGTGTAGAGTGTACGGTATAGAGTGTAGGGAATAGAGTGTAGAGTGTAAGGTGTAGAGTGTAGGGTATAGAGTGTAGGGTATATATTGTAGGGTATAGAGTGTAGGCTATAGAGTGTAGGGTATAGAGTGTAGAGTGCAGGGTATAGAGTGTAGGGTATAGAGTGTAGGGTATAAAGTGTAGAGTGTAGGGTATAGAGTGTATAGTGTAGGGTATAGAGTGTAGGGTATAGAGTGTAGGGTATAGAGTGTAGGGTATAGAGTGTACGGTATAGGGTATAGAGTGTAGGGTGTAGGGTGTAGAGTGTAGGGTGTAGAGTGTAGGGTATAGAGTGTAGGGTATAGAGTGTAGGGTGTAGGGTATAGAGTGTAGGGTATAGAGTGTAGGGTATAGAGTGTAGAGTGTAGAGTGTATGGTATAGAGTGTAGAGTGTAGGGTATAGAGTGTAGGGTATAGAGTGTAGGGAATAGAGTGTAGAGTGTAAGGTATAGAGTGTAGAGTGTAGGGTATAGACTGTAGGGTGTAGAGTGTAGGGAGTAGAGTGTAGGGTATAGAGAGTAGAGTGTAGGGTATAGAGTGCAGGGTATAGAGTGTAGGGTGTAGAGTGTAGGCTATAGAGTGTAGGGTATAGAGTGTAGAGTGTAGGGTATAGAGTGTAGGGTATAGAGTGTAGGGTATAGAGTGTAGGGTATAGAGTGTAGAGTGTAGGGTATAGAGTGTAGGGTATAGATTGCAGGTTGTAGAGTGCAGGTTGTAGAGTGTAGGGTATAGAGTGTAGGGTATAGAGTGTAGGGTATAGAGTGTAGGGTATAGAGTGTAGGGTATAGAGTGTATGTTATAGAGTGTAGGGTATAGAGTGTAGAGTGTAGGGTATAGAGTGTAGGGTATAGATTGCAGGTTGTAGAGTGCAGGTTGTAGAGTGTAGGGTATAGAGTGTAGGGTATAGAGTGTAGGGTATAGAGTGTAGGGTATAAAGTGTAGAGTGTAGGGTATAGAGTATATAGTGTAGGGTATAGAGTGTAGGGTATAGAGTGTAGGGTATAGAGTGTATAGTGTAGGATATAGAGTGTATGCTATAGAGTGTATGGTGTAGAGTGTATGGTATAGAGTGTAGGGTGTAGAGTGTATGGTATAGAGTGTAGGGTGTAGAGTGTATGGTATAGAGTGTAGGGAATAGAGTGTATGTTATAGAGTGTGGGGTATAGAGTGTAGAGTGTAGGGTATAGAGTTTAGAGTGTAGGGTATAGAGTGTAGGGTATAGAGTGTAGGGTATAGAGTGTAGGGTAAAGAGTGTAGAGTGTAGGGTACAGAGTGCTGGGTGTAGAGTGTAGGGTATAGAATGTAGAGTGTAGGGTGTAGAGTGTAGGGTGTAGAGTATAGGGTATAGAGTGTAGAGTGTAGGGTGTAGAGTGTAGGGTGTAGGGTATAGAGTGTAGGGTATAGAGTGTAGGGTATAGAGTGTAGGGTATAGAGTGTAGGGTATTGGGTGTAGGGATTAGAGTGTAGGGATTAGAGTGTAGGGATTAGAGTGTAGGGTGTAGAGTGTAGGGTATAGAGTGTAGGGTATAGAGTGTAGGGTGTAGGGATTAGAGTGTAGGGTATAGAGTGTAGGGTAAAGAGTGTAGAGTGTAGGGTACAGAGTGCAGGGTGTAGAGTGTAGGGTGTAGGGTGTAGACTGTAGGGTATAGAGTGTAGAGTGTAGGGTGTAGAGTGTAGGGTGTAGGGTATAGAGTTTAGGGTATAGAGTGTAGGATATAGAGTGTAGGGTATAGAGTGTAGGGTATAGAGTGTAGGGTGTAGGGATTAGAGTGTAGGGATTAGAGTGTAGGGATTAGAGTGTAGGGTGTAGAGTGTAGGGTGTAGAGTGTAGGGTATAGAGTGTATGGTATAGAGTGTAGGGTATAGAGTGAAGAGTGTAGGGATTAGAGTGTAGGGATTAGAGTGTAGGGTATAGAGTGTAGGGTATAGAGTAGAGTGTAGAGTGTAGGCTATAGAGTGTAGGGTATAGAGTGTAGAGTGTAGGGTATAGAGTGTAGGGTATAGAGTGTAGGGTATAGAGTGTAGGGTGTAGGGTATAGAGTGTAGGGTATAGAGTGCAAGGTATAGAGTGTAGAGTGTAGGGTATAGAGTGTATGCTATAGAGTGTATGGTGTAGAGTGTGTGTTATAGAGTGTAGGGTAAAGAGTGTAGAGTGTATGGTATAGAGTGTATGGTATAGAGTGTAGGGTTTAGAGTGTAGGGTATAGGGTGTAGGGTATAGAGTGTATGGTATAGAGTGTAGGGTATAGAGTGTAGAGTGTAGGGATTAGAGTGTAGGGTATAGAGTGTAGGGTATAGAGTGTAGGCTATAGAGTGTAGGGTGTAGAGTGTAGGGTATAGAGTGTATGGTATAGAGTGTAGGGTATAGAGTGTAGGGTATAGAGTGTATGTTATAGAGTGTAGGTTATAGAGTGTAGAGTGTAGGGTATGGAGTTTAGAGTGTAGGGTATAGAGTGTAGGGTATAGAGTGTAAGGTGTAGAGTGTAGGGTGTAGAGTGTAGGGTATAGAGTGTAGGGTATAGAGTGTAGGGTATAGAGTGTATGGTATAGAGTGTATGGTATAGAGTTTATGGTATAGAGTGTAGGGTATAGAGTGTATGGTATAGAGTGTAGGGTATAGAGTGTAGAGTGTAGGGATTAGAGTGTAGGGTATAGAGTGTAGGGTATAGAGTGTAGGCTATAGAGTGTAGGGTATAGAGTGTAGGGTATAGAGTGTAGGGTATAGAGTGTAGGCTATAGAGTGTAGGGTGTAGAGTGTAGGGAATAGAGTGTATGGTATAGAGTGTAGGGTATAGAGTGTAGGGTATAGAGTGTATGTTATAGAGTGTAGGTTATAGAGTGTAGAGTGTAGGGTATAGAGTTTATAGTGTAGGGTATAGAGTGTAGGGTATAGAGTGTAAGGTGTAGAGTGTAGGGTGTAGAGTGTAGGGTATAGAGTGTAGGGTATAGAGTGTAGGGTATAGAGTGTATGGTATAGAGTGTGTGGTATAGAGTGTAGGGTAAAGAGTGTATGGTATAGAGTGTAGGGTATAGAGTGTAGAGTGTAGGGATTAGAGTGCAGGGTATAGAGTGTAGGGTATAGAGTGTAGGCTATAGAGTGTAGGGTGTAGAGTGTAGGGTATAGAGTGTAGAGTGTAGGGTGTAGAGTGTAGGGTGTAGAGTGTAGGGTATAGAGTGTAGAGTGTAGGGTGTAGGGTATAGAGTGTAGGGTATAGAGTGTAGGGTATAGAGTGTAGGGTGTAGGGATTAGAGTTTGGGGATTAGAGTGTAGGGATTAGAGTGTAGGGTGTAGAGTGTAGGGTATAGAGTGTAGGGTATAGAGTGTAGGGTATAGATTGTAGAGTGTAGGGATTAGAGTGTAGGGTATAGAGGGTAGGGTATAGAGTAGAGTGTAGAGTGTAGGCTATAGAGTGTAGGCTATAGAGTGTAGGCTATAGAGTGTAGGGTATAGAGTGTAGGGTATAGAGTGTAGGGTATAGAGTGTAAGGTGTAGGGTATAGAGTGTAGGGTATAGAGTGCAGGTTGTAGAGTGTAGGGTATAGAGAGTAGGGTATAAAGTGTAGAGTGTAGGGTATAGAGTGTATAGTGTAGGGTATAGAATGTAGGGTATAGAGTGTAGGGTATAGAGTGTAGAGTGTAGGGTATAGAGTGTATGCTATAGAGTGTATGGTGTAGAGTGTATGGTATAGAGTGTAGGGTATAGAGTGTAGAGTGTATGGTATAGAGTGTATGGTATAGAGTGTAGGGTATAGAGTGTAGGGTATAGAGTGTAGGGTATAGAGTGTAAGTTATAGAGTGTAGGGTATAGAGTGCAGAGTGTAGGGTATAGAGTTTAGAGTGTAGGGTATAGAGTGTAGGGTATAGAGTGTAAGGTATAGAGTGTAGGGTGTAGAGTGTAGGGTATAGAGTGTAGGGTATAGAGTGTATGGTATAGAGTGTATGGTATAGAGTGTAGGGTATAGAGTGTATGGTATAGAGTGTAGGGTATAGAGTGTAGAGTGTAGGGATTAGAGTGTAGGGTATAGAGTGTAGGGTATAGAGTGTAGAGTGTATGGTATAGAGTGTAGAGTGTAGGTTATAGAGTGTAGGGTATAGAGTGTAGGGTGTAGAGTGTAGGGTATAGAGTGTTGGATGTAGAGTGCAGGGTGTAGAGTGCAGGGTATAGAGTGTAGGATATAGAGTGTAGAGTGTAGGGTATAGAGTGTAGGGTGTAGGGTATAGAGTGTAGAGTGTAGGGTATAGAGTGTAGGGTATAGAGTGTACGGTATAGAGTGTAGGGAATAGAGTGTAGAGTGTAAGGTGTAGAGTGTAGGGTATATAGTGTAGGGTATATACTGTAGGGTATAGAGTGTAGGGAATAGAGTGTAGAGTGTAAGGTGTAGAGTGTAGGGTATAGAGTGTAGGGTATATACTGTAGGGTATAGAGTGTAGGCTATAGAGTGTAGGGTATGGAGTGTAGAGTGTACGGTATAGAGTGTAGGGAATAGAGTGTAGAGTGTAAGGTGTAGAGTGTAGGGTATAGAGTGTAGGGTATATACTGTAGGGTATAGAGTGTAGGCTATAGAGTGTAGGGTATAGAGTGTAGAGTGCAGGGTATAGAGTGTATAGTGTAGGGTATAGAGTGTAGGGTATAGAGTGTAGGGTATAGAGTGTACGGTAAAGGGTATAGAGTGTAGGGTGTAGGGTGTAGAGTGTAGGGTGTAGAGTGTAGGGTATAGAGTGTAGGGTATAGAGTGTAGGGTGTAGGGTATAGAGTGTAGGGTATAGAGTGTAGGGTATAGAGTGTAGAGTGTAGAGTGTATGGTATAGAGTGTAGAGTGTAGGGTATAGAGTGTAGGGTATAGACTGTAGGGTATAGAGTGTGGCGTATAGAGTGTAGGGTATAGAGTGTAGAGTGTAGGGTATAGAGTGTACGGTATGGAGTGTAGGGTATAGAGTGTAGGGTATAGAGTGTAGAGTGTAGGGTATAAAATGTAGGGTATAGAGTGTAGGGTATAGAGTGTAGGGAATAGAGTGTAGAGTGTAAGGTATAGAGTGTAGAGTGTAGGGTATAGACTGTAGGGTGTAGAGTGTAGGGAGTAGAGTGTAGGGTATAGAGAGTAGAGTGTAGGGTATAGAGTGCAGGGTATAGAGTGTAGGGTGTAGAGTGTAGGCTATAGAGTGTAGGGTATAGAGTGTAGAGTGTAGGGTATAGAGTGTAGGGTATAGAGTGTAGGGTATAGAGTGTAGGGTATAGAGTGTAGAGTGTAGGGTATAGAGTGTAGGGTATAGATTGCAGGTTGTAGAGTGCAGGTTGTAGAGTGTAGGGTATAGAGTGTAGGGTATAGAGTGTAGGGTATAGAGTGTAGGGTATAGAGTGTGGGTATAGAGTGTAGGGTATAGAGTGTATGTTATAGAGTGTAGGGTATAGAGTGTAGAGTGTAGGGTATAGAGTGTAGGGTATAGATTGCAGGTTGTAGAGTGCAGGTTGTAGATTGTAGGGTATAGAGTGTAGGGTATAGAGTGTAGGGTATAGAGTGTAGGGTATAGAGTGTAGGGTATAAAGTGTAGAGTGTAGGGTATAGAGTATATAGTGTAGGGTATAGTGTGTAGGGTATAGAGTGTAGGGTATAGAGTGTATAGTGTAGGATATAGAGTGTATGCTATAGAGTGTATGGTGTAGAGTGTATGGTATAGAGTGTAGGGTGTAGAGTGTATGGTATAGAGTGTAGGGTGTAGAGTGTATGGTATAGAGTGTAGGGAATAGAGTGTATGTTATAGAGTGTGGGGTATAGAGTGTAGAGTGTAGGGTATAGAGTTTAGAGTGTAGGGTATAGAGTGTAGGGTATAGAGTGTAGGGTATAGAGTGTAGGGTAAAGAGTGTAGAGTGTAGGGTACAGAGTGCTGGGTGTAGAGTGTAGGGTATAGAATGTAGAGTGTAGGGTGTAGAGTGTAGGGTGTAGAGTATAGGGTATAGAGTGTAGAGTGTAGGGTGTAGAGTGTAGGGTGTAGGGTATAGAGTGTAGGGTATAGAGTGTAGGGTATAGAGTGTAGGGTATTGGGTGTAGGGATTAGAGTGTAGGGATTAGAGTGTAGGGATTAGAGTGTAGGGTGTAGAGTGTAGGGTATAGAGTGTAGGGTATAGAGTGTAGGGTGTAGGGATTAGAGTGTAGGGTATAGAGTGTAGGGTAAAGAGTGTAGAGTGTAGGGTACAGAGTGCAGGGTGTAGAGTGTAGGGTGTAGGGTGTAGACTGTAGGGTATAGAGTGTAGAGTGTAGGGTGTAGAGTGTAGGGTGTAGGGTATAGAGTTTAGGGTATAGAGTGTAGGATATAGAGTGTAGGGTATAGAGTGTAGGGTATAGAGTGTAGGGTGTAGGGATTAGAGTGTAGGGATTAGAGTGTAGGGATAAGAGTGTAGGGTGTAGAGTGTAGGGTGTAGAGTGTAGGGTATAGAGTGTATGGTATAGAGTGTAGGGTATAGAGTGAAGAGTGTAGGGATTAGAGTGTAGGGATTAGAGTGTAGGGTATAGAGTGTAGGGTATAGAGTAGAGTGTAGAGTGTAGGCTATAGAGTGTAGGGTATAGAGTGTAGAGTGTAGGGTATAGAGTGTAGGGTATAGAGTGTAGGGTATAGAGTGTAGGGTATAGAGTGTAGGGTGTAGGGTATAGAGTGTAGGGTATAGAGTGCAAGGTATAGAGTGTAGAGTGTAGGGTATAGAGTGTATGCTATAGAGTGTATGGTGTAGAGTGTATGGTATAGAGTGTAGGGTATAGAGTGTAGAGGGTATGGTATAGAGTGTATGGTATAGAGTGTAGGGTTTAGAGTGTAGGGTATAGAGTGTAGGGTATAGAGTGTATGGTATAGAGTGTAGGGTATAGAGTGTAGAGTGTAGGGATTAGAGTGTAGGGTATAGAGTGTAGGGTATAGAGTGTAGGCTATAGAGTGTAGGGTGTAGAGTGTAGGGTATAGAGTGTATGGTATAGAGTGTAGGGTATAGAGTGTAGGGTATAGAGTGTATGTTATAGAGTGTAGGTTATAGAGTGTAGAGTGTAGGGTATAGAGTTTAGAGTGTAGGGTATAGAGTGTAGGGTATAGAGTGTAAGGTGTAGAGTGTAGGGTGTAGAGTGTAGGGTATAGAGTGTAGGGTATAGAGTGTAGGGTATAGAGTGTATGGTATAGAGTGTATGGTATAGAGTGTAGGGTATAGAGTGTATGGTATAGAGTGTAGGGTATAGAGTGTAGAGTGTAGGGATTAGAGTGTAGGGTATAGAGTGTAGGGTATAGAGTGTAGGCTATAGAGTGTAGGGTATAGAGTGTAGGGTATAGAGTGTAGGGTATAGAGTATAGGCTATAGAGTGTAGGGTGTAGAGTGTAGGGTATAGAGTGTATGGTATAGAGTGTAGGGTATAGAGTGTAGGGTATAGAGTGTATGTTATAGAGTGTAGGTTATAGAGTGTAGAGTGTAGGGTATAGAGTTTAGAGTGTAGGGTATAGAGTGTAGGGTATAGAGTGTAAGGTGTAGAGTGTAGGGTGTAGAGTGTAGGGTATAGAGTGTAGGGTATAGAGTGTATGGTATAGAGTGTATGGTATAGAGTGTATGGTATAGAGTGTAGGGTATAGAGTGTATGGTATAGAGTGTAGGGTATAGAGTGTAGAGTGTAGGGATTAGAGTGTAGGGTATAGAGTGTAGGGTATAGAGTGTAGGCTATAGAGTGTAGGGTGTAGAGTGTAGGGTATAGAGTGTATGGTATAGAGTGTAGGGTATAGAGTGTAGGGTATAGAGTGTATGTTATAGAGTGTAGGTTATAGAGTGTAGAGTGTAGGGTATAGAGTTTAGAGTGTAGGGTATAGAGTGTAGGGTATAGAGTGCAAGGTATAGAGTGTAGAGTGTAGGGTATAGAGTGTAGGGTATAGAGTGTAGGGTATAGAGTGTAGGGTATAGAGTGTAGGGTAAAGAGTGTAGAGTGTAGGGTACAGAGTGCAGGGTGTAGAGTGTAGGGTATAAAGTGTAGAGTGTAGGGTATAGAGTGTAGGGTGTAGAGTGTAGGGTGTAGGGTATAGAGTGTAGGGTATAGAGTGTAGGGTATAGAGTGTAGGGTGTAGAGTGTAGATTGTAGGGTGTAGAGTGTAGGGTATAGAGTGTAGGGTATAGAGTGTAGGGTGTAGGGATTAGAGTGTAGGGATTAGAGTGTAGGGTGTAGAGTGTAGGGTGTAGGGTATAGAGTGTATGCTATAGAGTGTATGGTGTAGAGTGTATGGTATAGAGTGTAGGGTGTAGAGTGTATGGTATAGAGTGTAGGGTATAGAGTGTAGGGTATAGAGTGTAGGGTATAGAGTGTAAGTTATAGAGTGTAGGGTATAGAGTGTAGAGTGTAGGGTATAGAGTTTAGAGTGTAGGGTATAGAGTGTAGGGTATAGAGTGTAAGGTATAGAGTGTAGGGTGTAGAGTGTAGGGTATAGAGTGTAGGGTATAGAGTGTATGGTATAGAGTGTATGGTATAGAGTGTAGGGTATAGAGTGTATGGTATAGAGTGTAGGGTATAGAGTGTAGAGTGTAGGGATTAGAGTGTAGGGTATAGAGTGTAGGGTATAGAGTGTAGAGTGTATGGTATAGAGTGTAGAGTGTAGGTTATAGAGTGTAGGGTATAGAGTGTAGGGTGTAGAGTGTAGGGTATAGAGTGTTGGATGTAGAGTGCAGGGTGTAGAGTGCAGGGTATAGAGTGTAGGATATAGAGTGTAGAGTGTAGGGTATAGAGTGTAGGGTGTAGGGTATAGAGTGTAGAGTGTAGGGTATAGAGTGTAGGGTATAGAGTGTACGGTATAGAGTGTAGGGAAGAGAGTGTAGAGTGTAAGGTGTAGAGTGTAGGGTATAGAGTGTAGGGTATATACTGTAGGGTATAGAGTGTAGGGAATAGAGTGTAGAGTGTAAGGTGTAGAGTGTAGGGTATAGAGTGTAGGGTATATACTGTAGGGTATAGAGTGTAGGCTATAGAGTGTAGGGTATAGAGTGTAGAGTGTACGGTATAGAGTGTAGTGTATAGAGTGTAGGGTATAGGGTATAGAGTGTAGGGTATAGAGTGTAGGGTATAGAGTGTAGGGTATAGAGTGTAGAGTGTAGGGTATAGAGTGTAGGGTGTAGAGTGTAGGGTATAGAGTGTAGGGTATAGAGTATATGGTATAGAGTGTATGGTATAGAGTGTAGGGTATAGAGTGTAGGGTATAGAGTGTAGAGTGTAGGGTATAGAGTGTAGGGTGTAGAGTGTAGGGTATAGAGTGTAGGGTATAGAGTGTAGGGTATAGAGTGTAGAGTGTAGGGTATAGAGTGTAGGGTATAGAGTGTAGGGTATAGAGTGTAGAGTGTAGGGTATAGAGTGTAGAGTGTAGGGTATAGAGTGTAGAGTGTAGGGTATAGAGTGTATGGTATAGAGTTTAGGGTGTAGAGTGTAGGGTATAGAGTGTAGATTTTAGGGTATAGAGTGTGGGGCATAGAGTGTATGGTATACAGTGTAGAGTGTAGAGTGTAGGGTATAGAGTGTAGAGTGTAGGGTATAGAGTGTAGGGTATAGAGCTTAGGGTGTAGAGTGTAGGGTATAGAGTGTAGAGTTTAGGGTATAGAGTGTGGGGCATAGAGTGTATGGTATACAGTGTAGAGTGTAGCGTATAGAGTGTATAGTGTAGGGTATAGAGTGTAGCGTATAGAGCGTAGGGTGTAGGGTATAGAGTGTAGGGTATAGAGTGTAGAGTGTAGGGTATAGAGTGTAGGGTATAGAGCTTAGGGTGTAGAGTGTGGTGTATAGAGTGTAGAGTTTAGGGTATAGAGTGTGGGGCATAGAGTGTATGGTATACAGTGTAGAGTGTAGGGTATAGAGTGTATAGTGTAGGGTATAGAGTGTAGCGTATAGAGCGTAGGGTGTAGGGTATAGAGTGTAGGGTATAGAGTGTAGGGTATAGAGTGTAGGGTATAGAGCTTAGGGTGTAGAGTGTAGTGTATAGAGTGTAGAGTTTAGGGTATAGAGTGTAGGGTATAGAATGTAGGTTATAGAGTGTAGCGTATAGAGCGTAGGGTGTAGGGTATAGAGTGTAGGGTATAGAGTGTATGGTATAGAGTGTAGGGTATAAAATGTAGAGTGTAGAGTATAGAGTGTAGGGTATAGAGTGTAGGTTATAGAGTGTAGCGTATAGAGCGTAGGGTGTAGGGTATAGAGTGTAGGGTATAGAGTGTAGGGTATAGAGTGTAGGGTATAGAGTGTATGGTATAGAGCTTAGGGTGTAGAGTGTAAGGTATAGAATGTAGAGTTTAGGGTAGAGAGTGTGGGGCATAGAGTGTATGGTATACAGTGTAGAGTGTAGGGTATAGAGTGTATAGTGTAGGGTATAGAGTGTAGGGTATAGAGTGTATGGTATAGAGTGTAGGGTATAAAGTGTAGAGTGTAGGGTATAGAGTGTATGGTATAGAGTGTAGGGTATAAAGTGTAGAGTGTAGGGTATAGAGTGTAGGGTATAGAGTGTAGGCTATAGAGTGTAGAGTTTAGAGTGTAGGGTATAGAATGTAGAGTGTAGGGTGTAGAGTGTAAAGTGTAGGGTATAGAGTGTAGGATATAGAGTGTAGAGTGTAGGGTATAGAGTGTATGGTATACAGTGTATGGTATAGAGTGTAGGGTATAGAGTGTAGAGTGTAGGGTATAGAGTGTAGGGTATAGAGTGTAGGGTATAGAGTGTAGAGTGTAGGGTATAGAGTGTAGGGTGTAGAGTGTAGGGTATAGAGTGTAGGGTATAGAGTATATGGTATAGAGTGTATGGTATAGAGTGTAGGGTATAGAGTGTAGGGTATAGAGTGTAGAGTATAGGGTATAGAGTGTAGGGTGTAGAGTGTAGGGTATAGAGTGTAGGGTATAGAGTGTAGGGTATAGAGTGTAGAGTGTAGGGTATAGAGTGTAGGGTATAGAGTGTAGGGTATAGAGTGTAGAGTGTAGGGTATAGAGTGTAGAGTGTAGGGTATAGAGTGTAGAGTGTAGGGTATAGAGTGTATGGTATAGAGTTTAGGGTGTAGAGTGTAGGGTATAGAGTGTAGATTTTAGGGTATAGAGTGTGGGGCATAGAGTGTATGGTATACAGTGTAGAGTGTAGAGTGTAGGGTATAGAGTGTAGAGTGTAGGGTATAGAGTGTAGGGTATAGAGCTTAGGGTGTAGAGTGTAGGGTATAGAGTGTAGAGTTTAAGGTATAGAGTGTGGGGCATAGAGTGTATGGTATACAGTGTAGAGTGTAGCGTATAGAGTGTATAGTGTAGGGTATAGAGTGTAGCGTATAGAGCGTAGGGTGTAGGGTATAGAGTGTAGGGTATAGAGTGTAGAGTGTAGGGTATAGAGTGTAGGGTATAGAGCTTAGGGTGTAGAGTGTAGTGTATAGAGTGTAGAGTTTAGGGTATAGAGTGTGGGGCATAGAGTGTATGGTATACAGTGTAGAGTGTAGGGTATAGAGTGTATAGTGTAGGGTATAGAGTGTAGCGTATAGAGCGTAGGGTGTAGGGTATAGAGTGTAGGGTATAGAGTGTAGGGCATAGAGTGTAGGGTATAGAGCTTAGGGTGTAGAGTGTAGTGTATAGAGTGTAGAGTTTAGGGTATAGAGTGTAGGGTATAGAATGTAGGTTATAGAGTGTAGCGTATAGAGCGTAGGGTGTAGGGTATAGAGTGTAGGGTATAGAGTGTATGGTATAGAGTGTAGGGTATAAAATGTAGAGTGTAGAGTATAGAGTGTAGGGTATAGAGTGTAGGTTATAGAGTGTAGCGTATAGAGCGTAGGGTGTAGGGTATAGAGTGTAGGGTATAGAGTGTAGGGTATAGAGTGTAGGGTATAGAGTGTATGGTATAGAGCTTAGGGTGTAGAGTGTAGGGTATAGAATGTAGAGTTTAGGGTAGAGAGTGTGGGGCATAGAGTGTATGGTATACAGTGTAGAGTGTAGGGTATAGAGTGTATAGTGTAGGGTATAGAGTGTAGGGTATAGAGTGTATGGTATAGAGTGTAGGGTATAAAGTGTAGAGTGTAGGGTATAGAGTGTATGGTATAGAGTGTAGGGTATAAAGTGTAGAGTGTAGGGTATAGAGTGTAGGCTATAGAGTGTAGAGTTTAGAGTGTAGGGTATAGAATGTAGAGTGTAGGGTGTAGAGTGTAAAGTGTAGGGTATAGAGTGTAGGATATAGAGTGTAGAGTGTAGGGTATAGAGTGTATGGTATACAGTGTATGGTATAGAGTGTAGGGTATAGAGTGTAGAGTGTAGGGTATAGAGTGTAGGGTATAGAGTGTAGGGTATAGAGTGTAGGGTATAGAATGTAGGGTATAGGGTATAGGGTATAGAGTGTATGGTGTGGAGTGTAGGGTATAGAGTGTAGGGTGTAGGGTGTAGAGTGTGGGGTGTAGAGTGGTGTAGAGTGTAGGATGTAGAGTGTATGGTATAGAGTGTAGGGTATAGAGTATAGCGTGTATGGTATAGAGTGTAGTGTATAGAGTGTAGGGTATAGGGTATAGAGTGTAGGGTATAGAGTGTAGGGTATAGATTTTAGAGTGTAGGGTATAGAGTGTAAGGTATAGAGTGTAGGGTGTGGAGTGTAGGGTATAGAGTGTAGGGTATAGAGTGTATGGTATAGAGTGTAGGGTATAGAGTGTATGGTATAGAGTGTAGAGTGTAGGGTATAGAGTGTAGGGTATAGAGTGTAGAGTGTAGGGTATAGAGTGTAGGGTATAGAGTGTAGGGTATAGAGTGTAGAGTGTAGGGATTAGAGTGTAGGGATTAGAGTGTAGGGTATAGAGTGTAGAGTGTAGAGTATAGAGTGTAGGGTATAGAGTGTAGGGATTAGAGTGTAGGGATTAGAGTGTAGGGATTAGAGTGTAGGGATTAGAGTGTAGGGTATAGAGTGTAGGGTATAGAGTGTAGGGTATAGAGTGTAGGGTATAGTGTGTATGGTATAGAGTGTAGGGTATAAAGTGTAGAGTGTATGGTATAGAGTGCAGGGTATAGAGTGTAAAGTGTAGGGTATAGAGTGTATGGTATAGAGTGTAGGGTGTAGAATGTATGGTATAGAGTGTAGGGTATAGAGTGTAGAGTGTAGGGTATAGAGTGTAGGGTATAGAGTGTAGGGTATAGAGTGTAGGGTATAGAGTGTAGGGTACAGAGTGTAGAGTGTAGGGTATAGAGTGTAGGGTACAGATTGCAGGGTGTAGAGTGTAGGGTATAGAGTGTAGAGTGTAGGGTATAGAGTTTAGGGTATAGTGTGTAGGGTATATAGTGTAGAGTGTAGGGTATAGAGTGTATGGTATACAGTGTATGGTATAGAGTGTAGGGTATAGAGTGTAGAGTGTAGGGTATAGAGTGTAGGGTATAGAGTGTAGGGTATAGAGTGTAGGGTATAGAATGTAGGGTATAGGGTATAGGGTATAGAGTGTATGGTGTGGAGTGTAGGGTATAGAGTGTAGGGTGTAGGGTGTAGAGTGTGGGGTGTAGAGTGGTGTAAAGTGTAGGATGTAGAGTGTATGGTATAGAGTGTAGGGTATAGAGTATAGCGTGTATGGTATAGAGTGTAGTGTATAGAGTGTAGGGTATAGGGTATAGAGTGTAGGGTATAGAGTGTAGGGTATAGATTTTAGAGTGTAGGGTATAGAGTGTAAGGTATAGAGTGTAGGGTGTGGAGTGTAGGGTATAGAGTGTAGGGTATAGAGT
The DNA here is from genome assembly GCF_032444005.1 of Ranitomeya imitator. NCBI lineage: Eukaryota > Metazoa > Chordata > Amphibia > Anura > Dendrobatidae > Ranitomeya > Ranitomeya imitator. The sequence continues at coordinate 461,689 of NW_027194634.1, forward strand.
GTATGGTATAGAGTGTAGGGTATAGAGTGTATGGTATAGAGTGTAGAGTGTAGGGTATAGAGTGTAGGGTATAGAGTGTAGAGTGTAGGGTATAGAGTGTAGGGTATAGAGTGTAGGGTATAGAGTGTAGAGTGTAGGGATTAGAGTGTAGGGATTAGAGTGTAGGGTATAGAGTGTAGAGTGTAGAGTATAGAGTTTAGGGTATAGAGTGTAGGGATTAGAGTGTAGGGATTAGAGTGTAGGGATTAGAGTGTAGGGATTAGAGTGTAGGGTATAGAGTGTAGGGTATAGAGTGTAGGGTATAGAGTGTAGGGTATAGTGTGTATGGTATAGAGTGTAGGGTATAAAGTGTAGAGTGTATGGTATAGAGTGCAGGGTATAGAGTGTAAAGTGTAGGGTATAGAGTGTATGGTATAGAGTGTAGGGTGTAGAATGTATGGTATAGAGTGTAGGGTATAGAGTGTAGAGTGTAGGGTATAGAGTGTAGGGTATAGAGTGTAGGGTATAGAGTGTAGGGTATAGAGTGTAGGGTACAGAGTGTAGAGTGTAGGGTATAGAGTGTAGGGTACAGATTGCAGGGTGTAGAGTGTAGGGTATAGAGTGTAGAGTGTAGGGTATAGAGTTTAGGGTATAGTGTGTAGGGTATATAGTGTAGAGTGTAGGGTATAGAGTGTAGAGTGTAGGGTATAGAGTGTAGGGTATAGAGTGTAGAGTATAGAGTGTAGGGTATAGAGTGTAGGGTATAGAGTGTAGAGTGTAGGGTATAGAGTGTAGGGTGTAGAGTGTAGGGTATAGAGTGTAGGGTATAGCGTATATGGTATAGAGTGTATGGTATAGAGTGTAGGGTATAGAGTGTAGGGTATAGAGTGTAGAGTGTAGGGTATAGAGTGTAGGGTATAGAGTGTAGAGTGTAGGGTATAGAGTGTAGGGTATAGAGTGTAGGGTATAGAGTGTAGAGTGTAGGGTATAGAGTGTATGGTATAGAGTGTAGGGTATAGAGTGTAGAGTGTAGGGTATAGAGTGTAGAGTGTAGGGTATAGAGTGTAGAGTGTAGGGTATAGAGTGTATGGTATAGAGTTTAGGGTGTAGAGTGTAGGGTATAGAGTGTAGAGTTTAGGGTATAGAGTGTGGGGCATAGAGTGTATGGTATACAGTGTAGAGTGTAGAGTGAAGGGTATAGAGTGTAGCGTATAGAGCGTAGGGTGTAGGGTATAGAGTGTAGGGTATAGAGTGTAGAGTGTAGGGTATAGAGTGTAGGGTATAGAGCTTAGGGTGTAGAGTGTAGGGTATAGAGTGTAGAGTTTAGGGTAGAGAGTGTGGGGCATAGAGTGTATGGTATACAGTGTAGAGTGTAGGGTATAGCGTGTATAGTGTAGGGTATAGAGTGTAGGGTATAGAGTGTATGGTATAGAGTGTAGGGTATAAAGTGTAGAGTGTAGGGTATAGAGTGTATGGTATAGAGTGTAGGGTATAAAGTGTAGAGTGTAGGGTATAGAGTGTAGGGTATAGAGTGTAGGCTATAGAGTGTAGAGTTTAGAGTGTAGGGTATAGAATGTAGAGTGTAGGGTGTAGAGTGTAAAGTGTAGGGTATAGAGTGTAGGATATAGAGTGTAGAGTGTAGGGTATAGAGTGTATGGTATAGAGTTTAGGGTGTAGAGTGTAGGGTATAGAGTGTAGATTTTAGGGTATAGAGTGTGGGGCATAGAGTGTATGGTATAGAGTGTGGGGCATAGAGTGTATGGTATACAGTGTAGAGTGTAGAGTGTAGGGTATAGAGTGTAGAGTGTAGGGTATAGAGTGTAGGGTATAGAGCTTAGGGTGTAGAATGTAGGGTATAGAGTGTAGAGTTTAGGGTATAGAGTGTGGGGCATAGAGTGTATGGTATACAGTGTAGAGTGTAGGGTATAGAGTGTATAGTGTAGGGTATAGAGTGTAGCGTATAGAGCGTAGGGTGTAGGGTATAGAGTGTAGGGTATAGAGTGTAGAGTGTAGGGTATAGAGTGTAGGGTATAGAGCTTAGGGTGTAGAGTGTAGTGTATAGAGTGTAGAGTTTAGGGTATAGAGTGTGGGGCATAGAGTGTATGGTATACAGTGTAGAGTGTAGGGTATAGAGTGTATAGTGTAGGGTATAGAGTGTAGCGTATAGAGCGTAGGGTGTAGGGTATAGAGTGTAGGGTATAGAGTGTAGGGTATAGAGTGTAGGGTATAGAGCTTAGGGTGTAGAGTGTAGTGTATAGAGTGTAGAGTTTAGGGTATAGAGTGTAGGGTATAGAATGTAGGTTATAGAGTGTAGCGTATAGAGCGTAGGGTGTAGGGTATAGAGTGTAGGGTATAGAGTGTATGGTATAGAGTGTAGGGTATAAAATGTAGAGTGTAGAGTATAGAGTGTAGGGTATAGAGTGTAGGTTATAGAGTGTAGCGTATAGAGCGTAGGGTGTAGGGTATAGAGTGTAGGGTATAGAGTGTAGGGTATAGAGTGTAGGGTATAGAGTGTATGGTATAGAGCTTAGGGTGTAGAGTGTAGGGTATAGAATGTAGAGTTTAGGGTAGAGAGTGTGGGGCATAGAGTGTATGGTATACAGTGTAGAGTGTAGGGTATAGAGTGTATAGTGTAGGGTATAGAGTGTAGGGTATAGAGTGTATGGTATAGAGTGTAGGGTATAAAGTGTAGAGTGTAGGGTATAGAGTGTATGGTATAGAGTGTAGGGTATAAAGTGTAGAGTGTAGGGTATAGAGTGTAGGGTATAGAGTGTAGGCTATAGAGTGTAGAGTTTAGAGTGTAGGGTATAGAATGTAGAGTGTAGGGTGTAGAGTGTAAAGTGTAGGGTATAGAGTGTAGGATATAGAGTGTAGAGTGTAGGGTATAGAGTGTATGGTATACAGTGTATGGTATAGAGTGTAGGGTATAGAGTGTAGAGTGTAGGGTATAGAGTGTAGGGTATAGAGTGTAGGGTATAGAGTGTAGGGTATAGAATGTAGGGTATAGGGTATAGGGTATAGAGTGTATGGTGTGGAGTGTAGGGTATAGAGTGTAGGGTGTAGAGTGTAGAGTGTGGGGTGTAGAGTGGTGTAGAGTGTAGGATGTAGAGTGTATGGTATAGAGTGTAGGGTATAGAGTATAGCGTGTATGGTATAGAGTGTAGTGTATAGAGTGTAGGGTATAGGGTATAGAGTGTAGGGTATAGAGTGTAGGGTATAGATTTTAGAGTGTAGGGTATAGAGTGTAAGGTATAGAGTGTAGGGTGTGGAGTGTAGGGTATAGAGTGTAGGGTATAGAGTGTATGGTATAGAGTGTAGGGTATAGAGTGTATGGTATAGAGTGTAGAGTGTAGGGTATAGAGTGTAGGGTATAGAGTGTAGAGTGTAGGGTATAGAGTGTAGGGTATAGAGTGTAGGGTATAGAGTGTAGAGTGTAGGGATTAGAGTGTAGGGATTAGAGTGTAGGGTATAGAGTGTAGAGTGTAGAGTATAGAGTGTAGGGTATAGAGTGTAGGGATTAGAGTGTAGGGATTAGAGTGTAGGGATTAGAGTGTAGGGATTAGAGTGTAGGGTATAGAGTGTAGGGTATAGAGTGTAGGGTATAGTGTGTATGGTATAGAGTGTAGGGTATAAAGTGTAGAGTGTATGGTATAGAGTGCAGGGTATAGAGTGTAAAGTGTAGGGTATAGAGTGTATGGTATAGAGTGTAGGGTGTAGAATGTATGGTATAGAGTGTAGGGTATAGAGTGTAGAGTGTAGGGTATAGAGTGTAGGGTATAGAGTGTAGGGTATAGAGTGTAGGGTATAGAGTGTAGGGTACAGAGTGTAGAGTGTAGGGTATAGAGTGTAGGGTACAGATTGCAGGGTGTAGAGTGTAGGGTATAGAGTGTAGAGTGTAGGGTATAGAGTTTAGGGTATAGTGTGTAGGGTATATAGTGTACAGTGTAGGGTATAGAGTGTAGAGTGTAGGGTATAGAGTGTAGGGTATAGAGTGTAGAGTATAGAGTGTAGGGTATAGAGTGTAGGGTATAGAGTGTAGAGTGTAGGGTATAGAGTGTAGGGTGTAGAGTGTAGGGTATAGAGTGTAGGGTATAGCGTATATGGTATAGAGTGTATGGTATAGAGTGTAGGGTATAGAGTGTAGGGTATAGAGTGTAGAGTGTAGGGTATAGAGTGTAGGGTATAGAGTGTAGAGTGTAGGGTATAGAGTGTAGGGTATAGAGTGTAGGGTATAGAGTGCAGAGTGTAGGGTATAGAGTGTATGGTATAGAGTGTAGGGTATAGAGTGTAGAGTGTAGGGTATAGAGTGTAGAGTGTAGGGTATAGAGTGTAGAGTGTAGGGTATAGAGTGTATGGTATAGAGTTCAGGGTGTAGAGTGTAGGGTATAGAGTGTAGAGTTTAGGGTATAGAGTGTGGGGCATAGAGTGTATGGTATACAGTGTAGAGTGTAGAGTGAAGGGTATAGAGTGTAGCGTATAGAGCGTAGGGTGTAGGGTATAGAGTGTAGGGTATAGAGTGTAGAGTGTAGGGTATAGAGTGTAGGGTATAGAGCTTAGGGTGTAGAGTGTAGGGTATAGAGTGTAGAGTTTAGGGTATAGAGTGTGGGGCATAGAGTGTATGGTATACAGTGTATTGTGTAAGGTATAGAGTGTATAGTGTAGGGTATAGAGTGTAGCGTATAGAGCGTAGGGTGTAGGGTATAGAGTGTAGGGTATAGAGTGTAGGGTATAAAGTGTAGGGTATAGAGTGTAGGGTATAGAGCTTAGGGTGTATAGTGTAGGGTATAGAGTGTAGAGTTTAGGGCATAGAGTGTGGGGCATAGAGTGTATGGTATACAGTGTAGAGTGTAGGGTATAGAGTGTATAGTGTAGGGTATAGAGTGTAGGGTATAGAGTGTAGGGTATAGAGTGTATGGTATAGAGTGTAGGGTATAGAGTGTAGGGTATAGAGTGTAGGGTATAGAGTGTAGGTTATAGAGTGTAGCGTATAGAGCGTAGGGTGTAGGGTATAGAGTGTAGGGTATAGAGTGTAGGGTATAGAGTGTAGGGTATAGAGTGTATGGTATAGAGCTTAGGGTGTAGAGTGTAGGGTATAGAATGTAGAGTTTAGGGTAGAGAGTGTGGGGCATAGAGTGTACGGTATACAGTGTAGAGTGTAGGGTATAGAGTGTATAGTGTAGGGTATAGAGTGTAGGGTATAGAGTGTATGGTATAGAGTGTAGGGTATAAAGTGTAGAGTGTAGGGTATAGAGTGTATGGTATAGAGTGTAGGGTATAAAGTGTAGAGTGTAGGGTATAGAGTGTAGGGTATAGAGTGTAGGCTATAGAGTGTAGAGTTTAGAGTGTAGGGTATAGAATGTAGAGTGTAGGGTGTAGAGTGTAAAGTGTAGGGTATAGAGTGTAGGATATAGAGTGTAGAGTGTAGGGTATAGAGTGTAGGGTATACAGTGTATGGTATAGAGTGTAGGGTATAGAGTGTAGAGTGTAGGGTATAGAGTGTAGGGTATAGAGTGTAGGGTATAGAGTGTAGGGTATAGATTGTAGGGTATAGGGTATAGGGTATAGAGTGTATGGTGTAGAGTGTAGGGTATAGAGTGTAGGGTGTAGGGTGTAGAGTGTGGGGTGTAGAGTGGTGTAGAGTGTAGGATTTAGAGTGTATGGTATAGAGTGTAGGGTATAGAGTATAGCGTGTATGGTATAGAGTGTAGTGTATAGAGTGTAGGGTATAGGGTATAGAGTGTAGGGTATAGAGTGTAGGGTATAGAGTGTAGGGTATAGAGTGTAGAGTGTAGGGTATAGAGTGTAGGGTGTAGAGTGTAGGGTATAGAGTGTAGGGTATAGAGTATATGGTATAGAGTGTATGGTATAGAGTGTAGGGTATAGAGTGTAGGGTATAGAGTGTAGAGTGTAGGGTATAGAGTGTAGGGTATAGAGTGTAGAGTGTAGGGTATAGAGTGTAGGGTATAGAGTGTAGGATATAGAGTGTAGAGTGTAGGGTATAGAGTGTAGGGTATAGAGTGTAGAGTGTAGGAAATAGAGTGTAGAGTGTAGGGTATAGAGTGTAGAGTGTAGGGTATAGAGTGTATGGTATAGAGTTTAGGGTGTAGAGTGTAGGGTATAGAGTGTAGATTTTAGGGTATAGAGTGTGGGGCATAGAGTGTATGGTATACAGTGTAGAGTGTAGAGTGTAGGGTATAGAGTGTAGAGTGTAGGGTATAGAGTGTAGGGTATAGAGCTTAGGGTGTAGAGTGTAGGGTATAGAGTGTAGAGTTTAGGGTATAGAGTGTGGGGCATAGAGTGTATGGTATACAGTGTAGAGTGTAGGGTATAGAGTGTATAGTGTAGGGTATAGAGTGTAGCGTATAGAGCGTAGGGTGTAGGGTATAGAGTGTAGGGTATAGAGTGTAGGGTATAGAGTGTAGGGTATAGAGCTTAGGGTGTAGAGTGTAGTGTATAGAGTGTAGAGTTTAGGGTATAGAGTGTAGGGTATAGAGTGTAGGTTATAGAGTGTAGCGTATAGAGCGTATGGTGTAGGGTATAGAGTGTAGGGTATAGAGTGTAGGGTATAGAGTGTAGGGTATAGAGTGTATGGTATAGAGTGTAGGGTATAAAATGTAGAGTGTAGAGTATAGAGTGTAGGGTATAGAGTGTAGGTTATAGAGTGTAGCGTATAGAGCGTAGGGTGTAGGGTATAGAGTGTAGGGTATAGAGTGTAGGGTATAGAGTGTAGGGTATAGAGTGTATGGTATAGAGCTTAGGGTGTAGAGTGTAGGGTATAGAATGTAGAGTTTAGGGTAGAGAGTGTGGGGCATAGAGTGTATGGTATACAGTGTAGAGTGTAGGGTATAGAGTGTATAGTGTAGGGTATAGAGTGTAGGGTATAGAGTGTATGGTATAGAGTGTAGGGTATAAAGTGTAGAGTGTAGGGTATAGAGTGTATGGTATAGAGTGTAGGGTATAAAGTGTAGAGTGTAGGGTATAGAGTGTAGGGTATAGAGTGTAGGCTATAGAGTGTAGAGTTTAGAGTGTAGGGTATAGAATGTAGAGTGTAGGGTGTAGAGTGTAAAGTGTAGGGTATAGAGTGTAGGATATAGAGTGTAGAGTGTAGGGTATAGAGTGTAGGGTATACAGTGTATGGTATAGAGTGTAGGGTATAGAGTGTAGAGTGTAGGGTATAGAGTGTAGGGTATAGAGTGTAGGGTATAGAGTGTAGGGTATAGAATGTAGGGTATAGGGTATAGGGTATAGAGTGTATGGTGTGGAGTGTAGGGTATAGAGTGTAGGGTGTAGGGTGTAGAGTGTGGGGTGTAGAGTGGTGTAGAGTGTAGGATGTAGAGTGTATGGTATAGAGTGTAGGGTATAGAGTATAGCGTGTATGGTATAGAGTGTAGTGTATAGAGTGTAGGGTATAGGGTATAGAGTGTAGGGTATAGAGTGTAGGGTATAGATTTTAGAGTGTAGGGTATAGAGTGTAAGGTATAGAGTGTAGGGTGTGGAGTGTAGGGTATAGAGTGTAGGGTATAGAGTGTATGGTATAGAGTGTAGGGTATAGAGTGTATGGTATAGAGTGTAGAGTGTAGGGTATAGAGTGTATTTTATAGAGTGTAGGGTATAGAGTGTAGGGTATAGAGTGTAGAGTGTAGGGTATAGAGTGTAGGGTATAGAGTGTAGAGTGTAGGGTATAGAGTGTAGGGTATAGAGTGTAGGGTATAGAGTGTAGAGTGTAGGGATTAGAGTGTAGGGATTAGAGTGTAGGGTATAGAGTGTAGAGTGTAGAGTATAGAGTGTAGGGTATAGAGTGTAGGGATTAGAGTGTAGGGATTAGAGTGTAGGGATTAGAGTGTAGGGATTAGAGTGTAGGGATTAGAGTGTAGGGTATAGAGTGTAGGGTATAGAGTGTAGGGTATAGAGTGTAGGGTATAGAGTATAGCGTGTATGGTATAGAGTGTAGTGTATAGAGTGTAGGGTATAGGGTATAGAGTGTAGGGTATAGAGTGTAGGGTATAGATTTTAGAGTGTAGGGTATAGAGTGTAAGGTATAGAGTGTAGGGTGTGGAGTGTAGGGTATAGAGTGTAGGGTATAGGGTGTATGGTATAGAGTGTAGGGTATAGAGTGTATGGTATAGAGTGTAGAGTGTAGGGTATAGAGTGTATTTTATAGAGTGTAGGGTATAGAGTGTAGGGTATAGAGTGTAGAGTGTAGGGTATAGAGTGTAGGGTATAGAGTGTAGAGTGTAGGGTATAGAGTGTAGGGTATAGAGTGTAGGGTATAGAGTGTAGAGTGTAGGGATTAGAGTGTAGGGATTAGAGTGTAGGGTATAGAGTGTAGAGTGTAGAGTATAGAGTGTAGGGTATAGAGTGTAGGGATTAGAGTGTAGGGATTAGAGTGTAGGGATTAGAGTGTAGGGATTAGAGTGTAGGGTATAGAGTGTACGGTATAGAGTGTAGGGTATAGAGTGTAGGGTATAGTGTGTATGGTATAGAGTGTAGGGTATAAAGTGTAGAGTGTATGGTATAGAGTGCAGGGTATAGAGTGTAAAGTGTAGGGTATAGAGTGTATGGTATAGAGTGTAGGGTATAGAGTGTATGGTATAGAGTGTAGGGTATAAAGTGTAGAGTGTAGGGTATAGAGTGTATGGTATAGAGTGTAGGGTATAAAGTGTAGAGTGTAGGGTATAGAGTGTAGGGTATAGAGTGTAGGCTATAGAGTGTAGAGTTTAGAGTGTAGGGTATAGAATGTAGAGTGTAGGGTGTAGAGTGTAAAGTGTAGGGTATAGAGTGTAGGATATAGAGTGTAGAGTGTAGGGTATAGAGTGTAGGGTATACAGTGTATGGTATAGAGTGTAGGGTATAGAGTGTAGAGTGTAGGGTATAGAGTGTAGGGTATAGAGTGTAGGGTATAGAGTGTAGGGTATAGATTGTAGGGTATAGGGTATAGGGTATAGAGTGTATGGTGTAGAGTGTAGGGTATAGAGTGTAGGGTGTAGGGTGTAGAGTGTGGGGTGTAGAGTGGTGTAGAGTGTAGGATTTAGAGTGTATGGTATAGAGTGTAGGGTATAGAGTATAGCGTGTATGGTATAGAGTGTAGTGTATAGAGTGTAGGGTATAGGGTATAGAGTGTAGGGTATAGAGTGTAGGGTATAGAGTGTAGGGTATAGAGTGTAGAGTGTAGGGTATAGAGTGTAGGGTGTAGAGTGTAGGGTATAGAGTGTAGGGTATAGAGTATATGGTATAGAGTGTATGGTATAGAGTGTAGGGTATAGAGTGTAGGGTATAGAGTGTAGAGTGTAGGGTATAGAGTGTAGGGTATAGAGTGTAGAGTGTAGGGTATAGAGTGTAGGGTATAGAGTGTAGGGTATAGAGTGTAGAGTGTAGGGTATAGAGTGTAGGGTATAGAGTGTTAGGGTATAGAGTGTAGAGTGTAGGAAATAGAGTGTAGAGTGTAGGGTATAGAGTGTATGGTATAGAGTTTAGGGTGTAGAGTGTAGGGTATAGAGTGTAGATTTTAGGGTATAGAGTGTGGGGCATAGAGTGTATGGTATACAGTGTAGAGTGTAGAGTGTAGGGTATAGAGTGTAGAGTGTAGGGTATAGAGTGTAGGGTATAGAGCTTAGGGTGTAGAGTGTAGGGTATAGAGTGTAGAGTTTAGGGTATAGAGTGTGGGGCATAGAGTGTATGGTATACAGTGTAGAGTGTAGGGTATAGAGTGTATAGTGTAGGGTATAGAGTGTAGCGTATAGAGCGTAGGGTGTAGGGTATAGAGTGTAGGGTATAGAGTGTAGGGTATAGAGTGTAGGGTATAGAGCTTAGGGTGTAGAGTGTAGTGTATAGAGTGTAGAGTTTAGGGTATAGAGTGTAGGGTATAGAGTGTAGGTTATAGAGTGTAGCGTATAGAGCGTATGGTGTAGGGTATAGAGTGTAGGGTATAGAGTGTAGGGTATAGAGTGTAGAGTGTAGGGATTAGAGTGTAGGGATTAGAGTGTAGGGTATAGAGTGTAGAGTGTAGAGTATAGAGTGTAGGGTATAGAGTGTAGGGATTAGAGTGTAGGGATTAGAGTGTAGGGATTAGAGTGTAGGGATTAGAGTGTAGGGTATAGAGTGTACGGTATAGAGTGTAGGGTATAGAGTGTAGGGTATAGTGTGTATGGTATAGAGTGTAGGGTATAAAGTGTAGAGTGTATGGTATAGAGTGCAGGGTATAGAGTGTAAAGTGTAGGGTATAGAGTGTATGGTATAGAGTGTAGGGTATAGAGTGTATGGTATAGAGTGTAGGGTATAAAGTGTAGAGTGTAGGGTATAGAGTGTATGGTATAGAGTGTAGGGTATGAAGTGTAGAGTGTAGGGTATAGAGTGTAGGGTATAGAGTGTAGGCTATAGAGTGTAGAGTTTAGAGTGTAGGGTATAGAATGTAGAGTGTAGGGTGTAGAGTGTAAAGTGTAGGGTATAGAGTGTAGGATATAGAGTGTAGAGTGTAGGGTATAGAGTGTAGGGTATACAGTGTATGGTATAGAGTGTAGGGTATAGAGTGTAGAGTGTAGGGTATAGAGTGTAGGGTATAGAGTGTAGGGTATAGAGTGTAGGGTATAGATTGTAGGGTATAGGGTATAGGGTATAGAGTGTATGGTGTAGAGTGTAGGGTATAGAGTGTAGGGTGTAGGGTGTAGAGTGTGGGGTGTAGAGTGGTGTAGAGTGTAGGATTTAGAGTGTATGGTATAGAGTGTAGGGTATAGAGTATAGCGTGTATGGTATAGAGTGTAGTGTATAGAGTGTAGGGTATAGGGTATAGAGTGTAGGGTATAGAGTGTAGGGTATAGAGTGTAGGGTATAGAGTGTAGAGTGTAGGGTATAGAGTGTAGGGTGTAGAGTGTAGGGTATAGAGTGTAGGGTATAGAGTATATGGTATAGAGTGTATGGTATAGAGTGTAGGGTATAGAGTGTAGGGTATAGAGTGTAGAGTGTAGGGTATAGAGTGTAGGGTATAGAGTGTAGAGTGTAGGGTATAGAGTGTAGGGTATAGAGTGTAGGGTATAGAGTGTAGAGTGTAGGGTATAGAGGGTAGGGTATAGAGTGTAGGGTATAGAGTGTAGAGTGTAGGAAATAGAGTGTAGAGTGTAGGGTATAGAGTGTAGAGTGTAGGGTATAGAGTGTATGGTATAGAGTTTAGGGTGTAGAGTGTAGGGTATAGAGTGTAGATTTTAGGGTATAGAGTGTGGGGCATAGAGTGTATGGTATACAGTGTAGAGTGTAGAGTGTAGGGTATAGAGTGTAGAGTGTAGGGTATAGAGTGTAGGGTATAGAGCTTAGGGTGTAGAGTGTAGGGTATAGAGTGTAGAGTTTAGGGTATAGAGTGTGGGGCATAGAGTGTATGGTATACAGTGTAGAGTGTAGGGTATAGAGTGTATAGTGTAGGGTATAGAGTGTAGCGTATAGAGCGTAGGGTGTAGGGTATAGAGTGTAGGGTATAGAGTGTAGGGTATAGAGTGTAGGGTATAGAGCTTAGGGTGTAGAGTGTAGTGTATAGAGTGTAGAGTTTAGGGTATAGAGTGTAGGGTATAGAGTGTTGGTTATAGAGTGTAGCGTATAGAGCGTATGGTGTAGGGTATAGAGTGTAGGGTATAGAGTGTAGGGTATAGAGTGTAGGGTATAGAGTGTATGGTATAGAGTGTAGGGTATAAAATGTAGAGTGTAGAGTATAGAGTGTAGGGTATAGAGTGTAGGTTATAGAGTGTAGCGTATAGAGCGTAGGGTGTAGGGTATAGAGTGTAGGGTATAGAGTGTAGGGTATAGAGTGTAGGGTATAGAGTGTATGGTATAGAGCTTAGGGTGTAGAGTGTAGGGTATAGAATGTAGAGTTTAGGGTAGAGAGTGTGGGGCATAGAGTGTATGGTATACAGTGTAGAGTGTAGGGTATAGAGTGTATAGTGTAGGGTATAGAGTGTAGGGTATAGAGTGTATGGTATAGAGTGTAGGGTATAAAGTGTAGAGTGTAGGGTATAGAGTGTATGGTATAGAGTGTAGGGTATAAAGTGTAGAGTGTAGGGTATAGAGTGTAGGGTATAGAGTGTAGGCTATAGAGTGTAGAGTTTAGAGTGTAGGGTATAGAATGTAGAGTGTAGGGTGTAGAGTGTAAAGTGTAGGGTATAGAGTGTAGGATATAGAGTGTAGAGTGTAGGGTATAGAGTGTAGGGTATACAGTGTATGGTATAGAGTGTAGGGTATAGAGTGTAGAGTGTAGGGTATAGAGTGTAGGGTATAGAGTGTAGGGTATAGAGTGTAGGGTATAGAATGTAGGGTATAGGGTATAGGGTATAGAGTGTATGGTGTGGAGTGTAGGGTATAGAGTGTAGGGTGTAGGGTGTAGAGTGTGGGGTGTAGAGTGGTGTAGAGTGTAGGATGTAGAGTGTATGTTATAGAGTGTAGGGTATAGAATATAGCGTGTATGGTATAGAGTGTAGTGTATAGAGTGTAGGGTATAGGGTATAGAGTGTAGGGTATAGAGTGTAGGGTATAGATTTTAGAGTGTAGGGTATAGAGTGTAAGGTATAGAGTGTAGGGTGTGGAGTGTAGGGTATAGAGTGTAGGGTATAGAGTGTATGGTATAGAGTGTAGGGTATAGAGTGTATGGTATAGAGTGTAGAGTGTAGGGTATAGAGTGTATTTTATAGAGTGTAGGGTATAGAGTGTAGGGTATAGAGTGTAGAGTGTAGGGTATAGAGTGTAGGGTATAGAGTGTAGAGTGTAGGGTATAGAGTGTAGGGTATAGAGTGTAGGGTATAGAGTGTAGAGTGTAGGGATTAGAGTGTAGGGATTAGAGTGTAGGGTATAGAGTGTAGAGTGTAGAGTATAGAGTGTAGGGTATAGAGTGTAGGGATTAGAGTGTAGGGATTAGAGTGTAGGGATTAGAGTGTAGGGATTAGAGTGTAGGGATTAGAGTGTAGGGTATAGAGTGTAGGGTATAGAGTGTAGGGTATAGAGTGTAGGGTATAGAGTATAGCGTGTATGGTATAGAGTGTAGTGTATAGAGTGTAGGGTATAGGGTATAGAGTGTAGGGTATAGAGTGTAGGGTATAGATTTTAGAGTGTAGGGTATAGAGTGTAAGGTATAGAGTGTAGGGTGTGGAGTGTAGGGTATAGAGTGTAGGGTATAGAGTGTATGGTATAGAGTGTAGGGTATAGAGTGTATGGTATAGAGTGTAGAGTGTAGGGTATAGAGTGTATTTTATAGAGTGTAGGGTATAGAGTGTAGGGTATAGAGTGTAGAGTGTAGGGTATAGAGTGTAGGGTATAGAGTGTAGAGTGTAGGGTATAGAGTGTAGGGTATAGAGTGTAGGGTATAGAGTGTAGAGTGTAGGGATTAGAGTGTAGGGATTAGAGTGTAGGGTATAGAGTGTAGAGTGTAGAGTATAGAGTGTAGGGTATAGAGTGTAGGGATTAGAGTGTAGGGATTAGAGTGTAGGGATTAGAGTGTAGGGATTAGAGTGTAGGGTATAGAGTGTACGGTATAGAGTGTAGGGTATAGAGTGTAGGGTATAGTGTGTATGGTATAGAGTGTAGGGTATAAAGTGTAGAGTGTATGGTATAGAGTGCAGGGTATAGAGTGTAAAGTGTAGGGTATAGAGTGTATGGTATAGAGTGTAGGGTGTAGAGTGTATGGTATAGAGTGTAGGGTATAGAGTGTAGAGTGTAGGGTATAGAGTGTAGGGTATAGAGTGTAGGGTATAGAGTGTAGGGTATAGAGTGTAGGGTACAGAGTGTAGAGTGTAGGGTATAGAGTGGAGGGTACAGATTGCAGGGTGTAGAGTGTAGGGTATAGAGTGTAGAGTGTAGGGTATAGAGTTTAGGGTATAGTGTGTAGGGTATATAGTGTAGAGTGTAGGGTATAGAGTGTAGAGTGTAGGGTATAGAGTGTAGGGTATAGAGTGTAGAGTATAGAGTGTAGGGTATAGAGTGTAGGGTATAGAGTGTAGAGTGTAGGGTATAGAGTGTAGGGTGTAGAGTGTAGGGTATAGAGTGTAGGGTATAGCGTATATGGTATAGAGTGTATGGTATAGAGTGTAGGGTATAGAGTGTAGGGTATAGAGTGTAGAGTGTAGGGTATAGAGTGTAGGGTATAGAGTGTAGAGTGTAGGGTATAGAGTGTAGGGTATAGAGTGTAGGGTATAGAGTGTAGAGTGTAGGGTATAGAGTGTATGGTATAGAGTGTAGGGTATAGAGTGTAGAGTGTAGGGTATAGAGTGTAGAGTGTAGGGTATAGAGTGTAGAGTGTAGGGTATAGAGTGTATGTTATAGAGTTTAGGGTGTAGAGTGTAGGGTATAGAGTGTAGAGTTTAGGGTATAGAGTGTGGGGCATAGAGTGTATGGTATACAGTGTAGAGTGTAGAGTGAAGGGTATAGAGTGTAGCGTATAGAGCGTAGGGTGTAGGGTATAGAGTGTAGGGTATAGAGTGTAGAGTGTAGGGTATAGAGTGTAGGGTATAGAGTTTAGGGTGTAGAGTGTAGGGTATAGAGTGTAGAGTTTAGGGTATAGAGTGTGGGGCATAGAGTGTATGGTATACAGTGTATTGTGTAAGGTATAGAGTGTATAGTGTAGGGTATAGAGTGTAGCGTATAGAGCGTAGGGTGTAGGGTATAGAGTGTAGGGTATAGAGTGTAGGGTATAAAGTGTAGGGTATAGAGTGTAGGGTATAGAGCTTAGGGTGTAGAGTGTAGGGTATAGAGTGTAGAGTTTAGGGCATAGAGTGTGGGGCATAGAGTGTATGGTATACAATGTAGAGTGTAGGGTATAGAGTGTATAGTGTAGGGTATAGAGTGTAGGGTATAGAGTGTAGGGTATAGAGTGTATGGTATAGAGTGTAGGGTATAGAGTGTAGGGTATAGAGTGTAGGGTATAGAGTGTAGGTTATAGAGTGTAGCGTATAGAGCGTAGGGTGTAGGGTATAGAGTGTAGGGTATAGAGTGTAGGGTATAGAGTGTAGGGTATAGAGTGTATGGTATAGAGCTTAGGGTGAAGAGTGTAGGGTATAGAATGTAGAGTTTAGGGTAGAGAGTGTGGGGCATAGAGTGTATGGTATACAGTGTAGAGTGTAGGGTATAGAGTGTATAGTGTAGGGTATAGAGTGTAGGGTATAGAGTGTATGGTATAGAGTGTAGGGTATAAAGTGTAGAGTGTAGGGTATAGAGTGTATGGTATAGAGTGTAGGGTATAAAGTGTAGAGTGTAGGGTATAGAGTGTAGGGTATAGAGTGTAGGCTATAGAGTGTAGAGTTTAGAGTGTAGGGTATAGAATGTAGAGTGTAGGGTGTAGAGTGTAAAGTGTAGGGTATAGAGTGTAGGATATAGAGTGTAGAGTGTAGGGTATAGAGTGTAGGGTATACAGTGTATGGTATAGAGTGTAGGGTATAGAGTGTAGAGTGTAGGGTATAGAGTGTAGGGTATAGAGTGTAGGGTATAGAATGTAGGGTATAGGGTATAGGGTATAGAGTGTATGGTGTGGAGTGTAGGGTATAGAGTGTAGGGTGTAGGGTGTAGAGTGTGGGGTGTAGAGTGGTGTAGAGTGTAGGATGTAGAGTGTATGGTATAGAGTGTAGGGTATAGAGTATAGCGTGTATGGTATAGAGTGTAGTGTATAGAGTGTAGGGTATAGGGTATAGAGTGTAGGGTATAGAGTGTAGGGTATAGATTTTAGAGTGTAGGGTATAGAGTGTAAGGTATAGAGTGTAGGGTGTGGAGTGTAGGGTATAGAGTGTAGGGTATAGAGTGTATGGTATAGAGTGTAGGGTATAGAGTGTATGGTATAGAGTGTAGAGTGTAGGGTATAGAGTGTATTTTATAGAGTGTAGGGTATAGAGTGTAGGGTATAGAGTGTAGAGTGTAGGGTATAGAGTGTAGGGTATAGAGTGTAGAGTGTATGGTATAGAGTGTAGGGTATAGAGTGTAGGGTATAGAGTGTAGAGTGTAGGGATTAGAGTGTAGGGATTAGAGTGTAGGGTATAGAGTGTAGAGTGTAGAGTATAGAGTGTAGGGTATAGAGTGTAGGGATTAGAGTGTAGGGATTAGAGTGTAGGGATTAGAGTGTAGGGATTAGAGTGTAGGGTATAGAGTGTAGGGTATAGAGTGTAGGGTATAGAGTGTAGGGTATAGAGTATAGCGTGTATGGTATAGAGTGTAGTGTATAGAGTGTAGGGTATAGGGTATAGAGTGTAGGGATTAGAGTGTAGGGATTAGAGTGTAGGGTATAGAGTGTAGGGTATAGAGTGTAGGGTATAGAGTGTAGGGTATAGTGTGTATGGTATAGAGTGTAGGGTATAAAGTGTAGAGTGTATGGTATAGAGTGCAGGGTATAGAGTGTAAAGTGTAGGGTATAGAGTGTATGGTATAGAGTGTAGGGTGTAGAGTGTATGGTATAGAGTGTAGGGTATAGAGTGTAGAGTGTAGGGTATAGAGTGTAGGGTATAGAGTGTAGGGTATAGAGTGTAGGGTATAGAGTGTAGGGTACAGAGTGTAGAGTGTAGGGTATAGAGTGTAGGGTACAGATTGCAGGGTGTAGAGTGTAGGGTATAGAGTGTAGAGTGTAGGGTATAGAGTTTAGGGTATAGTGTGTAGGGTATATAGTGTAGAGTGTAGGGTATAGAGTGTAGAGTGTAGGGTATAGAGTGTAGGGTATAGAGTGTAGAGTATAGAGTGTAGGGTATAGAGTGTAGGGTATAGAGTGTAGAGTGTAGGGTATAGAGTGTAGGGTGTAGAGTGTAGGGTATAGAGTGTAGGGTATAGCGTATATGGTATAGAGTGTATGGTATAGAGTGTAGGGTATAGAGTGTAGGGTATAGAGTGTAGAGTGTAGGGTATAGAGTGTAGGGTATAGAGTGTAGAGTGTAGGGTATAGAGTGTAGGGTATAGAGTGTAGGGTATAGAGTGTAGAGTGTAGGGTATAGAGTGTATGGTATAGAGTGTAGGGTATAGAGTGTAGAGTGTAGGGTATAGAGTGTAGAGTGTAGGGTATAGAGTGTAGAGTGTAGGGTATAGAGTGTATGGTATAGAGTTTAGGGTGTAGAGTGTAGGGTATAGAGTGTAGAGTTTAGGGTATAGAGTGTGGGGCATAGAGTGTATGGTATACAGTGTAGAGTGTAGAGTGAAGGGTATAGAGTGTAGCGTATAGAGCGTAGGGTGTAGGGTATAGAGTGTAGGGTATAGAGTGTAGAGTGTAGGGTATAGAGTGTAGGGTATAGAGTTTAGGGTGTAGAGTGTAGGGTATAGAGTGTAGAGTTTAGGGTATAGAGTGTGGGGCATAGAGTGTATGGTATACAGTGTATTGTGTAAGGTATAGAGTGTATAGTGTAGGGTATAGAGTGTAGCGTATAAAGCGTAGGGTGTAGGGTATAGAGTGTAGGGTATAGAGTGTAGGGTATAAAGTGTAGGGTATAGAGTGTAGGGTATAGAGCTTAGGGTGTAGAGTGTAGGGTATAGAGTGTAGAGTTTAGGGCATAGAGTGTGGGGCATAGAGTGTATGGTATACAGTGTAGAGTGTAGGGTATAGAATGTATAGTGTAGGGTATAGAGTGTAGGGTATAGAGTGTAGGGTATAGAGTGTATGGTATAGAGTGTAGGGTATAGAGTGTAGGGTATAGAGTGTAGGTTATAGAGTGTAGCGTATAGAGCGTAGGGTGTAGGGTATAGAGTGTAGGGTATAGAGTGTAGGGTATAGAGTGTAGGGTATAGAGTGTAGGGTATAGAGCTTAGGGTGTAGAGTGTAGGGTATAGAATGTAGAGTTTAGGGTAGAGAGTGTGGGGCATAGAGTGTACGGTATACAGTGTAGAGTGTAGGGTATAGAGTGTATAGTGTAGGGTATAGAGTGTAGGGTATAGAGTGTATGGTATAGAGTGTAGGGTATAAAGTGTAGAGTGTAGGGTATAGAGTGTATGGTATAGAGTGTAGGGTATAAAGTGTAGAGTGTAGGGTATAGAGTGTAGGGTATAGAGTGTAGGCTATAGAGTGTAGAGTTTAGAGTGTAGGGTATAGAATGTAGAGTGTAGGGTGTAGAGTGTAAAGTGTAGGGTATAGAGTGTAGGATATAGAGTGTAGAGTGTAGGGTATAGAGTGTAGGGTATACAGTGTATGGTATAGAGTGTAGGGTATAGAGTGTAGAGTGTAGGGTATAGAGTGTAGGGTATAGAGTGTAGGGTATAGAGTGTAGGGTATAGATTGTAGGGTATAGGGTATAGGGTATAGAGTGTATGGTGTAGAGTGTAGGGTATAGAGTGTAGGGTGTAGGGTGTAGAGTGTGGGGTGTAGAGTGGTGTAGAGTGTAGGATTTAGAGTGTATGGTATAGAGTGTAGGGTATAGAGTATAGCGTGTATGGTATAGAGTGTAGTGTATAGAGTGTAGGGTATAGGGTATAGAGTGTAGGGTATAGAGTGTAGGGTATAGAGTGTAGGGTATAGAGTGTAGAGTGTAGGGTATAGAGTGTAGGGTGTAGAGTGTAGGGTATAGAGTGTAGGGTATAGAGTATATGGTATAGAGTGTATGGTATAGAGTGTAGGGTATAGAGTGTAGGGTGTAGAGTGTAGAGTGTAGGGTATAGAGTGTAGGGTATAGAGTGTAGAGTGTAGGGTATAGAGTGTAGGGTATAGAGTGTAGGGTATAGAGTGTAGAGTGTAGGGTATAGAGTGTAGAGTGTAGGGTATAGAGTGTAGAGTGTAGGGTATAGAGTGTAGAGTGTAGGGTATAGAGTGTATGGTATAGAGTTTAGGGTGTAGAGTGTAGGGTATAGAGTGTAGAGTTTAGGGTATAGAGTGTGGGGCATAGAGTGTATGGTTTACAGTGTAGAGTGTAGAGTGTAGGGTATAGAGTGTAGAGTGTAGGGTATAGAGTGTAGGGTATAGAGCTTAGGGTGTAGAGTGTAGGGTATAGAGTGTAGAGTTTAGGGTATAGAGTGTGGGGCATAGAGTGTATGGTATACAGTGTAGAGTGTAGGGTATAGAGTGTATAGTGTAGGGTATAGAGTGTAGCGTATAGAGCGTAGGGTGTAGGGTATAGAGTGTAGGGTATAGAGTGTAGGGTATAGAGTGTAGGGTATAGAGCTTAGGGTGTAGAGTGTAGGGTATAGAGTGTAGAGTTTAGGGTATAGAGTGTAGGGTATAGAGTGTAGGTTATAGAGTGTAGCGTATAGAGCGTAGGGTGTAGGGTATAGAGTGTAGGGTATAGAGTGTAGGGTATAGAGTGTAGGGTATAGAGTGTAGGGTATAGAGTGTATGGTATAGAGTGTAGGGTATAAAGTGTAGAGTGTAAGGTATAGAGTGTAGGGTATAGAGTGTAGGTTATAGAGTGTAGCGTATAGAGCGTAGGGTGTAGGGTATAGAGTGTAGGGTATAGAGTGTAGGGTATAGAGTGTAGGGTATAGAGTGTATGGTATAGAGCTTAGGGTGTAGAGTGTAGGGTATAGAATGTGGAGTTTCGGGTAGAGAGTGTGGGGCATAGAGTGTATGGTATACAGTGTAGAGTGTAGGGTATAGAGTGTATAGTGTAGGGTATAGAGTGTAGGGTATAGAGTGTATGGTATAGAGTGTAGGGTATAAAGTGTAGAGTGTAGAGTATAGAGTGTATGGTATAGAGTGTAGGGTATAAAGTGTAGAGTGTAGGGTATAGAGTGTAGGGTATAGAGTGTAGGCTATAGAGTGTAGAGTTTAGAGTGTAGGGTATAGAATGTAGAGTGTAGGGTGTAGAGTGTAAAGTGTAGGGTATAGAGTGTAGGATATAGAGTGTAGAGTGTAGGGTATAGAGTGTAGGGTATACAGTGTATGGTATAGAGTGTAGGGTATAGAGTGTAGAGTGTAGGGTATAGAGTGTAGAGTATAGAGTGTAGGGTATAGAGTGAAGGGTATAGATTGTAGGGTATAGGGTATAGGGTATAGAGTGTATGGTGTAGAGTGTAGGGTATAGAGTGTAGGGTGTAGGGTGTAGAGTGTGGGGTGTAGAGTGGTGTAGAGTGTAGGATTTAGAGTGTATGGTATATAGTGTAGGGTATAGAGTATAGCGTGTATGGTATAGAGTGTAGTGTATAGAGTGTAGGGTATAGGGTATAGAGTGTAGGGTATAGAGTGTAGGGTATAGAGTGTAGAGTGTAGGGTATAGAGTGTAGGGTGTAGAGTGTAGGGTATAGAGTGTAGGGTATAGAGTATATGGTATAGAGTGTATGGTATAGAGTGTAGGGTATAGAGTGTAGGGTATAGAGTGTAGAGTGTAGGGTATAGAGTGTAGGGTATAGAGTGTAGAGTGTAGGGTATAGAGTGTAGGGTATAGAGTGTAGGGTATAGAGTGTAGAGTGTAGGGTATAGAGTGTATGGTATAGAGTGTAGGGTATAGAGTGTAGAGTGTAGGGTATAGAGTGTAGAGTGTAGGGTATAGAGTGTAGAGTGTAGGGTATAGAGTGTATGGTATAGAGTTTAGGGTGTAGAGTGTAGGGTATAGAGTGTAGAGTTTAGGGTATAGAGTGTGGGGCATAGAGTGTATGGTATACAGTGTAGAGTGTAGAGTGTAGGGTATAGAGTGTAGCGTATAGAGCGTAGGGTGTAGGGTATAGAGTGTAGGGTATAGAGTGTAGAGTGTAGGGTATAGAGTGTAGGGTATAGAGCTTAGGGTGTAGAGTGTAGGGTATAGAGTGTAGAGTTTAGGGTATAGAGTGTGGGGCATAGAGTGTATGGTATACAGTGTAGAGTGTAGGGTATAGAGTGTATAGTGTAGGGTATAGAGTGTAGCGTATAGAGCGTAGGGTGTAGGGTATAGAGTGTAGGGTATAGAGTGTAGGGTATAGAGTGTAGGGTATAGAGCTTAGGGTGTAGAGTGTAGGGTATAGAGTGTAGAGTTTAGGGTATAGAGTGTAGGGTATAGAGTGTAGGTTATAGAGTGTAGCGTATAGAGCGTAGGGTGTAGGGTATAGAGTGTAGGGTATAGAGTGTAGGGTATAGAGTGTAGGGTACAGAGTGTATGGTATAGAGTGTAGGGTATAAAGTGTAGAGTGTAAGGTATAGAGTGTAGGGTATAGAGTGTAGGTTATAGAGTGTAGCGTATAGAGCGTAGGGTGTAGGGTATAGAGTGTAGGGTATAGAGTGTAGGGTATAGAGTGTAGGATATAGAGTGTATGGTATAGAGCTTAGGGTGTAGAGTGTAGGGTATAGAATGTAGAGTTTAGGGTAGAGAGTGTGGGGCATAGAGTGTATGGTATACAGTGTAGAGTGTAGGGTATAGAGTGTATAGTGTAGGGTATAGAGTGTAGGGTATAGAGTGTATGGTATAGAGTGTAGGGTATAAAGTGTAGAGTGTAGGGTATAGAGTGTATGGTATAGAGTGTAGGGTATAAAGTGTAGAGTGTAGGGTATAGAGTGTAGGGTATAGAGTGTAGGCAATAGAGTGTAGAGTTTAGAGTGTAGGGTATAGAATGTAGAGTGTAGGGTGTAGAGTGTAAAGTGTAGGGTATAGAGTGTAGGATATAGAGTGTAGAGTGTAGGGTATAGAGTGTAGGGTATACAGTGTATGGTATAGAGTGTAGGGTATAGAGTGTAGAGTGTAGGGTATAGAGTGTAGGGTATAGAGTGTAGGGTATAGAGTGAAGGGTATAGATTGTAGGGTATAGGGTATAGAGTGTAGGGTATAGAGTGTAGGGTATAGAGCTTAGGGTGTAGAGTGTAGGGTATAGAGTGTAGAGTTTAGGGTATAGAGTGTGGGGCATAGAGTGTATGGTATACAGTGTAGAGTGTAGGGTATAGAGTGTAGAGTGTAGGGTATAGAGTGTAGGGTATAGAGTGTAGGGTATAGAGTGTAGAGTGTAGGGTATAGAGTGTATGGTATAGAGTGTAGGGTATAGAGTGTAGAGTGTAGGGTATAGAGTGTAGAGTGTAGGGTATAGAGTGTAGAGTGTAGGGTATAGAGTGTATGGTATAGAGTTTAGGGTGTAGAGTGTAGGGTATAGAGTGTAGAGTTTAGGGTATAGAGTGTGGGGCATAGAGTGTATGGTATACAGTGTAGAGTGTAGAGTGTAGGGTATAGAGTGTAGCGTATAGAGCGTAGGGTGTAGGGTATAGAGTGTAGGGTATAGAGTGTAGAGTGTAGGGTATAGAGTGTAGGGAATAGAGCTTAGGGTGTAGAGTGTAGGGTATAGAGTGTAGAGTTTAGGGTATAGAGTGTGGGGCATAGAGTGTATGGTATACAGTGTAGAGTGTAGGGTATAGAGTGTATAGTGTAGGGTATAGAGTGTAGCGTATAGAGCGTAGGGTGTAGGGTATAGAGTGTAGGGTATAGAGTGTAGGGTATAGAGTGTAGGGTATAGAGCTTAGGGTGTAGAGTGTAGGGTATAGAGTGTAGAGTTTAGGGTATAGAGTGTAGGGTATAGAGTGTAGGTTATAGAGTGTAGCGTATAGAGCGTAGGGTGTAGGGTATAGAGTGTAGGGTATAGAGTGTAGGGTATAGAGTGTAGGGTATAGAGTGTATGGTATAGAGTGTAGGGTATAAAGTGTAGAGTGTAAGGTATAGAGTGTAGGGTATAGAGTGTAGGTTATAGAGTGTAGCGTATAGAGCGTAGGGTGTAGGGTATAGAGTGTAGGGTATAGAGTGTAGGGTATAGAGTGTAGGATATAGAGTGTATGGTATAGAGCTTAGGGTGTAGAGTGTAGGGTATAGAATGTAGAGTTTAGGGTAGAGAGTGTGGGGCATAGAGTGTATGGTATACAGTGTAGAGTGTAGGGTATAGAGTGTATAGTGTAGGGTATAGAGTGTAGGGTATAGAGTGTATGGTATAGAGTGTAGGGTATAAAGTGTAGAGTGTAGGGTATAGAGTGTATGGTATAGAGTGTAGGGTATAAAGTGTAGAGTGTAGGGTATAGAGTGTAGGGTATAGAGTGTAGGCAATAGAGTGTAGAGTTTAGAGTGTAGGGTATAGAATGTAGAGTGTAGGGTGTAGAGTGTAAAGTGTAGGGTATAGAGTGTAGGATATAGAGTGTAGAGTGTAGGGTATAGAGTGTAGGGTATACAGTGTATGGTATAGAGTGTAGGGTATAGAGTGTAGAGTGTAGGGTATAGAGTGTAGGGTATAGAGTGTAGGGTATAGAGTGAAGGGTATAGATTGTAGGGTATAGGGTATAGAGTGTAGGGTATAGAGTGTAGGGTATAGAGCTTAGGGTGTAGAGTGTAGGGTATAGAGTGTAGAGTTTAGGGTATAGAGTGTGGGGCATAGAGTGTATGGTATACAGTGTAGAGTGTAGGGTATAGAGTGTATAGTGTAGGGTATAGAGTGTAGGGTATAGAGTGTAGGGTATAGAGTGTATGGTATAGAGTGTAGGGTATAAAGTGTAGAGTGTAGGGTATAGAGTGTAGGGTATAGAGTGTAGGTTATAGAGTGTAGCGTATAGAGCGTAGGGTGTAGGGTATAGGGTGTAGGGTATAGAGTGTAGGGTATAGAGTGTAAGGTATAGAGCTTAGGGTGTAGAGTGTAGGGTATAGAATGTAGAGTTTATGGTAGAGAGTGTGGGGCATAGAGTGTATGGTATACAGTGTAGAGTGTAGGGTATAGAGTGCATAGTGTAGGGTATAGAGTGTAGGGTATAGAGTGTATGGTATAGAGTGTAGGGTATAAAGTGTAGAGTGTAGGGTATAGAGTGTATGGTATAGAGTGTAGGGTATAAAGTGTAGAGTGTAGGGTATAGAGTGTAGGGTATAGAGTGTAGGCTATAGAGTGTAGAGTTTAGAGTGTAGGGTATAGAATGTAGAGTGTAGGGTGTAGAGTGTAAAGTGTAGGGTATAGAGTGTAGGATATAGATTGTAGAGTGTAGGGTATAGAGTGTAGGGTATATAGTGTATGGTATAGAGTGTAGGGTATAGAGTGTAGAGTGTAGGGTATAGAGTGTAGGGTATAGAGTGTAGGGTATAGAGTGTAGGGTATAGATTGTAGGGTATAGGGTATAGGGTATAGAGTGTATGGTGTAGAGTGTAGGATATAGAGTGTAGGGTGTAGGGTGTAGAGTGTGGGGTGTAGAGTGGTGTAGAGTGTAGGATTTAGAGTGTATGGTATAGAGTGTAGGGTATAGAGTATAGCGTGTATGGTATAGAGTGTAGTGTATAGAGTGTAGGGTATAGGGTATAGAGTGTAGGGTATAGAGTGTAGGGTATAGAGTGTAGGGTATAGAGTGTAGAGTGTAGGGTAAAGAGTGTAGGGTGTAGAGTGTAGGGTATAGAGTGTAGGGTATAGAGTATATGGTATAGAGTGTATGGTATAGAGTGTAGGGTATAGAGTGTAGGGTATAGAGTGTAGAGTGTAGGGTATAGAGTGTAGGGTATAGAGTGTAGAGTGTAGGGTATAGAGTGTAGGGTATAGAGTGTAGGGTATAGAGTGTATGGTATAGAGTGTAGGGTATAGAGTGTAGAGTGTAGGGTATAGAGTGTAGAGTGTAGGGTATAGAGTGTAGAGTGTAGGGTATAGAGTGTATGGTATAGAGTTTAGGGTGTAGAGTGTAGGGTATAGAGTGTAGAGTTTAGGGTATAGAGTGTGGGGCATAGAGTGTATGGTATACAGTGTAGAGTGTAGAGTGTAGGGTATAGAGTGTAGCGTATAGAGCGTAGGGTGTAGGGTATAGAGTGTAGGGTATAGAGTGTAGAGTGTAGGGTATAGAGTGTAGGGTATAGAGCTTAGGGTGTAGAGTGTAGGGTATAGAGTGTAGAGTTTATGGTATAGAGTGTGGGGCATAGAGTGTATGGTATACAGTGTAGAGTGTAGGGTATAGAGTGTATAGTGTAAGGTATAGAGTGTAGCGTATAGAGCGCAGGGTGTAGGGTATAGAGTGTAGGGTATAGAGTGTAGGGTATAGAGTGTAGGGTATAGAGTGTAGGGTATAGAGCTTAGGGTGTAGAGTGTAGGGTATAGAGTGTAGAGTTTAGGGTATAGAGTGTAGGGTATAGAGTGTAGGTTATAGAGTGTAGCGTATAGAGCGTAGGGTGTAGGGTATAGAGTGTAGGGTATAGAGTGTAGGGTATAGAGTGTAGGGTATAGAGTGTAGGGTATAGAGTGTATGGTATAGAGTGTAGGGTATAAAGTGTAGAGTGTAAGGTATAGAGTGTAGGGTATAGAGTGTAGGTTATAGAGTGTAGCGTATAGAGCGTAGGGTGTAGGGTATAGAGTGTAGGGTATAGAGTGTAGGGTATAGAGTGTAGGGTATAGAGTGTATGGTATAGAGCTTAGGGTGTAGAGTGTAGGGTATAGAATGTAGAGTTTAGGGTAGAGAGTGTAGGGTATAGAGTGTAGGGTATAGAGTGAAGGGTATAGATTGTAGGGTATAGGGTATAGGGTATAGAGTGTAGGGTATAGAGTGTAGGGTATAGAGTTTAGGGTGTAGAGTGTAGGGTATAGAGTGTAGAGTTTAGGGTATAGAGTGTGGGGCATAGAGTGTATGGTATACAGTGTAGAGTGTAGGGTATAGAGTGTATAGTGTAGGGTATAGAGTGTAGCGTATAGAGCGTAGGGTGTAGGGTATAGAGTGTAGGGTATAGAGTGTAGGGTATAAAGTGTAGGGTATAGAGTGTAGGGTATAGAGCTTAGGGTGTAGAGTGTAGGGTATAGAGTGTAGAGTTTAGGGTATAGAGTGTGGGGCATAGAGTGTATGGTATACAGTGTAGAGTGTAGGGTATAGAGTGTATAGTGTAGGGTATAGAGTGTAGGGTATAGAGTGTAGGGTATAGAGTGTATGGTATAGAGTGTAGGGTATAAAGTGTAGAGTGTAGGGTATAGAGTGTAGGGTATAGAGTGTAGGTTATAGAGTGTAGCGTATAGAGCGTAGGGTGTAGGGTATAGAGTGTAGGGTATAGAGTGTAGGGTATAGAGTGTAGGGTATAGAGTGTATGGTATAGAGCTTAGGGTGTAGAGTGTAGGGTATAGAATGTAGAGTTTATGGTAGAGAGTGTGGGGCATAGAGTGTATGGTATACAGTGTAGAGTGTAGGGTATAGAGTGTATAGTGTAGGGTATAGATTGTAGGGTATAGAGTGTATGGTATAGAGTGTAGGGTATAAAGTGTAGAGTGTAGGGTATAGAGTGTATGGTATAGAGTGTAGGGTATAAAGTGTAATTGTAGGGTATAGAGTGTAGGGTATAGAGTGTAGGCGATAGAGTGTAGAGTTTAGAGTGTAGGGTATAGAATGTAGAGTGTAGGGTGTAGAGTGTAAAGTGTAGGGTATAGAGTGTAGGATATAGAGTGTAGAGTGTAGGGTATAGAGTGTAGGGTATACAGTGTATGGTATAGAGTGTAGGGTATAGAGTGTAGAGTGTAGGGTATAGAGTGTAGGGTATAGAGTGTAGGGTATAGAGTGTAGGGTATAGATTGTAGGGTATAGGGTATAGAGTGTATGGTGTAGAGTGTAGGGTATAGAGTGTAGGGTGTAGGGTGTAGAGTGTGGGGTGTAGAGTGGTGTAGAGTGTAGGATTTAGAGTGTATGGTATAGAGTGTAGGGTATAGAGTATAGTGTGTATGGTATAGAGTGTAGTCTATAGAGTGTAGGGTATAGGGTATAGAGTGTAGGGTATAGAGTGTAGGGTATAGAGTGTAGGGTATAGAGTGTAGAGTGTAGGGTATAGAGTGTAGGGTGTAGAGTGTAGGGTATAGAGTGTAGGGTATAGAGTATATGGTATAGAGTGTATGGTATAGAGTATAGGGTATAGAGTGTAGGGTATAGAGTGTAGAGTGTAGGGTATAGAGTGTAGGGTATAGAGTGTAGAGTGTAGGGTATAGAGTGTAGGGTATAGAGTGTAGGGTATAGAGTGTAGAGTGTAGGGTATAGAGTGTATGGTATAGAGTGTAGGGTATAGAGTGTAGAGTGTAGGGTATAGAGTGTAGAGTGTAGGGTATAGAGTGTAGAGTGTAGGGTATAGAGTGTATGGTATAGAGTTTAGGGTGTAGAATGTAGGGTATAGAGTGTAGAGTTTAGGGTATAGAGTGTGGGGCATAGAGTGTATGGTATACAGTGTAGAGTGTAGAGTGTAGGGTATAGAGTGTAGCGTATAGAGCGTAGGGTGTAGGGTATAGAGTGTAGGGTATAGAGTGTAGAGTGTAGGGTATAGAGTGCAGGGTATAGAGCTTAGGGTGTAGAGTGTAGGGTATAGAGTGTAGAGTTTAGGGTATAGAGTGTGGGGCATAGAGTGTATGGTATACAGTGTAGAGTGTAGGGTATAGAGTGTATAGTGTAGGGTATAGAGTGTAGCTTATAGAGCGTAGGGTGTAGGGTATAGAGTGTAGGGTATAGAGTGTAGGGTATAGAGTGTAGGGTATAGAGTGTAGGGTATAGAGCTTAGGGTGTAGAATGTAGGGTATAGAGTGTAGAGTTTAGGGTATAGAGTGTAGGGTATAGAGTGTAGGTTATAGAGTGTAGCGTATAGAGCGTAGGGTGTAGGGTATAGAGTGTAGGGTATAGAGTGTAGGGTATAGAGTGTAAGGTATAGAGTGTAGGGTATAGAGTGTATGGTATAGAGTGTAGGGTATAAAGTGTAGAGTGTAAGGTATAGAGTGTAGGGTATAGAGTGTAGGTTATAGAGTGTAGCGTATAGAGCGTAGGGTGTAGGGTATAGAGTGTAGGGTATAGAGTGTAGGGTATAGAGTGTAGGGTATAGAGAGTATGGTATAGAGCTTAGGGTGTAGAGTGTAGGATATAGAATGTAGAGTTTAGGGTAGAGAGTGTGGGGCATAGAGTGTATGGTATACAGTGTAGAGTGTAGGGTATAGAGTGTATAGTGTAGGGTATAGAGTGTAGGGTATTGAGTGTATGGTATAGAGTGTAGGGTATAAAGTGTAGAGTGTAGGGTATAGAGTGTATGGTATAGAGTGTAGGGTATAAAGCGTAGAGTGTAGGGTATAGAGTGTAGGGTATAGAGTGTAGGCTATAGAGTGTAGAGTTTAGAGTGTAGGGTATAGAATGTAGAGTGTAGGGTGTAGAGTGTAAAGTGTAGGGTATAGAGTGTAGGATATAGAGTGTAGAGTGTAGGGTATAGAGTGTAGGGTATACAGTGTATGGTATAGAGTGTAGGGTATAGAGTGTAGAGTGTAGGGTATAGAGTGTAGGGTATAGAGTGTAGGGTATAGAGTGAAGGGTATAGATTGTAGGGTATAGGGTATAGGGTATAGAGTGTATGGTGTAGAGTGTAGGGTATAGAGTGTAGGGTGTAGGGTGTAGAGTGTGGGGTGTAGAGTGGTGTAGAGTGTAGGATTTAGAGTGTATGGTATAGAGTGTAGGGTATAGAGTATAGCGTGTATGGTATAGAGTGTAGTGTATAGAGTGTAGTGTATAGGGTATAGAGTGTAGGGTATAGAGTGTAGGGTATAGATTTTAGAGTGTAGGGTATAGAGTGTAAGGTATAGAGTGTAGGGTGTGGAGTGTAGGGTATAGAGTGTAGGGTATAGAGTGTATGGTATAGAGTGTAGGGTATAAAGTGTATGGTATAGAGTGTAGAGTGTAGGGTATAGAGTGTATTTTAAAGAGTGTAGGGTATAGAGTGTAGGGTATAGAGTGTAGAGTGTAGGGTATAGAGTGTAGGGTATAGAGTGTAGAGTGTAGGGTATAGAGTGTAGGGTATAGAGTGTAGGGTATAGAGTGTAGAGTGTAGAGTATAGAGTGTAGGGTATAGAGTGTAGGGATTAGAGTGTAGGGATTAGAGTGTAGGGATTAGAGTGTAGGGATTAGAGTGTAGGGATTAGAGTGTAGGGTATAGAGTGTAGGGTATAGAGTGTAGGGTATAGAGTGTAGGGTATAGTGTGTATGGTATAGAGTGTAGGGTATAAAGTGTAGAGTGTATGGTATAGAGTGTAGGGTATAGAGTGTAAAGTGTAGGGTATAGAGTGTATGGTATAGAGTGTAGGGTGTAGAGTGTATGGTATAGAGTGTAGGGTATAGAGTGTAGAGTGTAGGGTATAGAGTGTAGGGTATAGAGTGTAGGGTATAGAGTGTAGGGTATAGAGTGTAGGGTATAGAGTGTAGGGTACAGAGTGTAGAGTGTAGGGTATAGAGTGTAGGGTACAGAGTGCAGGGTGTAGAGTGTAGGGTATAGAGTGTAGAGTGTAGGGTATAGAGTTTAGGGTATAGTGTGTAGGGTATATAGTGTAGAGTGTAGGGTATAGAGTGTAGAGTGTAGGGTATAGAGTGTAGGGTATAGAGTGTAGGGTATAGAGTGTAGGGTATAGAGTGTAGGGTATAGAGTGTAGAGTGTAGGGTATAGAGTGTAGGGTGTAGAGTGTAGGGTATAGAGTGTAGGGTATAGAGTATATGGTATAGAGTGTATGGTATAGAATGTAGGGTATAGAGTGTAGGGTATAGAGTGTAGAGTGTAGGGTATAGAGTGTAGAGTGTAGGGTATACAGTGTATGGTATAGAGTGTAGGGTATAGAGTGTAGAGTGTAGGGTATAGAGTGTAGAGTGTAGGGTATAGAGTGTATGGTATAGAGTTTAGGGTGTAGAGTGTAGGTTATAGAGTGTAGAGTTTAGGGTATAGAGTGTGGGGCATAGAGTGTATGGTATACAGTGTAGAGTGTAGAGTGTAGGGTATAGAGTGTAGCGTATAGAGCGTAGGGTGTAGGGTATAGAGTGTAGGGTATAGAGTGTAGAGTGTAGGGTATAGAGTGTAGGGTATAGAGCTTAGGGTGTAGAGTGTAGGGTATAGAGTGTAGAGTTTAGGGTATAGAGTGTGGGGCATAGAGTGTATGGTATACAGTGTAGAGTGTAGGGTATAGAGTGTATAGTGTAGGGTATAGAGTGTAGCGTATAGAGCGTAGGGTGTAGGGTATAGAGTGTAGGGTATAGAGTGTAGGGTATAGAGTGTAGGGTATAGAGTGTAGGGTATAGAGCTTAGGGTGTAGATTGTAGGGTATAGAGTGTAGAGTTTAGGGTATAGAGTGTGGGGCATAGAGTGTATGGTATACAGTGTAGAGTGTAGGGTATAGAGTGTATAGTGTAGGGTATAGAGTGTAGGGTATAGAGTGTAGAGTGTAGGGTATAGAGTGTAGGGTATAGAGTGTATGGTATAGAGTGTAGAGTGTAGGGTATAAAGTGTAGGGTATAGAGTGTAGAGTGTAGGGACTAGAGTGTAGGGTATAGAGTGTAGGGTGTAGAGTGTAGAGTGTAGGGTATAGAGTGTAGGGTATAGAGTGTAGAGTGTAGGGTATAGAGTGTAGGGTATAGAGTGTAGGGTGTAGGATATAGAGTGTAGGCTATAGAGTGTAGGCTATAGAGTGTAGGCTATAGAGTGTAGAGTATAGAGTGTAGGGTATAGAGTGTAGGGTATAGAATGTAGAGTGTAAAGTGTAGGGTATAGAGTGTAGTGTATAGAGTGTATGTTATAGAGTGTAGGGTATAGAGTGTAGAGTGTAAGGTATAGAGTGTAGTGTATAGAGTGTATGTTATAGAGTGTAGAGTGTAGGGCATACAGTGTAGAGTGTAGGGTATAGAGTGTATAGTGTAGGGTATAGAGTGTAGGGTATAGAGTGTAGGGTATAGAGTGTATGGTATAGAGTGTAGGGTATAAAGTGTAGAGTGTAGGGTATAGAGTGTAGGGTATAGAGTGTAGGTTATAGAGTGTAGCGTATAGAGCGTAGGGTGTAGGGTATAGGGTGTAGGGTATAGAGTGTAGGGTATAGAGTGTATGGTATAGAGCTTAGGGTGTAGAGTGTAGGGTATAGAATGTAGAGTTTATGGTAGAGAGTGTGGGGCATAGAGTGTATGGTATACAGTGTAGAGTGTAGGGTATAGAGTGCATAGTGTAGGGTATAGAGTGTAGGGTATAGAGTGTATGGTATAGAGTGTAGGGTATAAAGTGTAGAGTGTAGGGTATAGAGTGTATGGTATAGAGTGTAGGGTATAAAGTGTAGAGTGTAGGGTATAGAGTGTAGGGTATAGAGTGTAGGCTATAGAGTGTAGAGTTTAGAGTGTAGGGTATAGAATGTAGAGTGTAGGGTGTAGAGTGAAAAGTGTAGGGTATAGAGTGTAGGATATAGATTGTAGAGTGTAGGGTATAGAGTGTAGGGTATATAGTGTATGGTATAGAGTGTAGGGTATAGAGTGTAGAGTGTAGGGTATAGAGTGTAGGGTATAGAGTGTAGGGTATAGAGTGTAGGGTATAGATTGTAGGGTATAGGGTATAGGGTATAGAGTGTATGGTGTAGAGTGTAGGGTATAGAGTGTAGGGTGTAGGGTGTAGAGTGTGGGGTGTAGAGTGGTGTAGAGTGTAGGATTTAGAGTGTATGGTATAGAGTGTAGGGTATAGAGTATAGCGTGTATGGTATAGAGTGTAGTGTATAGAGTGTAGGGTATAGGGTATAGAGTGTAGGGTATAGAGTGTAGGGTATAGAGTGTAGGGTATAGAGTGTAGAGTGTAGGGTAAAGAGTGTAGGGTGTAGAGTGTAGGGTATAGAGTGTAGGGTATAGAGTATATGGTATAGAGTGTATGGTATAGAGTGTAGGGTATAGAGTGTAGGGTATAGAGTGTAGAGTGTAGGGTATAGAGTGTAGGGTATAGAGTGTAGAGTGTAGGGTATAGAGTGTAGGGTATAGAGTGTAGAGTGTAGGGTATAGAGTGTATGGTATAGAGTGTAGGGTATAGAGTGTAGAGTGTAGGGTATAGAGTGTAGAGTGTAGGGTATAGAGTGTAGAGTGTAGGGTATAGAGTGTATGGTATAGAGTTTAGGGTGTAGAGTGTAGGGTATAGAGTGTAGAGTTTAGGGTATAGAGTGTGGGGCATAGAGTGTATGGTATACAGTGTAGAGTGTAGAGTGTAGGGTATAGAGTGTAGCGTATAGAGCGTAGGGTGTAGGGTATAGAGTGTAGGGTATAGAGTGTAGAGTGTAGGGTATAGAGTGTAGGGTATAGAGCTTAGGGTGTAGAGTGTAGGGTATAGAGTGTAGAGTTTAGGGTATAGAGTGTGGGGCATAGAGTGTATGGTATACAGTGTAGAGTGTAGGGTATAGAGTGTATAGTGTAGGGTATAGAGTGTAGGGTATAGAGTGTAGGGTATAGAGTGTATGGTATAGAGTGTAGGGTATAAAGTGTAGAGTGTAGGGTATAGAGTGTAGGGTATAGAGTGTAGGTTATAGAGTGTAGCGTATAGAGCGTAGGGTGTAGGGTATAGAGTGTAGGGTATAGAGTGTAGGGTATAGAGTGTAGGGTATAGAGTGTATGGTATAGAGCTTAGGGTGTAGAGTGTAGGGTATAGAATGTAGAGTTTATGGTAGAGAGTGTGGGGCATAGAGTGTATGGTATACAGTGTAGAGTGTAGGGTATAGAGTGTATAGTGTAGGGTATAGAGTGTAGGGTATAGAGTGTATGGTATAGAGTGTAGGGTATAAAGTGTAGAGTGTAGGGTATAGAGTGTATGGTATAGAGTGTAGGGTATAAAATGTAATTGTAGGGTATAGAGTGTAGGGTATAGAGTGTAGGCGATAGAGTGTAGAGTTTAGAGTGTAGGGTATAGAATGTAGAGTGTAGGGTGTAGAGTGTAAAGTGTAGGGTATAGAGTGTAGGATATAGAGTGTAGAGTGTAGGGTATAGAGTGTAGGGTATACAGTGTATGGTATGGAGTGTAGGGTATAGAGTGTAGAGTGTAGGGTATAGAGTGTAGGGTATAGAGTGTAGGGTATAGAGTGTAGGGTATAGATTGTAGGGTATAGGGTATAGAGTGTATGGTGTAGAGTGTAGGGTATAGAGTGTAGGGTGTAGGGTGTAGAGTGTAGGGTATAGAGTGTAGGGTATAGAGTGTAGGGTATAGAGTGTAGAGTGTAGGGTATAGAGTGTATGGTATAGAGTGTAGGGTATAGAGTGTAGGGTATAGAGTATAGTGTGTATGGTATAGAGTGTAGTGTATAGAGTGTAGGGTATAGGGTATAGAGTGTAGGGTATAGAGTGTAGGGTATGGAGTGTAGGGTATAGAGTGTAGAGTGTAGGGTATAGAGTGTAGGGTGTAGAGTGTAGGGTATAGAGTGTAGGGTATAGAGTATATGGTATAGAGTGTATGGTATAGAGTATAGGGTATAGAGTGTAGGGTATAGAGTGTAGAGTGTAGGGTATAGAGTGTAGGGTATAGAGTGTAGAGTGTAGGGTATAGAGTGTAGGGTATAGAGTGTAGGGTATAGAGTGTAGAGTGTAGGGTATAGAGTGTATGGTATAGAGTGTAGGGTATAGAGTGTAGAGTGTAGGGTATAGAGTGTAGAGTGTAGGGTATAGAGTGTAGAGTGTAGGGTATAGAGTGTATGGTATAGAGTTTAGGGTGTAGAGTGTAGGGTATAGAGTGTAGAGTTTAGGGTATAGAGTGTGGGGCATAGAGTGTATGGTATACAGTGTAGAGTGTAGAGTGTAGGGTATAGAGTGTAGCGTATAGAGCGTAGGGTGTAGGGTATAGAGTGTAGGGTATAGAGTGTAGAGTGTAGGGTATAGAGTGCAGGGTATAGAGCTTAGGGTGTAGAGTGTAGGGTATAGAGTGTAGAGTTTAGGGTATAGAGTGTGGGGCATAGAGTGTATGGTATACAGTGTAGAGTGTAGGGTATAGAGTGTATAGTGTAGGGTATAGAGTGTAGCGTATAGAGCGTAGGGTGTAGGGTATAGAGTGTAGGGTATAGAGTGTAGGGTATAGAGTGTAGGGTATAGAGTGTAGGGTATAGAGCTTAGGGTGTAGAGTGTAGGGTATAGAGTGTAGAGTTTAGGGTATAGAGTGTAGGGTATAGAGTGTGGGTTATAGAGTGTAGCGTATAGAGCGTAGGGTGTAGGGTATAGAGTGTAGGGTATAGAGTGTAGGGTATAGAGTGTAGGGTATAGAGTGTAGGGTATAGAGTGTATGGTATAGAGTGTAGGGTATAAAGTGTAGAGTGTAAGGTATAGAGTGTAGGGTATAGAGTGTAGGTTATAGAGTGTAGCGTATAGAGCGTAGGGTGTAGGGTATAGAGTGTAGGGTATAGAGTGTAGGGTATAGAGTGTAGGGTATAGAGAGTATGGTATAGAGCTTAGGGTGTAGAGTGTAGGATATAGAATGTAGAGTTTAGGGTAGAGAGTGTGGGGCATAGAGTGTATGGTATACAGTGTAGAGTGTAGGGTATAGAGTGTATAGTGTAGGGTATAGAGTGTAGGGTATTGAGTGTATGGTATAGAGTGTAGGGTATAAAGTGTAGAGTGTAGGGTATAGAGTGTATGGTATAGAGTGTAGGGTATAAAGTGTAGAGTGTAGGGTATAGAGTGTAGGGTATAGAGTGTAGGCTATAGAGTGTAGAGTTTAGAGTGTAGGGTATAGAATGTAGAGTGTAGGGTGTAGAGTGTAAAGTGTAGGGTATAGAGTGTAGGATATAGAGTGTAGAGTGTAGGGTATAGAGTGTAGGGTATACAGTGTATGGTATAGAGTGTAGGGTATAGAGTGTAGAGTGTAGGGTATAGAGTGTAGGGTATAGAGTGTAGGGTATAGAGTGAAGGGTATAGATTGTAGGGTATAGGGTATAGGGTATAGAGTGTATGGTGTAGAGTGTAGGGTATAGAGTGTAGGGTGTAGGGTGTAGAGTGTGGGGTGTAGAGTGGTGTAGAGTGTAGGATTTAGAGTGTATGGTATAGAGTGTAGGGTATAGAGTATAGCGTGTATGGTATAGAGTGTAGTGTATAGAGTGTAGGGTATAGAGTGTAGGGTATAGAGTGTAGGGTATAGATTTTAGAGTGTAGGGTATAGAGTGTAAGGTATAGAGTGTAGGGTGTGGAGTGTAGGGTATAGAGTGTAGGGTATAGAGTGTATGGTATAGAGTGTAGGGTATAAAGTGTATGGTATAGAGTGTAGAGTGTAGGGTATAGAGTGTATTTTAAAGAGTGTAGGGTATAGAGTGTAGGGTATAGAGTGTAGAGTGTAGGGTATAGAGTGTAGGGTATAGAGTGTAGAGTGTAGGGTATAGAGTGTAGGGTATAGAGTGTAGGGTATAGAGTGTAGAGTGTAGGGATTAGAGTGTAGGGATTAGAGTGTAGGGTATAGAGTGTAGAGTGTAGAGTATAGAGTGTAGGGTATAGAGTGTAGGGATTAGAGTGTAGGGATTAGAGTGTAGGGATTAGAGTGTAGGGATTAGAGTGTAGGGATTAGAGTGTAGGGTATAGAGTGTAGGGTATAGAGTGTAGGGTATAGAGTGTAGGGTATAGTGTGTATGGTATAGAGTGTAGGGTATAAAGTGTAGAGTGTATGGTATAGAGTGTAGGGTATAGAGTGTAAAGTGTAGGGTATAGAGTGTATGGTATAGAGTGTAGGGTGTAGAGTGTATGGTATAGAGTGTAGGGTATAGAGTGTAGAGTGTAGGGTATAGAGTGTAGGGTATAGAGTGTAGGGTATAGAGTGTAGGGTATAGAGTGTAGGGTATAGAGTGT
The DNA here is from genome assembly GCF_032444005.1 of Ranitomeya imitator. Classification (NCBI taxonomy): domain Eukaryota; kingdom Metazoa; phylum Chordata; class Amphibia; order Anura; family Dendrobatidae; genus Ranitomeya; species Ranitomeya imitator. The sequence continues at coordinate 497,054 of NW_027194634.1, forward strand.
AGGGTACAGAGTGTAGAGTGTAGGGTATAGAGTGTAGGGTACAGAGTGCAGGGTGTAGAGTGTAGGGTATAGAGTGTAGAGTGTAGGGTATAGAGTTTAGGGTATAGTGTGTAGGGTATATAGTGTAGAGTGTAGGGTATAGAGTGTAGAGTGTAGGGTATAGAGTGTAGGGTATAGAGTGTAGGGTATAGAGTGTAGGGTATAGAGTGTAGGGTATAGAGTGTAGAGTGTAGGGTATAGAGTGTAGGGTGTAGAGTGTAGGGTATAGAGTGTAGGGTATAGAGTATATGGTATAGAGTGTATGGTATAGAGTGTAGGGTATAGAGTGTAGGGTATAGAGTGTAGAGTGTAGGGTATAGAGTGTAGGGTATAGAGTGTAGAGTGTAGGGTATACAGTGTATGGTATAGAGTGTAGGGTATAGAGTGTAGAGTGTAGGGTATAGAGTGTAGAGTGTAGGGTATAGAGTGTATGGTATAGAGTTTAGGGTGTAGAGTGTAGGTTATAGAGTGTAGAGTTTAGGGTATAGAGTGTGGGGCATAGAGTGTATGGTATACAGTGTAGAGTGTAGAGTGTAGGGTATAGAGTGTAGCGTATAGAGCGTAGGGTGTAGGGTATAGAGTGTAGGGTATAGAGTGTAGAGTGTAGGGTATAGAGTGTAGGGTATAGAGCTTAGGGTGTAGAGTGTAGGGTATAGAGTGTAGAGTTTAGGGTATAGAGTGTGGGGCATAGAGTGTATGGTATACAGTGTAGAGTGTAGGGTATAGAGTGTATAGTGTAGGGTATAGAGTGTAGCGTATAGAGCGTAGGGTGTAGGGTATAGAGTGTAGGGTATAGAGTGTAGGGTATAGAGTGTAGGGTATAGAGTGTAGGGTATAGAGCTTAGGGTGTAGATTGTAGGGTATAGAGTGTAGAGTTTAGGGTATAGAGTGTGGGGCATAGAGTGTATGGTATACAGTGTAGAGTGTAGGGTATAGAGTGTATAGTGTAGGGTATAGAGTGTAGGGTATAGAGTGTAGGGTATAGAGTGTATGGTATAGAGTGTAGGGTATAAAGTGTAGAGTGTAGGGTATAGAGTGTAGGGTATAGAGTGTATGGTATAGAGTGTAGAGTGTAGGGTATAAAGTGTAGGGTATAGAGTGTAGAGTGTAGGGACTAGAGTGTAGGGTATAGAGTGTAGGGTGTAGAGTGTAGAGTGTAGGGTATAGAGTGTAGGGTATAGAGTGTAGAGTGTAGGGTATAGAGTGTAGGGTATAGAGTGTAGGGTGTAGGATATAGAGTGTAGGCTATAGAGTGTAGGCTATAGAGTGTAGGCTATAGAGTGTAGAGTATAGAGTGTAGGGTATAGAGTGTAGGGTATAGAATGTAGAGTGTAAAGTGTAGGGTATAGAGTGTAGTGTATAGAGTGTATGTTATAGAGTGTAGGGTATAGAGTGTAGAGTGTAAGGTATAGAGTGTAGTGTATAGAGTGTATGTTATAGAGTGTAGGGTGTAGAGTGTAGAGTGTAGGGTATAGAGTGTAGTTTATAGAGTGTAGGGTATAGATTGTAGGGTATAGAGTGTAGGGTATACAGTGTATGGTATAGAGTGTAGGGTATAGAGTGTAGAGTGTAGGGTATAGAGTGTAGGGTATAGAGTGTGGGGTATAGAGTGTAGGGTATAGATTGTAGGGTATAGGGTATAGAGTGTATGGTGTAGAGTGTAAGGTATAGAGTGTATAGTGTAGGGTATAGAGTGTAAGGTATAGAGTGTAGGTTATAGAGTGTAGGGTATAGAGTGTAGAGTGTAGGGTATAGAGTGTATGGTATAGAGTGTAGGGTGTAGAGTGTATGGTATAGAGTGTAGGGTATAGAGGGTAGTGTATAGAGTGTAGTGTATAGAGTGTAGGGTATAGAGTGTAGGGTATAGAGTGTAGAGTGTAGGGTATAGAGTGTAGGGTATAGAGTGTATGTTATAGGGTATAGAGTGTAGAGTGTAGGGTATAGAGTTTAGAGTGTAGGGTATAGAGTGTAGGGTATAGAGTGTAAGGTATAGAGTGTAGGGTGTAGAGTGTAGGGTATAGAGTGTAGGGTATAGAGTGTATGGTATAGAGTGTAGGGTATAGAGTGTATGGTATAGAGTGTAGGGTATAGAGTGTAGAGTGTAGGGTATAGAGCTTAGGGTGTAGAGTGTAGGGTATAGAGTGTAGAGTTTAGGGTATAGAGTGTGGGGCATAGAGTGTATGGTATACAGTGTAGAGTGTAGGGTATAGAGTGTATAGTGTAGGGTATAGAGTGTAGGGTATAGAGTGTAGGGTATAGAGTGTATGGTATAGAGTGTAGGGTATAAAGTGTAGAGTGTAGGGTATAGAGTGTAGGGTATAGAGTGTATGGTATAGAGTGTAGAGTGTAGGGTATAGAGTGTAGGGTATAGAGTGTAGAGTGTAGGGTATAGAGTGTAGGGTATAGAGTGTAGAGTGTAGGGTATAGAGTGTAGGGTATAGAGTGTAGGGTGTAGGATATAGAGTGTAGGCTATAGAGTGTAGGCTATAGAGTGTAGGCTATAGAGTGTAGAGTATAGAGTGTAGGGTATAGAGTGTAGGGTATAGAATGTAGAGTGTAAAGTGTAGGGTATAGAGTGTAGTGTATAGAGTGTATGTTATAGAGTGTAGGGTATAGAGTGTAGAGTGTAGGGTATAGAGTGTAGGGTATAGAGTGTAGAGTGTAGGGTATAGAGTGTAGGGTATAGAGTGTAGGGTGTAGAGTGTAGGGATTAGAGTGTAGGGTATAGAGTGTAGAGTGTACGGTATAGAGTGTAGGGTATAGAGTGTAGGGTATAGAGTGTATGTTATAGGGTATAGAGTGTAGAGTGTAGGGTATAGAGTTTAGAGTGTAGGGTATAGAGTGTAGGGTATAGAGTGTAAGGTATAGAGTGTAGGGTGTAGAGTGTAGGGTATAGAGTGTAGGGTATAGAGTGTATGGTATAGAGTGTAGGGTATAGAGTGTATGGTATAGAGTGTAGGGTATAGAGTGTAGAGTGTAGGGTATAGAGCTTAGGGTGTAGAGTGTAGGGTATAGAGTGTAGAGTTTAGGGTATAGAGTGTGGGGCATAGAGTGTATGGTATACAGTGTAGAGTGTAGGGTATAGAGTGTATAGTGTAGGGTATAGAGTGTAGGGTATAGAGTGTAGGGTATAGAGTGTATGGTATAGATTGTAGGGTATAAAGTGTAGAGTGTAGGGTATAGAGTGTAGGGTATAGAGTGTATGGTATAGAGTGTAGAGTGTAGGGTATAGAGTGTAGGGTATAGAGTGTAGAGTGTAGGGATTAGAGTGTAGGGTATAGAGTGTAGGGTATAGAGTGTAGGGTGTAGGGTATAGAGTGTAGGGTATAGAGTGTAGAGTGTAGGGTATAGAGTGTAGGGTATAGAGTGTAGGATATAGAGTGTAGGGTATAGAATGTAGAGTGTAAAGTGTAGGGTATAGAGTGTAGTGTATAGAGTGTATGTTATAGAGTGTAGGGTATAGAGTGTAGAGTGTAGGGTATAGAGTGTAGGGTATAGAGTGTAGAGTGTAGGGTATAGAGTGTAGGGTATAGAGTGTAGGGTGTAGAGTGTAGGGATTAGAGTGTAGGGTATAGAGTGTAGAGTGTACGGTATAGAGTGTAGGGTATAGAGTGTAGGGTATAGAGTGTATGTTATAGGGTATAGAGTGTAGAGTGTAGGGTATAGAGTTTAGAGTGTAGGGTATAGAGTGTAGGGTATAGAGTGTAAGGTATAGAGTGTAGGGTGTAGAGTGTAGGGTATAGAGTGTAGGGTATAGAGTGTATGGTATAGAGTGTAGGGTATAGAGTGTATGGTATAGAGTGTAGGGTATAGAGTGTAGAGTGTAGGGTATAGAGCTTAGGGTGTAGAGTGTAGGGTATAGAGTGTAGAGTTTAGGGTATAGAGTGTGGGGCATAGAGTGTATGGTATACAGTGTAGAGTGTAGGGTATAGAGTGTATAGTGTAGGGTATAGAGTGTAGGGTATAGAGTGTAGGGTATAGAGTGTATGGTATAGATTGTAGGGTATAAAGTGTAGAGTGTAGGGTATAGAGTGTAGGGTATAGAGTGTATGGTATAGAGTGTAGAGTGTAGGGTATAGAGTGTAGGGTATAGAGTGTAGAGTGTAGGGATTAGAGTGTAGGGTATAGAGTGTAGGGTATAGAGTGTAGGGTGTAGGGTATAGAGTGTAGGGTATAGAGTGTAGAGTGTAGGGTATAGAGTGTAGGGTATAGAGTGTAGGATATAGAGTGTAGGCTATAGAGTGTAGGCTATAGAGTGTAGGCTATAGAGTGTAGAGTATAGAGTGTAGGGTATAGAGTGTAGGGTATAGAATGTAGAGTGTAAAGTGTAGGGTATAGAGTGTAGTGTATAGAGTGTATGTTATAGAGTGTAGGGTATAGAGTGTAAAGTGTAAGGTATAGAGTGTAGTGTATAGAGTGTATGTTATAGAGTGTAGGGTGTAGAGTGTAGAGTGTAGGGTATAGAGTGTAGTGTATAGAGTGTAGGGTATAGAGTGTAGGGTATAGAGTGTAGGGTATAGAGTGTAGGATGTACAGTGTATGGTATAGAGTGTAGGGTATAGAGTGTAGAGTGTAGGGTATAGAGTGTAGGGTTAAGAGTGTGGGGTATAGAGTGTAGGGTATAGATTGTAGGGTATAGGGTATAGAGTGTATGGTGTAGAGTGTAAGGTATAGAGTGTATAGTGTAGGGTATAGAGTGTAGGGTATAGAGTGTAGGTTATAGAGTGTAGGGTATAGAGTGTAGAGTGTAGGGTATAGAGTGTATGGTATAGAGTGTAGGGTGTAGAGTGTATGGTATAGAGTGTAGGGTATAGAGTGTAGTGTATAGAGTGTAGTGTATAGAGTGTAGGGTATAGAGTGTAGGGTATAGAGTGTAGAGTGTAGGGTATAGAGTGTATGCTGTAGAGTGTATGGTGTAGAGTGTATGGTATAGAGTGTAGGGTATAGAGTGTAGAGTGTACGGTATAGAGTGTAGGGTATAGAGTGTAGGGTATAGAGTGTATGTTATAGGGTATAGAGTGTAGAGTGTAGGGTATAGAGTTTAGAGTGTAGGGTATGGAGTGTAGGGTATAGAGTGTAAGGTATAGAGTGTAGGGTGTAAAGTGTAGGGTATAGAGTGTAGGGTATAGAGTGTATGGTATAGAGTGTAGGGTATAGCGTGTATGGTATAGTGTGTAGGGTATAGAGTGTAGAGTGTAGGGTATAGAGTGTAGGGTATAGAGTGTAGAGTGTAGGGTATAGAGTGCAGGGTGTAGAGTGTAGGGTGTAGAGTGTAGGGATTAGAGTGTAGGGTATAGAGTGTAGAGTGTAGGGTATAGAGTGTAGGGTATAGAGTGTAGAGTGTAGGGATTAGATTGTAGGGTATAGAGTGTAGGGTATAGAGTGTATGGTATAGAGTGTAGGGTATACAGTGTAGAGTGTATGGTATAGAGTGTAGGGTATAAAGTGTAGAGTGTAGGGTATAGAGTGTATGGTATAGAGTGTAGGGTGTAGAGTGTAGGGTATAGAGTGTAGAGTGTAGGGTATAGAGTGTATGGTATAGAGTGTAGGGTGTAGAGTGTATGGTATAGAGTGTAGGGTATAGAGGGTAGTGTATAGAGTGTAGTGTATAGAGTGTAGGGTATAGAGTGTAGGGTATAGAGTGTAGATTGTAGGGTATAGAGTGTTTGCTGTAGAGTGTATGGTGTAGAGTGTATGGTATAGAGTGTAGGGTATAGAGTGTAGAGTGTACGGTATAGAGTGTAGGGTATAGAGTGTAGGGTATAGAGTGTATGTTATAGGGTATAGAGTGTAGAGTGTAGGGTATAGAGTTTAGAGTGTAGGGTATAGAGTGTAGGGTATAGAGTGTAAGGTATAGAGTGTAGGGTGTAGAGTGTAGGGTATAGAGTGTAGGGTATAGAGTGTATGGTATAGAGTGTAGGGTATAGAGTGTATGGTATAGAGTGTAGGGTATAGAGTGTAGAGTATAGGGTATAGAGCTTAGGGTGTAGAGTGTAGGGTATAGAGTGTAGAGTTTAGGGTATAGAGTGTGGGGCATAGAGTGTATGGTATACAGTGTAGAGTGTAGGGTATAGAGTGTATAGTGTAGGGTATAGAGTGTAGGGTATAGAGTGTAGGGTATAGAGTGTATGGTATAGAGTGTAGGGTATAAAGTGTAGAGTGTAGGGTATAGAGTGTAGGGTATAGAGTGTATGGTATAGAGTGTAGAGTGTAGGGTATAGAGTGTAGGGTATAGAGTGTAGAGTGTAGGGTATAGAGTGTAGGGTATAGAGTGTAGAGTGTAGGGTATAGAGTGTAGGGTATAGAGTGTAGGGTGTAGGATATAGAGTGTAGGCTATAGAGTGTAGGCTATAGAGTGTAGAGTATAGAGTGTAGGGTATAGAGTGTAGGGTATAGAATGTAGAGTGTAAAGTGTAGGGTATAGAGTGTAGTGTATAGAGTGTATGTTATAGAGTGTAGGGTATAGAGTGTAGAGTGTAGGGTATAGAGTGTAGGGTATAGAGTGTAGAGTGTAGGGTATAGAGTGTATGCTGTAGAGTGTATGGTGTAGAGTGTATGGTATAGAGTGTAGGGTATAGAGTGTAGAGTGTACGGTATAGAGTGTAGGGTATAGAGTGTAGGGTATAGAGTGTATGTTATAGGGTATAGAGTGTAGAGTGTAGGGTATAGAGTTTAGAGTGTAGGGTATGGAGTGTAGGGTATAGAGTGTAAGGTATAGAGTGTAGGGTGTAAAGTGTAGGGTATAGAGTGTAGGGTATAGAGTGTATGGTATAGAGTGTAGGGTATAGCGTGTATGGTATAGTGTGTAGGGTATAGAGTGTAGAGTGTAGGGTATAGAGTGTAGGGTATAGAGTGTAGAGTGTAGGGTATAGAGTGCAGGGTGTAGAGTGTAGGGTGTAGAGTGTAGGGATTAGAGTGTAGGGTATAGAGTGTAGAGTGTAGGGTATAGAGTGTAGGGTATAGAGTGTAGAGTGTAGGGATTAGATTGTAGGGTATAGAGTGTAGGGTATAGAGTGTATGGTATAGAGTGTAGGGTATACAGTGTAGAGTGTATGGTATAGAGTGTAGGGTATAAAGTGTAGAGTGTAGGGTATAGAGTGTATGGTATAGAGTGTAGGGTGTAGAGTGTAGGGTATAGAGTGTAGAGTGTAGGGTATAGAGTGTATGGTATAGAGTGTAGGGTGTAGAGTGTATGGTATAGAGTGTAGGGTATAGAGGGTAGTGTATAGAGTGTAGTGTATAGAGTGTAGGGTATAGAGTGTAGGGTATAGAGTGTAGATTGTAGGGTATAGAGTGTTTGCTGTAGAGTGTATGGTGTAGAGTGTATGGTATAGAGTGTAGGGTATAGAGTGTAGAGTGTACGGTATAGAGTGTAGGGTATAGAGTGTATGTTATAGGGTATAGAGTGTAGAGTGTAGGGTATAGAGTTTAGAGTGTAGGGTATAGAGTGTAGGGTATAGAGTGTAAGGTATAGAGTGTAGGGTGTAGAGTGTAGGGTATAGAGTGTAGGGTATAGAGTGTATGGTATAGAGTGTAGGGTATAGAGTGTATGGTATAGAGTGTAGGGTATAGAGTGTAGAGTGTAGGGTATAGAGCTTAGGGTGTAGAGTGTAGGGTATAGAGTGTAGAGTTTAGGGTATAGAGTGTGGGGCATAGAGTGTATGGTATACAGTGTAGAGTGTAGGGTATAGAGTGTATAGTGTAGGGTATAGAGTGTAGGGTATAGAGTGTAGGGTATAGAGTGTATGGTATAGAGTGTAGGGTATAAAGTGTAGAGTGTAGGGTATAGAGTGTAGGGTATAGAGTGTATGGTATAGAGTGTAGAGTGTAGGGTATAGAGTGTAGGGTATAGAGTGTAGAGTGTAGGGTATAGAGTGTAGGGTATAGAGTGTAGAGTGTAGGGTATAGAGTGTAGGGTATAGAGTGTAGGGTGTAGGATATAGAGTGTAGGCTATAGAGTGTAGGCTATAGAGTGTAGGCTATAGAGTGTAGAGTATAGAGTGTAGGGTATAGAGTGTAGGGTATAGAATGTAGAGTGTAAAGTGTAGGGTATAGAGTGTAGTGTATAGAGTGTATGTTATAGAGTGTAGGGTATAGAGTGTAGAGTGTAGGGTATAGAGTGTAGGGTATAGAGTGTAGAGTGTAGGGTATAGAGTGTAGGGTATAGAGTGTAGGGTGTAGAGTGTAGGGATTAGAGTGTAGGGTATAGAGTGTAGAGTGTACGGTATAGAGTGTAGGGTATAGAGTGTAGGGTATAGAGTGTATGTTATAGGGTATAGAGTGTAGAGTGTAGGGTATAGAGTTTAGAGTGTAGGGTATAGAGTGTAGGGTATAGAGTGTAAGGTATAGAGTGTAGGGTGTAGAGTGTAGGGTATAGAGTGTAGGGTATAGAGTGTATGGTATAGAGTGTAGGGTATAGAGTGTATGGTATAGAGTGTAGGGTATAGAGTGTAGAGTGTAGGGTATAGAGCTTAGGGTGTAGAGTGTAGGGTATAGAGTGTAGAGTTTAGGGTATAGAGTGTGGGGCATAGAGTGTATGGTATACAGTGTAGAGTGTAGGGTATAGAGTGTATAGTGTAGGGTATAGAGTGTAGGGTATAGAGTGTAGGGTATAGAGTGTATGGTATAGATTGTAGGGTATAAAGTGTAGAGTGTAGGGTATAGAGTGTAGGGTATAGAGTGTATGGTATAGAGTGTAGAGTGTAGGGTATAGAGTGTAGGGTATAGAGTGTAGAGTGTAGGGATTAGAGTGTAGGGTATAGAGTGTAGGGTATAGAGTGTAGGGTGTAGGGTATAGAGTGTAGGGTATAGAGTGTAGAGTGTAGGGTATAGAGTGTAGGGTATAGAGTGTAGGATATAGAGTGTAGTCTATAGAGTGTAGGCTATAGAGTGTAGGCTATAGAGTGTAGAGTATAGAGTGTAGGGTATAGAGTGTAGGGTATAGAATGTAGAGTGTAAAGTGTAGGGTATAGAGTGTAGTGTATAGAGTGTATGTTATAGAGTGTAGGGTATAGAGTGTAAAGTGTAAGGTATAGAGTGTAGTGTATAGAGTGTATGTTATAGAGTGTAGGGTGTAGAGTGTAGAGTGTAGGGTATAGAGTGTAGGGTATAGAGTGTAGGGTATAGAGTGTAGGGTATAGAGTGTAGGATATACAGTGTATGGTATAGAGTGTAGGGTATAGAGTGTAGAGTGTAGGGTATAGAGTGTAGGGTTAAGAGTGTGGGGTATAGAGTGTAGGGTATAGATTGTAGGGTATAGGGTATAGAGTGTATGGTGTAGAGTGTAAGGTATAGAGTGTATAGTGTAGGGTATAGAGTGTAGGGTATAGAGTGTAGGTTATAGAGTGTAGGGTATAGAGTGTAGAGTGTAGGGTATAGAGTGTATGGTATAGAGTGTAGGGTGTAGAGTGTATGGTATAGAGTGTAGGGTATAGAGTGTAGTGTATAGAGTGTAGTGTATAGAGTGTAGGGTATAGAGTGTAGGGTATAGAGTGTAGAGTGTAGGGTATAGAGTGTATGCTGTAGAGTGTATGGTGTAGAGTGTATGGTATAGAGTGTAGGGTATAGAGTGTAGAGTGTACGGTATAGAGTGTAGGGTATAGAGTGTAGGGTATAGAGTGTATGTTATAGGGTATAGAGTGTAACATAGTAACATAGTAACATAGTAACATAGTTAGTAAGGCCGAAAAAAGACATTTGTCCATCCAGTTCAGCCTATATTCCATCATAATAAATCCCCAGATCTACGTCCTTCTACAGAACCTAATAATTGTATGATACAATACTGTTCTGCTCCAGGAAGACATCCAGGCCTCTCTTGAACCCCTCGACTGAGTTCGCCATCACCACCTCCTCAGGCAAGCAATTCCAGATTCTCACTGCCCTAACAGTAAAGAATCCTCTTCTATGTTGGTGGAAAAACCTTCTCTCCTCCAGACGCAAAGAATGCCCCCTTGTGCCCGTCACCTTCCTTGGTATAAACAGATCCTCAGCGAGATATTTGTATTGTCCCCTTATATACTTATACATGGTTATTAGATCGCCCCTCAGTCGTCTTTTTTCTAGACTAAATAATCCTAATTTCGCTAATCTATCTGGGTATTGTAGTTCTCCCATCCCCTTTATTAATTTTGTTGCCCTCCTTTGTACTCTCTCTAGTTCCATTATATCCTTCCTGAGCACCGGTGCCCAAAACTGGACACAGTACTCCATGTGCGGTCTAACTAGGGATTTGTACAGAGGCAGTATAATGCTCTCATCATGTGTATCCAGACCTCTTTTAATGCACCCCATGATCCTGTTTGCCTTGGCAGCTGCTGCCTGCCACTGGCTGCTCCAGGTAAGTTTATCATTAACTAGGATCCCCAAGTCCTTCTCCCTGTCAGATTTACCCAGTGGTTTCCCGTTCAGTGTGTAATGGTGATATTGATTCCCTCTTCCCATGTGTATAACCTTACATTTATCATTGTTAAACCTCATCTGCCACCTTTCAGCCCAAGTTTCCAACTTATCCAGATCCATCTGTAGCAGAATACTATCTTCTCTTGTATTAACTGCTTTACATAGTTTTGTATCATCTGCAAATATCGATATTTTACTGTGTAAACCTTCTACCAGATCATTAATGAATATGTTGAAGAGAACAGGTCCCAATACTGACCCCTGCGGTACCCCACTGGTCACAGCGACCCAGTTAGAGACTATACCATTTATAACCACCCTCTGCTTTCTATCACTAAGCCAGTTACTAACCCATTTACACATATTTTCCCCCAGACCAAGAATTCTCATTTTGTGTACCAACCTCTTGTGCGGCACGGTATCAAACGCTTTGGAAAAATCGAGATATACCACGTCCAATGACTCACCGTGGTCCAGTCTATAGCTTACCTCTTCATAAAAACTGATTAGATTGGTTTGACAGGAGCGATTTCTCATAAACCCATGCTGATATGGAGTTAAACAGTTATTCTCATTGAGATAATCCAGAATAACATCCCTCAGAAACCCTTCAAATATTTTACCAACAATAGAGGTTAGACTTACTGGCCTATAATTTCCAGGTTCACTTTTAGAGCCCTTTTTGAATATTGGCACCACATTTGCTATGCGCCAGTCCTGCGGAACAGACCCTGTCGCTATAGAGTCACTAAAAATAAGAAATAATGGTTTATCTATTACATTACTTAGTTCTCTTAGTACTCGTGGGTGTATGCCATCCGGACCCGGAGATTTATCTATTTTAATCTTATTTAGCCGGTTTCGCACCTCTTCTTGGGTTAGATTGGTGACTCTTAATATAGGGTTTTCATTGTTTCTTGGGATTTCACCTAGCATTTCATTTTCCACCGTGAATACCGTGGAGAAGAAGGTGTTTAATATGTTAGCTTTTTCCTCGTCATCTACAACCATTCTTTCCTCACTATTTTTTAAGGGGCCTACATTTTCAGTTTTTATTCTTTTACTATTGATATAGTTGAAGAACAGTTTGGGATTAGTTTTACTCTCCTTAGCAATGTGCTTCTCTGTTTCCTTTTTGGCAGCTTTAATTAGTTTTTTAGATAAAGTATTTTTCTCCCTATAGTTTTTTAGAGCTTCAATGGTGCCATCCTGCTTTAGTAGTGCAAATGCTTTCTTTTTACTGTTAATTGCCTGTCTTACTTCTTTGTTTAGCCACATTGGGTTTTTCCTATTTCTAGTCCTTTTATTCCCACAAGGTATAAACCGCTTACACTGCCTATTTAGGATGTTCTTAAACATTTCCCATTTATTATCTGTATTCTCATTTCTGAGGATATTGTCCCAGTCTACCAGATTAAGGGCATCTCTAAGCTGGTCAAACTTTGCCTTCCTAAAGTTCAATGTTTTTGTGACTCCCTGACAAGTCCCCCTAGTGAAAGACAGGTGAAACTGCACAATATTGTGGTCGCTATTTCCTAAATGCCCAACCACCTGCAGATTTGTTATTCTGTCAGGTCTATTAGATAGTATTAGGTCTAAAAGTGCTGCTCCTCTGGTTGGATTCTGCACCAATTGTGAAAGATAATTTTTCTTGGTTATTAGCAGAAACCTGTTGCCTTTATGGGTTTCACAGGTTTCTGTTTCCCAGTTAATATCCGGAGAGTGTAGAGTGTAGGGTATAGAGTTTAGAGTGTAGGGTATGGAGTGTAGGGTATAGAGTGTAAGGTATAGAGTGTAGGGTGTAAAGTGTAGGGTATAGAGTGTAGGGTATAGAGTGTATGGTATAGAGTGTAGGGTATAGCGTGTATGGTATAGTGTGTAGGGTATAGAGTGTAGAGTGTAGGGTATAGAGTGTAGGGTATAGAGTGTAGAGTGTAGGGTATAGAGTGCAGGGTGTAGAGTGTAGGGTGTAGAGTGTAGGGATTAGAGTGTAGGGTATAGAGTGTAGAGTGTAGGGTATAGAGTGTAGGGTATAGAGTGTAGAGTGTAGGGATTAGATTGTAGGGTATAGAGTGTAGGGTATAGAGTGTATGGTATAGAGTGTAGGGTATACAGTGTAGAGTGTATGGTATAGAGTGTAGGGTATAAAGTGTAGAGTGTAGGGTATAGAGTGTATGGTATAGAGTGTAGGGTGTAGAGTGTATGGTATAGAGTGTAGAGTGTAGGGTATAGAGTGTAGGGTATAGAGTGTAGAGTGTAGAGTATAGAGTGTAGGGTACAGAGTGCAGAGTGTAGGGAATAGAGTGTAGGGTATATAGTGTAGAGTGTAGGGTATAGAGTGTAAAGTGTAGGGCATAGAGTGTAGGGTATAGAGTGTAGGGTATAGAGTGTAGAGTGTAGGGTATAGAGTGTAGGGTATAGAGTGTAGGGTATAGAGTGTAGGGTATAGAGTGTAGAGTGTAGGGTATAGAGTGTAGGGTAAAGAGTGTAGGGTATAGAGTGTAGGGTATAGAGTGTAGCGTATAGAGTGTAGAGTGTAGGGTATAGAGTGTAGGGTATAGAGTTTAGAGTGTAGGGTATAGAGTGTAGGGTATAAAGTGTAAGGTATAGAGTGTAGAGTGTAGGGTATAGAGTGTAGGGTATAGAGTGTAGGGTATAGAGTGTAGGGTATAGAGTGTAGGGTAAAGAGTGTAGAGTGTAGGGTACAGAGTGCAGGGTGTAGAGGGTAGGGTATAGAGTGTAGAGTGTAGGGTGTAGAGTGTAGGGTATAGAGTGTAGGGTGTAGAGTGTAGGGTGTAGGGTATAGAGTGTAGGGTATAGAGTGCAGGGTATAGAGTGTAGGGTGTAGAGTGTAGGGTGTAGAGTGTAGGGTATAGAGTGTAGGGTATAGAGTGTAGGGTATAGAGTGTAGGGTGTAGGGTTAGAGTGTAGAGTGTATGGTATAGAGTGTAGGGTATAGAGTGTAGGGTATAGAGTGTAGGGTATAGAGTGTATGTTATAGAGTGTAGGGTATAGAGTGTAGAGTGTAGGGTATAGAGTTTAGAGTGTAGGGTATAGAGTGTAGGGTATAGAGTGTAGGGTATAGAGTGTAGGGTATAGAGTGTAGGGTATAGGGTGTAGGGTATAGAGTGTAGGGTATAGAGTGTATGGTAAAGAGTGTAGAGTGTAGGGTATAGAGTGTAGGGTACAGAGTGTAGGGTGTAGAGTGTAGGGTGCAGAGTGTAGGGTGTAGAGTGTAGCGTATAGAGTGTAGGGTATAGAGTGTAGGGTATAGAGTGTAGGGTATAGAGTGTAGGGTGTAGAGTGTAGGGTGTAGAGTGTAGGGTATAGAGTGTAGGGAGTAGAGTGTAGGGTATAGAGTGTAGAGTGTAGGGTATAGAGTGTAGAGTGTAGGGAGTAGAGTGTAGAGTGTAGGGTATAGAGTGTAGAGTGTAGGGTGTAGGGTATAGAGTGTAGGGTATAGAGTGTAGGGTGTAGAGTGTAGGGTATAGAGTGTAGAGTGTAGGGTATAGAGTGTAGGGTATAGAGTGTAGGGTATAGAGTGTAGGGTGTAGAGTGTAGGGTATAGAGTGCAGGTTGTAGAGTGTAGGGTATAGAGTGTAGGGTGCAGAGTGTAGGGTATAGAGTGTATAGTGTAGGGTATAGAGTGTAGGGTATAGAGTGTAGGGTATAGAGTGTATCGTGTAGGGTATAGAGTGTATGCTATAGAGTGTATGGTGTAGAGTGTATGGTGTAGAGTGTATGGTGTAGAGTGTAGGGTATAGAGTGTAGGGTATAGAGTGTATGGTATAGAGTGTAGAGTGTAGGGTATAGAGTGTAGGGTATAGAGTGTAGAGTGTAAGGATTAGAGTGTAGGGTATAGAGTGTAGAGTGTAGGGTATAGAGTGTAGGGTATAGAGTGTAGAGTGTAGGGTATAGAGTGTAGGGTATAGAGTGTAGGGTGTAGGATATAGAGTGTAGGCTATAGAGTGTAGGCTATAGAGTGTAGGCTATAGAGTGTAGAGTATAGAGTGTAGGGTATAGAGTGTAGGGTATAGAATGTAGAGTGTAGAGTGTAGGGTATAGAGTGTAGGGTATAGAGTGTAGAGTGTAGGGTATAGAGTGTAGGGTATAGAGTGTAGGGTGTAGGATATAGAGTGTAGGCTATAGAGTGTAGGCTATAGAGTGTAGGCTATAGAGTGTAGTGTATAGAGTGTATGTTATAGAGTGTAGGGTATAGAGTGTAGAATGTAAGGTATAGAGTGTAGTGTATAGAGTGTATGTTATAGAGTGTAGGGTGTAGAGTGTAGAGTGTAGGGTATAGAGTGTAGGGTATAGAGTGTAGGGTATAGAGTGTAGGGTACAGAGTGTAGGGTATACAGTGTATGGTATAGAGTGTAGGGTATAGAGTGTAGAGTGTAGGGTATAGAGTGTAGGGTATAGAGTGTGGGGTATAGAGTGTAGGGTATAGATTGTAGGGTATAGGGTATAGAGTGTATGGTGTAGAGTGTAAGGTATAGAGTGTATAGTGTAGGGTATAGAGTGTAGGGTATAGAGTGTAGGTTATAGAGTGTAGGGTATAGAGTGTAGAGTGTAGGGTATAGAGTGTATGGTATAGAGTGTAGGGTGTAGAGTGTATGGTATAGAGTGTAGGGTATAGAGTGTAGAGTGTAGGGTTTAGAGTGTAGGGTGTAGAGTGTAGAGTGTAGGGATTAGATTGTAGGGTATAGAGTGTAGGGTATAGAGTGTATGGTATAGAGTGTAGGGTATACAGTGTAGAGTGTATGGTATAGAGTGTAGGGTATAAAGTGTAGAGTGTAGGGTATAGAGTGTATGGTATAGAGTATAGGGTGTAGAGTGTATGGTATAGAGTGTAGAGTGTAGGGTATAGAGTGTAGGGTATAGAGTGTAGGGTATAGAGTGTAGAGTGTAGGGTATAGAGTGTAGGGTACAGAGTGCAGAGTGTAGGGTATAGAGTGTAGGGTATAGAGTGTAGAGTGTAGGGTATAGAGTGTAAAGTGTAGGGTATAGAGTGTAGGGTATAGAGTGTAGGGTATAGAGTGTAGAGTGTAGGGTATAGAGTGTAGGGTATAGAGTGTAGGGTATAGAGTGTAGGGTATAGAGTGTAGAGTGTAGGGTATAGAGTGTAGGGTATAGAGTGTAGGGTATAGAGTGTAGGGTATAGAGTGTAGAGTGTAGGGTATAGAGTGTAGGGTATAGAGTGTAGGGTATAGAGTTTAGAGTGTAGGGTATAGAGTGTAGGGTATAGAGTGTAGGGTATAGAGTGTAGGGTATAGAGTGTAGGGTAAAGAGTGTAGAGTGTAGGGTACAGAGTGCAGGGTGTAGAGGGTAGGGTATAGAGTGTAGAGTGTAGGGTGTAGAGTGTAGGGTATAGAGTGTAGGGTGTAGAGTGTAGGGTGTACGGTATAGAGTGTAGGGTATAGAGTGCAGGGTATAGAGTGTAGGGTGTAGAGTGTAGAGTGTAGGGTGTAGAGTGTAGGGTATAGAGTGTAGGGTATAGAGTGTAGGGAATAGAGTGTAGGGTGTAGAGTGTAGGGTATAGGGTGTAGGGTATAGAGTGTAGGGTATAGAGTGTATGTTATAGAGTGTAGGGTATAGAGTGTAGAGTGTAGGGTATAGAGTTTAGAGTGTAGGGTATAGAGTGTAGGGTATAGAGTGTAGGGTATAGAGTGTAGGGTATAGAGTGTAGGGTATAGGGTGTAGGGTATAGAGTGTAGGGTATAGAGTGTAGGGTAAAGAGTGTAGAGTGTAGGGTATAGAGTGTAGGGTACAGAGTGTAGGGTGTAGAGTGTAGGGTGTAGAGTGTAGCATATAGAGTGTAGGGTATAGAGTGTAGGGTATAGAGTGTAGGGTATAGAGTGTAGGGTATAGAGTGTAGGGTGTAGAGTGTAGGGTGTAGAATTTAGGGTATAGAGTGTAGGGTATAGAGTGTAGGGTAAAGAGTGTAGGGTATGGAGTGTAGGGTGTAGAGTGTAGGGTGTAGAGTGTAGGGTATAGAGTGTAGGGAGTAGAGTGTAGGGTATAGAGTGTAGAGTGTAGGGTATAGAGTGTAGAATGTAGGGAGTAGAGTGTAGAGTGTAGGGTATAGAGTGCAGAGTGTAGGGTGTAGGGTATAGAGTGTAGGGTATAGAGTGTAGGGTGTAGAGTGTAGTGTATAGAGTGTAGAGTGTAGGGTATAGAGTGTAGGGTGTAGGGTATAGAGTGTGGCGTATATAGTATAGGGTGTAGAGTGTAGGGTATAGAGTGTAGGGTGTAGGGTATAGAGTGTAGAGTGTAGGGTATAGAGTGTAGGGTATAGAGTGTAGGGAATAGAGTGTAGGGTGTAAGGTGTAGAGTGTAGGGTATAGAGTGTAGGGTATATATACTGTAGGGTATAGAGTGTAGGCTATAGAGTGTAGGGTATAGAGTGTAGAGTGTAGGGTATAGAGTGTAGGGTATAGAGTGTAGGGTATAGAGTGTAGGGTATAGAGTGTAGGGTATAGGGTATAGAGTGTAAGGTGTAGAGTGAAGGGTGTAGAGTGTAGGGTATAGAGTGTAGGGTATAGAGTGTAGGGTATAGAGTGTAGGGTGTAGGGTATAGAGTGTAGGGTATAGAGTGTAGGGTATAGAGTGTAGGGTATAGAGTGTATGGTATAGAGTGTAGGGTATAGAGTGTAGAGTGTAGGGTGTAGAGTGTAGGGTATAGAGTGTAGGGTATAGAGTGTAGGGTACAGAGTGCAGAGTGTAGGGTATAGAGTGTAAAGTGTAGGGTATAGAGTGTAGGGTATAGAGTGTAGGGTATAGAGTGTAGAGTGTAGGGTATAGAGTGTAGAGTTTAGGGTATAGAGTGTGGGGCATAGAGTGTATGGTATACAGTGTAGAGTGTAGGGTATAGAGTGTGCAGTGTAGGGTATAGAGTGTAGGGTATAGAGTGTAGGGTATAGAGTGTATGGTATAGAGTGTAGGGTATAAAGTGTAGAGTGTAGGGTATAGAGTGTAGGGTATAGAGTGTATGGTATAGAGTGTAGAGTGTAGGGTATAGAGTGTAGGGTATAGAGTGTAGAGTGTAGGGATTAGAGTGTAGGGTATAGAGTGTAGGGTATAGAGTGTAGAGTGTAGGGTATAGAGTGTAGGGTATAGAGTGTAGAGTGTAGGGTATAGAGTGTAGGGTATAGAGTGTAGAGTGTAGGGATTAGAGTGTAGGGTATAGAGTGTAGGGTATAGAGTGTAGAGTGTAGGGTATAGAGTGTAGGGTATAGAGTGTAGAGTGTAGGGTATAGAGTGTAGGGTATAGAGTGTAGGGTGTAGGATATAGAGTGTAGGCTATAGAGTGTAGGCTATAGAGTGTAGAGTATAGAGTGTAGGGTATAGAGTGTAGGGTATAGAATGTAGAGTGTAAAGTGTAGGGTATAGAGTGTAGTGTACAGAGTGTATGTTATAGAGTGTAGGGTATAGAGTGTAGAGTGTAAGGTATAGAGTGTAGTGTATAGAGTGTATGTTATAGAGTGTAGGGTGTAGAGTGTAGGGTATAGAGTGTAGGGTATAGAGTGTAGGGTATAGAGTGTAGGGTATAGAGTGTAGGGTATACAGTGTATGGTATAGAGTGTAGGGTATAGAGTGTAGAGTGTAGGGTATAGAGTGTAGGGTATAGAGTGTGGGGTATAGAGTGTAGGGTTTAGATTGTATGGTATAGGGTATAGAGTGTATGGTGTAGAGTGTAAGGTATAGAGTGTATAGTGTAGGGTATAGAGTGTAGGGTATAGAGTGTAGGTTATAGAGTGTAGGGTATAGAGTGTAGAGTGTAGGGTGTAGAGTGTATGGTATAGAGTGTAGGGTATAGAGTGTAGTGTATAGAGTGTAGTGTATAGAGTGTAGGGTATAGAGTGTAGGGTATAGAGTGTAGAGTGTAGGGTATAGAGTGTATGCTGTAGAGTGTATGGTGTAGAGTGTATGGTATAGAGTGTACGGTATAGAGTGTAGGGTATAGAGTGTAGGGTATAGAGTGTAGGGTATAGAGTGTATGTTATAGGGTATAGAGTGTAGAGTGTAGGGTATAGAGTTTAGAGTGTAGGGTATAGAGTGTAGGGTATAGAGTGTATGGTATAGAGTGTAGGGTATAGAGTGTATGGTATAGAGTGTAGAGTATAGAGTGTTGAGTGTAGGGTATAGAGTGTAGGGTATAGAGTGTAGAGTGTAGGGTATAGAGTGTAGGGTATAGAGTGTAGGGTGTAGAGTGTAGGGTGTAGAGTGTAGGGATTAGAGTGTAGGGTATAGAGTGTAGAGTGTAGGGTATAGAGTGGAGGGTATAGAGTGTAGAGTGTAGGGATTAGATTGTAGGGTATAGAGTGTAGGGTATAGAGTGTATGGTATAGAGTGTAGGGTATACAGTGTAGAGTGTATGGTATAGAGTGTAGGGTATAAAGTGTAGAGTGTAGGGTATAGAGTGTATGGTATAGAGTGTAGGGTGTAGAGTGTATGGTATAGAGTGTAGAGTGTAGGGTATAGAGTGTAGGGTATAGAGTGTAGGGTATAGAGTGTAGAGTGTAGGGCTTAGAGTGTAGGGTACAGAGTGCAGAGTGTAGGGTATATAGTGTAGAGTGTAGGGTATAGAGTGTAAAGTGTAGGGTATAGAGTGTAGGGTATAGAGTGTAGAGTGTAGGGTATAGAGTGTAGGGTATAGAGTGTAGGGTATAGAGTGTAGGGTATAGAGTGTAGAGTGTAGGGTATAGAGTGTAGGGTATAGAGTGTAGGGTATAGAGTGTAGGGTATAGAGTGTAGAGTGTAGGGTATAGAGTGTAGGGTATAGAGTGTAGGGTATAGAGTGTAGGTTATAGAGTGTAGGGTAAAGAGTGTAGAGTGTAGGGTACATAGTGCAGGGTGTAGAGGGTAGGGTATAGAGTGTAGAGTGTAGGGTGTAGAGTGTAGGGTATAGAGTGTAGGGTGTAGAGTGTAGGGTGTAGGGTATAGAGTGTAGGGTATAGAGTGTAGGATATAGAGTGTAGGGTGTAGAGTGTAGAGTGTAGGGTGTAGAGTGTAGGGTATAGAGTGTAGGGTATAGAGTGTAGGGTATAGAGTGTAGGGTGTAGGGATTAGAGTGTAGGGTGTAGAGTGTATGGTATAGAGTGTAGGGTATAGAGTGTAGGGTATAGAGTGTATGTTATAGAGTGTAGGGTATAGAGTGTAGAGTGTAGGGTATAGAGTGTAGGGTATAGAGTGTAGGGTATAGAGTGTAGGGTATAGGGTGTAGGGTATAGAGTGTAGGGTATAGAGTGTAGGGTAAAGAGTGTAGAGTGTAGGGTATAGAGTGTAGGGTACAGAGTGTAGGGTGTAGAGTGTAGGGTGTAGAGTGTAGCGTATAGAGTGTAGGGTATAGAGTGTAGGGTATAGAGTGTAGGGTATAGAGTGTAGGGTATAGAGTGTAGGGTGTAGATTGTAGGGTGTAGAGTGTAGGGTATAGAGTGTAGGGTAAAGAGTGTAGGGTATAGAGTGTAGGGTATAGAGTGTAGGGTGTAGAGTGTAGGGTGTAGAGTGTAGGGTATAGAGTGTAGGGAGTAGAGTGTAGGGTATAGAGTGTAGAGTGTAGGGTATAGAGTGTAGAGTGTAGGGAGTAGAGTGTAGAGTGTAGGGTATAGAGTGTAGAGTGTAGGGTGTAGGGTATAGAGTGTAGGGTGTAGAGTGTAGGGTATAGAGTGTAGAGTGTAGGGTATAGAGTGTAGGGTGTAGGGTATAGAGTGTGGCGTATAGAGTATAGGGTGTAGCGTGTAGGGTATAGAGTGTAGGGTGTAGGGTATAGAGTGTAGAGTGTAGGGTATAGAGTGTAGGGTATAGAGTGTAGGGAATAGAGTGTAGGGTGTAAGGTGTAGAGTGTAGGGTATAGAGTGTAGGGTATATACTGTAGGGTATGGAGTGTAGGCTATAGAGTGTAGGGTATAGAGTGTAGAGTGTAGGGTATAGAGTGTAGGGTATAGAGTGTAGGGTATAGGGTATAGAGTGTAAGGTGTAGAGTGTAGGGTGTAGAGTGTAGGGTATAGAGTGTAGGGTATAGAGTGTAGGGTGTAGGGTATAGAGTGTAGGGTATAGAGTGTAGGGTATAGAGTGTAGGGTATAGAGTGTAGAGTGTATGGTATAGAGTGTAGAGTGTAGGGTATAGAGTGTAGGGTATAGACTGTAGGGTATAGAGTGTGGCGTATAGATTGTAGGGTATAGAGTGTAGGGTATAGAATGTAGGGTATAGAGTGTAGGGTATAGAGTGTAGGGAATAGAGTGTAGAGTGTAAGGTATAGAGTGTAGAGTGTAAGGTATAGAGTGTAGAGCGTAGGGTATAGACTGTAGGGTGTAGAGTGTAGGGAGTAGAGTGTAGGGTATAGAGTGTAGAGTGTAGGGTATAGAGTGCAGGGTATAGAGTGTAGAGTATAGAGTGTAGAGTGTAGGCTATAGAGTGTAGGGTATAGAGTGTAGAGTGTAGGGTATAGAGTGTAGGGTATAGAGTGTAGGGTATAGAGTGTAGGGTGTAGAGTGTAGGGTATAGAGTGCAGGTTGTAGAGTGTAGGGTATAGAGTGTAGGGTGTAGAGTGTAGGGTATAGAGTGTATAGTGTAGGGTATAGAGTGTAGGGTATAGAGTGTAGGGTATAGAGTGTATCGTGTAGGGTATAGAGTGTATGCTCTAGAGTGTATGGTTTAGAGTGTATGGTGTAGAGTGTATGGTGTAGAGTGTAGGGTATAGAGTGTAGGGTATAGAGTGTAGGGTATAGAGTGTAGGGTATAGAGTGTATGTTATAGAGTGTAGGGTATAGAGTGTAGAGTGTAGGGTATAGAGTTTAGAGTTTAGTGTATAGAGTGTAGGGTATAGAGTGTAGGGTATAGAGTGAAGGGTATAGAGTGTAGGGTAAAGAGTGTAGAGTGTAGGGTACAGAGTGCAGGGTGTAGAGTGTAGGGTATAGAGTGTAGGGTGTAGAGTGTAGGGTGTAGGGTATAAAGTGTAGGGTATGGAGTGTAGGGTATAGAGTGTAGGGTATAGAGTGTAGGGTGTAGGGATTAGAGTGTAGGGATTAGAGTGTAGGGTGTAGAGTGTAGGGTGTAGAGTGTAGGGTATAGAGTGTAGGGTATAGAGTGTAGGGTATAGAGTGTAGAGTGTAGGGATTAGAGTGTAGGGTATAGAGTGTAGGGTATAGAATGTAGGGTATAGAGTGTAGGGTAAAGAGTGTAGAGTGTAGGGTACAGAGTGCAGGGTGTAGAGTGTAGGGTATAGAGTGTAGAGTGTAGGGTGTAGAGTGTTAGGTGTAGAGTGTAGGGTATAGAGTGTAGAGTGTAGGGTGTAGGTTATAGAGTGTAGGGTATAGAGTGTAGGGTATAGAGTGTAGGGTGTAGGGATTAGAGTGTAGGGATTAGAGTGTAGGGATTAGAGTGTAGGGTGTAGAGTGTAGGGTGTAGAGTGTAGGGTATAGAGTGTAGGGTATAGAGTGTAGGGTATAGAGTGTAGAGTGTAGGGATTAGAGTGTAGGGTATAGAGTGTAGGGTATAGAGTAGAGTGTAGAGTGTAGGCTATAGAGTGTAGGCTATAGAGTGTAGGCTATAGAGTGTAGGGTATAGAGTGTAGGGTATAGAGTGTAAGGTGTAGGGTATAGAGTGTAGGGTATAGAGTGCAGGTTGTAGAGTGTAGGGTATAGAGTGTAGGATATAGAGAGTAGGGTATAAAGTGTAGAGTGTAGGGTATAGAGTGTATAGTGTAGGGTATAGAGTGTAGGGTATAGAGTGTAGGGTATAGAGTGTAGAGTGTAGGGTATAGAGTGTATGCTATAGAGTGTATGGTGTAGAGTGTATGGTACAGAGTGTAGGGTATAGAGTATAGAGTGTATGGTATAGAGTGTATGGTATAGAGTGTAGGGTATAGAGTGTAGGGTATAGAGTGTAGGGTATAGAGTGTATGTTATAGAGTGTAGGGTATAGAGTGTAGAGTGTAGGGTATAGAGTTTAGAGTGTAGGGTATAGAGTGTAGGGTGTAGAGTGTAGGGTGTAGGGTATAGAGTGTAGGGTATAGAGTGTAGGGTATAGAGTGTAGGGTGTAGAGTGTAGGGTGTAGGGTATAGAGTGTAGGGTATAGAGTGTAGGGTATAGAGTGTAGGGTGTAGGGATTAGAGTGTAGGGTGTAGAGTGTATGGTATAGAGTGTAGGGTATAGAGTGTAGGGTATAGAGTGTAGGGTATAAAGTGTATGTTATAGAGTGTAGGGTATAGAGTGTAGAGTGTAGGGTATAGAGTGTAGGGCATAGAGTGTAGGGTATAGAGTGTAGGGTATAGAGTGTAGGGTATAGGGTGTAGGGTATAGAGTGTAGGGTATAGAGTGTAGGGTAAAGAGTGTAGAGTGTAGGGTATAGAGTGTAGGTTACAGAGTGTAGGGTGTAGAGTGTAGGGTGTAGAGTGTAGGGTGTAGAGTGTAGCGTATAGAGTGTAGGGTATAGAGTGTAGGGTATAGAGTGTAGGGTATAGAGTGTAGGGTATAGAGTGTAGGGTGTAGAGTGTAGGGTGTAGAGTGTAGGGTATAGAGTGTAGGGTAAAGAGTGTAGGGTATAGAGTGTAGGGTATAGAGTGTAGGGTGTAGAGTGTAGGGTGTAGAGTGTAGTGTATAGAGTGTAGGGTATAAAGTGTAGAGTGTATGGTATAGAGTGTATGGTATAGAGTGTAGGGTATAGAGTGTAGGGTATAGAGTGTAGGGTATAGAGTGTATGTTATAGAGTGTAGGGTATAGAGTGTAGAGTGTAGGGTATAGAGTTTAGAGTGTAGGGTATAGAGTGTAGGGTGTAGAGTGTAGGGTGTAGGGTATAGAGTGTAGGGTATAGAGTGTACGGTATAGAGTGTAGGGTGTAGAGTGTAGAGTGTAGGGTGTAGAGTGTAGGGTATAGAGTGTAGGGTATAGAGTGTAGGGTATAGAGTGTAGGGTGTAGGGATTAGAGTGTAGGGTGTAGAGTGTATGGTATAGAGTGTAGGGTATAGAGTGTAGGGTATAGAGTGTAGGGTATAAAGTGTATGTTATAGAGTGTAGGGTATAGAGTGTAGAGTGTAGGGTATAGAGTGTAGGGTATAGAGTGTAGGGTATAGAGTGCAGGGTATAGAGTGTAGGGTATAGGGTGTAGGGTATAGAGTGTAGGGTATAGAGTGTAGGGTAAAGAGTGTAGAGTGTAGGGTATAGAGTGTAGGGTACAGAGTGTAGGGTGTAGAGTGTAGGGTGTAGAGTGTAGGGTGTAGAGTGTAGCGTATAGAGTGTAGGGTATAGAGTGTAGGGTATAGAGTGTAGGGTATAGAGTGTAGGGTATAGAGTGTAGGGTGTAGAGTGTAGGGTGTAGAGTGTAGGGTATAGAGTGTAGGGTAAAGAGTGTAGGGTATAGAGTGTAGGGTATAGAGTGTAGGGTGTAGAGTGTAGGGTGTAGAGTGTAGGGTATAGAGTGTAGGGAGTAGAGTGTAGGGTATAGAGTGTAGAGTGTAGGGTATAGAGTGTAGAGTGTAGGGAGTAGAGTGTAGAGTGTAGGGTATAGAGTGTAGAGTGTAGGGTGTAGGGTATAGAGTGTAGGGTATAGAGTGTAGGGTGTAGAGTGTAGGGTATAGAGTGTAGAGTGTAGGGTATAGAGTGTAGGGTGTAGGGTATAGAGTGTGGCGTATAGAGTATAGGGTGTAGAGTGTAGGGTATAGAGTGTAGGGTGTAGGGTATAGAGTGTAGAGTGTAGGGTATAGAGTGTAGGGTATAGAGTGTAGGGTATAGAGTGTAGGGTATAGAGTGTAGGGAATAGAGTGTAGGGTGTAAGGTGTAGAGTGTAGGGTATAGAGTGTAGGGTATATACTGTAGGGTATGGAGTGTAGGCTATAGAGTGTAGGGTATAGAGTGTAGAGTGTAGGGTATAGAGTGTAGGGTATAGAGTGTAGGGTATAGAGTGTAGGGTATAGAGTGTAGGGTATAGGGTATAGAGTGTAAGGTGTAGAGTGTAGGGTGTAGAGTGTAGGGTATAGAGTGTAGGGTATAGAGTGTAGGGAGTAGGGTATAGAGTGTAGGGTATAGAGTGTAGGGTATAGAGTGTAGTGTATAGAGTGTAGAGTGTAGAGTGTATGGTATAGAGTGTAGAGTGTAGGGTATAGAGTGTAGGGTATAGACTGTAGGGTATAGAGTGTGGCGTATAGATTGTAGGGTATAGAGTGTAGAGTGTAGGGTATAGAGTGTACGGTATAGAGTGTAGGGTATAGAGTGTAGGGTATAGAGTGTAGAGTGTAGGGTATAGAATGTAGGGTATAGAGTGTAGGGTATAGAGTGTAGGGAATAGAGTGTAGAGTGTAAGGTATAGAGTGTAGAGTGTAAGGTATATAGTGTAGAGTGTAGGGTATAGACTGTAGGGTGTAGAGTGTAGGGAGTAGAGTGTAGGGTATAGAGTGTAGAGTGTAGGGTATAGAGTGCAGGGTATAGAGTGTAGGGTATAGAGTGTAGAGTGTAGGCTATAGAGTGTAGGGTATAGAGTGTAGAGTGTAGGGTATAGAGTGTAGGGTATAGAGTGTAAGGTGTAGAGTGTAGGGTGTAGAGTGTAGGGTATAGAGTGTATGGTATAGAGTGTAGGGTATAGAGTGCAGAGTGTAGGGATTAGAGTGTAGGGTATAGAGTGTAGGCTATAGAGTGTAGGGTATAGAGTGTAGAGTGTAGGGTATAGAGTGTAGGGTGTAGAGTGTAGGGTGTAGGGTATAGAGTGTAGGGTATAGAGTGTAGGGTATAGAGTGTAGGGTGTAGAGTGTAGAGTGTAGGGTGTAGAGTGTAGGGTATAGAGTGTAGGGTATAGAGTGTAGGGTGTAGGGATTAGAGTGTAGGGATTAGAGTGTAGGGTGTAGAGTGTAGGGTGTAGAGTGTAGGGTATAGAGTGTAGGGTATAGAGTGTAGGGTATAGAGTGTAGGGTATAAAGCGTAGAGTGTAGGGTATAGAGTGTATAGTGTAGGGTATAGAGTGTAGGGTATAGAGTGTAGGGTATAGAGTGTAGGGTATAGGGTATAGAGTGTAGAGTGTAGAGTGTAGGGTGTAGGGTGTAGAGTGTATGGTATAGAGTGTAGGGTATAGAGTGTAGGGTATAGAGTGTAGAGTGTAGGGTATAGAATGTAGGGTATAGAGTGTAGGGTATAGAGTGTAGGGAATAGAGTGTAGAGTGTAAGGTATAGAGTGTAGAGTGTAAGGTATAGAGTGTAGAGTGTAGGGTATAGACTGTAGGGTGTAGAGTGTAGGGAGTAGAGTGTAGGGTATAGAGTGTAGAGTGTAGGGTATAGAGTGCAGGGTATAGAGTGTAGGGTATAGAGTGTAGAGTGTAGGCTATAGAGTGTAGGGTATAGAGTGTAGAGTGTAGGGTATAGAGTGTAGGGTATAGAGTGTAAGGTGTAGAGTGTAGGGTGTAGAGTGTAGGGTATAGAGTGTAGGGTATAGAGTGTAGGGTATAGAGTGTATGGTATAGAGTGTATGGTATAGAGTGTAGGGTATAGAGTGTATGGTATAGAGTGTAGGGTATAGAGTGCAGAGTGTAGGGATTAGAGTGTAGGGTATAGAGTGTAGGCTATAGAGTGTAGGGTATAGAGTGTAGAGTGTAGGGTATAGAGTGTAGGGTGTAGAGTGTAGGGTGTAGGGTATAGAGTGTAGGGTATAGAGTGTAGGGTATAGAGTGTAGGGTGTAGAGTGTAGAGTGTAGGGTGTAGAGTGTAGGGTATAGAGTGTAGGGTATAGAGTGTAGGGTGTAGGGATTAGAGTGTAGGGATTAGAGTGTAGGGTGTAGAGTGTAGGGTGTAGAGTGTAGGGTATAGAGTGTAGGGTATAGAGTGTAGGGTATAGAGTGTAGGGTATAAAGCGTAGAGTGTAGGGTATAGAGTGTATAGTGTAGGGTATAGAGTGTAGGGTATAGAGTGTAGGGTATAGAGTGTAGGGTATAGGGTATAGAGTGTAGGGTGTAGAGTGTAGGGTGTAGGGTGTAGAGTGTATGGTATAGAGTGTAGGGTATAGAGTGTAGGGATTAGAGTGTAGGTATAGAGTGTAGGGTATAGAGTGTAGGGTGTAGAGTGTAGGGTATAGAGTGTAGAGTGTAGGGTATAGAGTGTAGGGTATAGAGTAGAGTGTAGAGTGTAGGGTATAGAGTGTAGAGTGTAGGGGATAGAATGTAGGGTATAGAGTGTAAGGTGTAGAGTGTAGGGTGTAGAGTGTATGGTATAGAGTGTGGGGTATAAAGTGCAGAGTGTAGGGTATGGAGTGTAGGGTATAGAGTGTATGGTATAGAGTGTAGGGTATAAAGTGTAGACTGTAGGGTATAGAGTGTAGGGTATAGAGTGTAGAGTGTAGGGTAAAGAGTGTAGGGTATAGAGTGTAGGGTATAGAGTGTAGAGTGTAGGGTATAGAGTGTAGGGTATAGAGTGCAAATTGTAGAGTGTAGGGTATAGAGTGTATGGTATAGAGTGTAGGGTATAAAGTGTAGAGTGTAGTGTATAGAGTGTAGGGTGTAGAGTGTAGGGTGTAGGGTATAGAGTGTAGGGTATAGAGTGTAGGGTATAGAGTGTAGGGTGTAGAGTGTAGAGTGTAGGGTACAGAGTGCAGGGTGTAGAGTGTAGGGTATAGAGTGTAGAGTGTAGGGTATAGAGTGCAGGGTGTAGAGTGTAGGGTGTAGGGTATAGAGTGTAGGGTATAGAGTGTAGGGTATAGAGTGTAGGGTGTAGAGTGTAGGGTGTAGAGTGTAGGGTATAGAGTGTAGGATATAGAGTGTAGGGTGTAGGGATTAGAGTGTAGGGATTAGAGTGTAGGGTGTAGAGTGTAGGGTGTAGAGTGTAGGGTATAGAGTGTAGGGTATAGAGTGTAGGGTATAGAGTGTAGGGTATAAAGCGTAGAGTGTAGGGTATAGAGTGTATAGTGTAGGGTATAGAGTGTAGGGTATAGAGTGTAGGGTATAGAGTGTAGGGTATAGGGTATAGAGTGTAGGGTGTAGAGTGTAGGGTGTAGGGTGTAGAGTGTATGGTATAGAGTGTAGGGTATAGAGTGTAGGGATTAGAGTGTAGGTATAGAGTGTAGGGTATAGAGTGTAGGGTGTAGAGTGTAGGGTATAGAGTGTAGAGTGTAGGGTATAGAGTGTAGGGTATAGAGTAGAGTGTAGAGTGTAGGGTATAGAGTGTAGAGTGTAGGGGATAGAATGTAGGGTATAGAGTGTAAGGTGTAGAGTGTAGGGTGTAGAGTGTATGGTATAGAGTGTAGGGTATAAAGTGTAGACTGTAGGGTATAGAGTGTAGGGTATAGAGTGTAGAGTGTAGGGTAAAGAGTGTAGGGTATTGAGTGTAGGGTATAGAGTGTAGAGTGTAGGGTATAGAGTGTAGGGTATAGAGTGCAAATTGTAGAGTGTAGGGTATAGAGTGTATGGTATAGAGTGTAGGGTATAGAGTGTATGGTATAGAGTGTAGGGTATAAAGTGTAGAGTGTAGTGTATAGAGTGTAGGGTGTAGAGTGTAGGGTGTAGGGTATAGAGTGTAGGGTATAGAGTGTAGGGTATAGAGTGTAGGGTGTAGAGTGTAGAGTGTAGGGTACAGAGTGCAGGGTGTAGAGTGTAGGGTATAGAGTGTAGAGTGTAGGGTATAGAGTGTAGGGTGTAGAGTGTAGGGTGTAGGGTATAGAGTGTAGGGTATAGAGTGTAGGGTACAGAGTGTAGGGTATAGAGTGTATGTTATAGAGTGTAGGGTATAGAGTGTAGAGTGTAGGGTATAGAGTGTAGGGTATAGAGTGTAGGGTATAGAGTGTAGGGTATAGGGTGTAGGGTATAGAGTGTAGGGTATAGAGTGTAGGGTAAAGAGTGTAGAGTGTAGGGTATAGAGTGTAGGGTAGAGAGTGTAGGGTGTAGAGTGTAGGGTGTAGAGTGTAGCGTATAGAGTGTAGGGTATAGAGTGTAGGGTATAGAGTGTAGGGTATAGAGTGTAGGGTATAGAGTGTAGGGTGTAGAATGTAGGGTGTAGAGTGTAGGGTATAGAGTGTAGGGTAAAGAGTGTAGGGTATAGAGTGTAGGGTACAGAGTGTAGGGTGTAGAGTGTAGGGTGTAGAGTGTAGGGTATAGAGTGTAGGGAGTAGAGTGTAGGGTATAGAGTGTAGAGTGTAGGGTATAGAGTGTAGAGTGTAGGGAGTAGAGTGTAGAGTGTAGGGTATAGAGTGTAGGGTGTAGGGTATAGAGTGTAGGGTGTAGAGTGTAGGGTATAGAGTGTAGAGTGTAGGGTATAGAGTGTAGGGTGTAGGGTATAGAGTGTGGCGTATAGAGTATAGGGTGTAGCGTGTAGGGTATAGAGTGTAGGGTGTAGGGTATAGAGTGTAGAGTGTAGGGTATAGAGTGTAGGGTATAGAGTGTAGGGTATAGAGTGTAGGGTATAGAGTGTAGGGAATAGAGTGTAGGGTGTAAGGTGTAGAGTGTAGGGTATAGAGTGTAGGGTATATACTGTAGGGTATGGAGTGTAGGCTATAGAGTGTAGGGTATAGAGTGAAGAGTGTAGGGTATAGAGTGTAGGGTATAGAGTGTAGGGTATAGGGTATAGAGTGTAAGGTGTAGAGTGTAGGGTGTAGAGTGTAGGGTATAGAGTGTAGGGTATAGAGTGTAGGGTGTAGGGTATAGAGTGTAGGGTATAGAGTGTAGGGTATAGAGTGTAGGGTATAGAGTGTAGAGTGTAGAGTGTATGGTATAGAGTGTAGAGTGTAGGGTATAGAGTGTAGGGTATAGACTGTAGGGTATAGAGTGTGGCGTATAGATTGTAGGGTATAGAGTGTAGAGTGTAGGGTATAGAATGTAGGGTATAGAGTGTAGGGTATAGAGTGTAGGGAATAGAGTGTAGAGTGTAAGGTATAGAGTGTAGAGTGTAAGGTATAGAGTGTAGAGCGTAGGGTATAGACTGTAGGGTGTAGAGTGTAGGGAGTAGAGTGTAGGGTATAGAGTGTAGAGTGTAGGGTATAGAGTGCAGGGTATAGAGTGTAGGGTATAGAGTGTAGAGTGTAGGCTATAGAGTGTAGGGTATAGAGTGTAGAGTGTAGGGTATAGAGTGTAGGGTATAGAGTGTAGGGTATAGAGTGTAGGGTGTAGAGTGTAGGGTATAGAGTGCAGGTTGTAGAGTGTAGGGTATAGAGTGTAGGGTGTAGAGTGTAGGGTATAGAGTGTATAGTGTAGGGTATAGAGTGTAGGGTATAGAGTGTAGGGTATAGAGTGTATCGTGTAGGGTATAGAGTGTATGCTCTAGAGTGTATGGTGTAGAGTGTATGGTGTAGAGTGTATGGTGTAGAGTGTAGGGTATAGAGTGTAGGGTATAGAGTGTAGGGTATAGAGTGTAGGGTATAGAGTGTATGTTATAGAGTGTAGGGTATAGAGTGTAGAGTGTAGGGTATAGAGTTTAGAGTTTAGTGTATAGAGTGTAGGGTATAGAGTGAAGGGTATAGAGTGTAGGGTAAAGAGTGTAGAGTGTAGGGTACAGAGTGCAGGGTGTATAGTGTAGGGTATAGAGTGTAGGGTGTAGAGTGTAGGGTGTAGGGTATAAAGTGTAGGGTATAGAGTGTAGGGTATAGAGTGTAGGGTATAGAGTGTAGGGTGTAGGGATTAGAGTGTAGGGATTAGAGTGTAGGGTGTAGAGTGTAGGGTGTAGAGTGTAGGGTATAGAGTGTAGGGTATAGAGTGTAGGGTATAGAGTGTAGAGAGTAGGGATTAGAGTGTAGGGTATAGAGTGTAGGGTATAGAATGTAGGGTATAGAGTGTAGGGTAAAGAGTGTAGAGTGCAGGGTACAGAGTGCAGGGTGTAGAGTGTAGGGTATAGAGTGTAGAGTGTAGGGTGTAGAGTGTTAGGTGTAGAGTGTAGGGTATAGAGTGTAGAGTGTAGGGTGTAGGGTATAGAGTGTAGGGTATAGAGTGTAGGGTATAGAGTGTAGGGTGTAGGGATTAGAGTGTAGGGATTAGAGTGTAGGGATTAGTGTGTAGGGTGTAGAGTGTAGGGTGTAGAGTGTAGGGTATAGAGTGTAGGGTATAGAGTGTAGGGTATAGAGTGTAGAGTGTAGGGATTAGAGTGTAGGGTATAGAGTGTAGGGTATAGAGTAGAGTGTAGAGTGTAGGCTATAGAGTGTAGGCTATAGAGTGTAGGCTATAGAGTGTAGGGTATAGAGTGTAGGGTATAGAGTGTAAGGTGTAGGGTATAGAGTGTAGTGTATAGAGTGCAGGTTGTAGAGTGTAGGGTATAGAGTGTAGGATATAGAGAGTAGGGTATAAAGTGTAGAGTGTAGGGTATAGAGTGTATAGTGTAGGGTATAGAGTGTAGGGTATAGAGTGTAGGGTATAGAGTGTAGAGTGTAGGGTATAGAGTGTATGCTATAGAGTGTATGGTGTAGAGTGTATGGTATAGAGTGTAGGGTATAGAGTATAGAGTGTATGGTATAGAGTGTATGGTATAGAGTGTAGGGTATAGAGTGTAGGGTATAGAGTGTAGGGTATAGAGTGTATGTTATAGAGTGTAGGGTATAGAGTGTAGAGTGTAGGGTATAGAGTTTAGAGTGTAGGGTATAGAGTGTAGGGTGTAGAGTGTAGGGTGTAGGGTATAGAGTGTAGGGTATAGAGTGTAGGGTATAGAGTGTAGGCTGTAGAGTGTAGAGTGTAGGGTGTAGAGTGTAGCGTATAGAGTGTAGGGTATAGAGTGTAGGGTATAGAGTGTAGGGTGTAGGGATTAGAGTGTAGGGTGTAGAGTGTATGGTATAGAGTGTAGGGTATAGAGTGTAGGGTATAGAGTGTAGGGTATAAAGTGTATGTTATAGAGTGTAGGGTATAGAGTGTAGAGTGTAGGGTATAGAGTGTAGGGCATAGAGTGTAGGGTATAGAGTGTAGGGTATAGAGTGTAGGGTATAGGGTGTAGGGTATAGAGTGTAGGGTATAGAGTGTAGGGTAAAGAGTGTAGAGTGTAGGGTATAGAGTGTAGGGTACAGAGTGTAGGGTGTAGAGTGTAGGGTGTAGAGTGTACGGTATAGAGTGTAGTGTATAGAGTGTAGGGTATAGAGTGTAGGGTATAGAGTGTAGGGTATAGAGTGTAGGGTGTAGAGTGTAGGGTGTAGAGTTTAGGGTATAGAGTGTAGGGTAAAGAGTGTAGGGTATAGAGTGTAGGGTATAGAGTGTAGGGTGTAGAGTGTAGGGTGTAGAGTGTAGTGTATAGAGTGTAGGGTATAGAGTGTAGAGTGTATGGTATAGAGTGTATGGTATAGAGTGTAGGGTATAGAGTGTAGGGTATAGAGTGTAGGGTATAGAGTGTATGTTATAGAGTGTAGGGTATAGAGTGTAGAGTGTAGGGTATAGAGTTTAGAGTGTAGGGTATAGAGTGTAGGGTGTAGAGTGTAGGGTGTAGGGTATAGAGTGTAGGGTATAGAGTGTAGGGTATAGAGTGTAGGGTGTAGAGTGTAGAGTGTAGGGTGTAGAGTGTAGGGTATAGAGTGTAGGGTATAGAGTGTAGGGTATAGAGTGTAGGGTGTAGGGATTAGAGTGTAGGGTGTAGAGTGTATGGTATAGAGTGTAGGGTATAGAGTGTAGGGTATAGAGTGTAGGGTATAAAGTGTATGTTATAGAGTGTAGGGTATAGAGTGTAGAGTGTAGGGTATAGAGTGTAGGGTATAGAGTGTAGGGTATAGAGTGTAGAGTATAGAGTGTAGGGTATAGGGTGTAGGGTATAGAGTGTAGGGTATAGAGTGTAGGGTAAAGAGTGTAGAGTGTAGGGTATAGAGTGTAGGGTACAGAGTGTAGGGTGTAGAGTGTAGGGTGTAGAGTGTAGGGTGTAGAGTGTAGCGTATAGAGTGTAGGGTATAGAGTGTAGGGTATAGAGTGTAGGGTATAGAGTGTAGGGTATAGAGTGTAGGGTGTAGAGTGTAGGGTGTAGAGTGTAGGGTATAGAGTGTAGGGTAAAGAGTGTAGGGTATAGAGTGTAGGGTATAGAGTGTAGGGTGTAGAGTGTAGGGTGTAGAGTGTAGGGTATAGAGTGTAGGGAGTAGAGTGTAGGGTATAGAGTGTAGAGTGTAGGGTATAGAGTGTAGAGTGTAGGGAGTAGAGTGTAGAGTGTAGGGTATAGAGTGTAGAGTGTAGGGTGTAGGGTATAGAGTGTAGGGTATAGAGTGTAGGGTGTAGAGTGTAGGGTATAGAGTGTAGAGTGTAGGGTATAGAGTGTAGGATGTAGGGTATAGAGTGTGGCGTATAGAGTATAGGGTGTAGAGTGTAGGGTATAGAGTGTAGGGTGTAGGGTATAGAGTGTAGAGTGTAGGGTATAGAGTGTAGGGTATAGAGTGTAGGGTATAGAGTGTAGGGTATAGAGTGTAGGGTATAAAGTGTATGTTATAGAGTGTAGGGTATAGAGTGTAGAGTGTAGGGTATAGAGTGTA
Source organism: Ranitomeya imitator (assembly GCF_032444005.1). Classification (NCBI taxonomy): domain Eukaryota; kingdom Metazoa; phylum Chordata; class Amphibia; order Anura; family Dendrobatidae; genus Ranitomeya; species Ranitomeya imitator. The sequence continues at coordinate 529,876 of NW_027194634.1, forward strand.
GGGTATAGAGTGTAGGGTATAGAGTGTAGAGTATAGAGTGTAGGGTATAGGGTGTAGGGTATAGAGTGTAGGGTATAGAGTGTAGGGTAAAGAGTGTAGAGTGTAGGGTATAGAGTGTAGGGTACAGAGTGTAGGGTGTAGAGTGTAGGGTGTAGAGTGTAGGGTGTAGAGTGTAGCGTATAGAGTGTAGGGTATAGAGTGTAGGGTATAGAGTGTAGGGTATAGAGTGTAGGGTATAGAGTGTAGGGTGTAGAGTGTAGGGTGTAGAGTGTAGGGTATAGAGTGTAGGGTAAAGAGTGTAGGGTATAGAGTGTAGGGTATAGAGTGTAGGGTGTAGAGTGTAGGGTGTAGAGTGTAGGGTATAGAGTGTAGGGAGTAGAGTGTAGGGTATAGAGTGTAGAGTGTAGGGTATAGAGTGTAGAGTGTAGGGAGTAGAGTGTAGAGTGTAGGGTATAGAGTGTAGAGTGTAGGGTGTAGGGTATAGAGTGTAGGGTATAGAGTGTAGGGTGTAGAGTGTAGGGTATAGAGTGTAGAGTGTAGGGTATAGAGTGTAGGATGTAGGGTATAGAGTGTGGCGTATAGAGTATAGGGTGTAGAGTGTAGGGTATAGAGTGTAGGGTGTAGGGTATAGAGTGTAGAGTGTAGGGTATAGAGTGTAGGGTATAGAGTGTAGGGTATAGAGTGTAGGGTATAGAGTGTAGGGAATAGAGTGTAGGGTGTAAGGTGTAGAGTGTAGGGTATAGAGTGTAGGGTATATACTGTAGGGTATGGAGTGTAGGCTATAGAGTGTAGGGTATAGAGTGTAGAGTGTAGGGTATAGAGTGTAGGGTATAGAGTGTAGGGTATAGAGTGTAGGGTATAGAGTGTAGGGTATAGGGTATAGAGTGTAAGGTGTAGAGTGTAGGGTGTAGAGTGTAGGGTATAGAGTGTAGGGTATAAAGTGTAGGGAGTAGGGTATAGAGTGTAGGGTATAGAGTGTAGGGTATAGAGTGTAGGGTATAGAGTGTAGAGTGTAGAGTGTATGGTATAGAGTGTAGAGTGTAGGGTATAGAGTGTAGGGTATAGACTGTAGGGTATAGAGTGTGGCGTATAGATTGTAGGGTATAGAGTGTAGAGTGTAGGGTATAGAGTGTACGGTATAGAGTGTAGGGTATAGAGTGTAGGGTATAGAGTGTAGAGTGTAGGGTATAGAATGTAGGGTATAGAGTGTAGGGTATAGAGTGTAGGGAATAGAGTGTAGAGTGTAAGGTATAGAGTGTAGAGTGTAAGGTATAGAGTGTAGAGTGTAGGGAATAGACTGTAGGGTGTAGAGTGTAGGGAGTAGAGTGTAGGGTATAGAGTGTAGAGTGTAGGGTATAGAGTGCAGGGTATAGAGTGTAGAGTGTAGGGTATAGAGTGAAGGGTATAGAGTGTAGGGTAAAGAGTGTAGAGTGTAGGGTACAGAGTGCAGGGTGTAGAGTGTAGGGTATAGAGTGTAGGGTGTAGAGTGTAGGGTGTAGGGTATAAAGTGTAGGGTATAGAGTGTAGGGTATAGAGTGTAGGGTATAGAGTGTAGGGTGTAGGGATTAGAGTGTAGGGATTAGAGTGTAGGGTGTAGAGTGTAGGGTGTAGAGTGTAGGGTATAGAGTGTAGGGTATAGAGTGTAGGGTATAGAGTGTAGAGAGTAGGGATTAGAGTGTAGGGTATAGAGTGTAGGGTATAGAATGTAGGGTATAGAGTGTAGGGTAAAGAGTGTAGAGTGCAGGGTACAGAGTGCAGGGTGTAGAGTGTAGGGTATAGAGTGTAGAGTGTAGGGTGTAGAGTGTTAGGTGTAGAGTGTAGGGTATAGAGTGTAGAGTGTAGGGTGTAGGGTATAGAGTGTAGGGTATAGAGTGTAGGGTATAGAGTGTAGGGTGTAGGGATTAGAGTGTAGGGATTAGAGTGTAGGGATTAGAGTGTAGGGTGTAGAGTGTAGGGTGTAGAGTGTAGGGTATAGAGTGTAGGGTATAGAGTGTAGGGTATAGAGTGTAGAGTGTAGGGATTAGAGTGTAGGGTATAGAGTGTAGGGTATAGAGTAGAGTGTAGAGTGTAGGCTATAGAGTGTAGGCTATAGAGTGTAGGCTATAGAGTGTAGGGTATAGAGTGTAGGGTATAGAGTGTAAGGTGTAGGGTATAGAGTGTAGTGTATAGAGTGCAGGTTGTAGAGTGTAGGGTATAGAGTGTAGGATATAGAGAGTAGGGTATAAAGTGTAGAGTGTAGGGTATAGAGTGTATAGTGTAGGGTATAGAGTGTAGGGTATAGAGTGTAGGGTATAGAGTGTAGAGTGTAGGGTATAGAGTGTATGCTATAGAGTGTATGGTGTAGAGTGTATGGTATAGAGTGTAGGGTATAGAGTATAGAGTGTATGGTATAGAGTGTATGGTATAGAGTGTAGGGTATAGAGTGTAGGGTATAGAGTGTAGGGTATAGAGTGTATGTTATAGAGTGTAGGGTATAGAGTGTAGAGTGTAGGGTATAGAGTTTAGAGTGTAGGGTATAGAGTGTAGGGTGTAGAGTGTAGGGTGTAGGGTATAGAGTGTAGGGTATAGAGTGTAAGGTATAGAGTGTAGGCTGTAGAGTGTAGAGTGTAGGGTGTAGAGTGTAGCGTATAGAGTGTAGGGTATAGAGTGTAAGGTATAGAGTGTAGGGTGTAGGGATTAGAGTGTAGGGTGTAGAGTGTATGGTATAGAGTGTAGGGTATAGAGTGTAGGGTATAGAGTGTAGGGTATAAAGTGTATGTTATAGAGTGTAGGGTATAGAGTGTAGAGTGTAGGGTATAGAGTGTAGGGCATAGAGTGTAGGGTATAGAGTGTAGGGTATAGAGTGTAGGGTATAGGGTGTAGGGTATAGAGTGTAGGGTATAGAGTGTAGGGTAAAGAGTGTAGAGTGTAGGGTATAGAGTGTAGGGTACAGAGTGTAGGGTGTAGAGTGTAGGGTGTAGAGTGTAGGGTATAGAGTGTAGCGTATAGAGTGTAGGGTATAGAGTGTAGGGTATAGAGTGTAGGGTATAGAGTGTAGGGTGTAGAGTGTAGGGTGTAGAGTGTAGGGTATAGAGTGTAGGGTAAAGAGTGTAGGGTATAGAGTGTAGGGTATAGAGTGTAGGGTGTAGAGTGTAGGGTGTAGAGTGTAGTGTATAGAGTGTAGGGTATAGAGTGTAGAGTGTATGGTATAGAGTGTATGGTATAGAGTGTAGGGTATAGAGTGTAGGGTATAGAGTGTAGGGTATAGAGTGTATGTTATAGAGTGTAGGGTATAGAGTGTAGAGTGTAGGGTATAGAGTTTAGAGTGTAGGGTATAGAGTGTAGGGTGTAGAGTGTAGGGTGTAGGGTATAGAGTGTAGGGTATAGAGTGTAGGGTATAGAGTGTAGGGTGTAGAGTGTAGAGTGTAGGGTGTAGAGTGTAGGGTAGAGAGTGTAGGGTATAGAGTGTAGGGTATAGAGTGTAGGGTGTAGGGATTAGAGTGTAGGGTGTAGAGTGTATGGTATAGAGTGTAGGGTATAGAGTGTAGGGTATAGAGTTTAGGGTATAAAGTGTATGTTATAGAGTGTAGGGTATAGAGTGTAGAGTGTAGGGTATAGAGTGTAGGGTATAGAGTGTAGGGTATAGAGTGTAGAGTATAGAGTGTAGGGTATAGGGTGTAGGGTATAGAGTGTAGGGTATAGAGTGTAGGGTAAAGAGTGTAGAGTGTAGGGTATAGAGTGTAGGGTACAGAGTGTAGGGTGTAGAGTGTAGGGTGTAGAGTGTAGGGTGTAGAGTGTAGCGTATAGAGTGTAGGGTATAGAGTGTAGGGTATAGAGTGTAGGGTATAGAGTGTAGGGTATAGAGTGTAGGGTGTAGAGTGTAGGGTGTAGAGTGTAGGGTATAGAGTGTAGGGTAAAGAGTGTAGGGTATAGAGTGTAGGGTATAGAGTGTAGGGTGTAGAGTGTAGGGTGTAGAGTGTAGGGTATAGAGTGTAGGGAGTAGAGTGTAGGGTATAGAGTGTAGAGTGTAGGGTATAGAGTGTAGAGTGTAGGGAGTAGAGTGTAGAGTGTAGGGTATAGAGTGTAGAGTGTAGGGTGTAGGGTATAGAGTGTAGGGTATAGAGTGTAGGGTGTAGAGTGTAGGGTATAGAGTGTAGAGTGTAGGGTATAGAGTGTAGGGTGTAGGGTATAGAGTGTGGCGTATAGAGTATAGGGTGTAGAGTGTAGGGTATAGAGTGTAGGGTGTAGGGTATAGAGTGTAGAGTGTAGGGTATAGAGTGTAGGGTATAGAGTGTAGGGTATAGAGTGTAGGGTATAGAGTGTAGGGAATAGAGTGTAGGGTGTAAGGTGTAGAGTGTAGGGTATAGAGTGTAGGGTATATACTGTAGGGTATGGAGTGTAGGCTATAGAGTGTAGGGTATAGAGTGTAGAGTGTAGGGTATAGAGTGTAGGGTATAGAGTGTAAGGTATAGAGTGTAGGGTATAGAGTGTAGGGTATAGGGTATAGAGTGTAAGGTGTAGAGTGTAGGGTGTAGAGTGTAGGGTATAGAGTGTAGGGTATATAGTGTAGGGAGTAGGGTATAGAGTGTAGGGTATAGAGTGTAGGGTATAGAGTGTAGGGTATAGAGTGTAGAGTGTAGAGTGTATGGTATAGAGTGTAGAGTGTAGGGTATAGAGTGTAGGGTATAGACTGTAGGATATAGAGTGTGGCGTATAGATTGTAGGGTATAGAGTGTAGAGTGTAGGGTATAGAGTGTACGGTATAGAGTGTAGGGTATAGAGTGTAGGGTATAGAGTGTAGAGTGTAGGGTATAGAATGTAGGGTATAGAGTGTAGGGTATAGAGTGTAGGGAATAGAGTGTAGAGTGTAAGGTATAGAGTGTAGAGTGTAAGGTATAGAGTGTAGAGTGTAGGGTATAGACTGTAGGGTGTAGAGTGTAGGGAGTAGAGTGTAGGGTATAGAGTGTAGAGTGTAGGGTATAGAGTGCAGGGTATAGAGTGCAGAGTATAGAGTGTAGAGTGTAGGCTATAGAGTGTAGGGTATAGAGTGTAGAGTGTAGGGTATAGAGTGTAGGGTATAGAGTGTAAGGTGTAGAGTGTAGGGTGTAGAGTGTAGGGTATAGAGTGTAGGGTATAGAGTGTAGGGTATAGAGTGTATGGTATAGAGTGTATGGTATAGAGTGTAGGGTATAGAGTGTATGGTATAGAGTGTAGGGTATAGAGTGCAGAGTGTAGGGATTAGAGTGTAGGGTATAGAGTGTAGGCTATAGAGTGTAGGGTATAGAGTGTAGAGTGTAGGGTATAGATTAGTATAGGAGATACCTGAAAACATATCACACTTTTCATCATAGTGCTTTTACCAATGCATAAAATGCATGGAGAAGTCATTTCGAATGACTGGTCCTCAGTGTTGTGAGAACGATGACTGGTTAAAATTTTTGGTGGTTTCTTGTTCAGTCCATAGGCCTACATCATGTGGCAAACCGGTGAGCATGTGGCTCTGTTAGTATAGGAGATACCTGAAAACTTATCACACTTTTCAATCATAGTGCTTTTACCAATGCATAAAATGCATGGAGAAGTCATTTCGAATGACTGGTCCTCAGTGTTGTGAGAACGATGACTGGTTAAAATTTTTGGTGGTTTCTTGTTCAGTCCATAGGCCTACATCATGTGGCAAACCGGTGAGCATGTGGCTCTATTAGTATAGGAGATACCTGAAAACATATCACACTTTTCATCATAGTGCTTTTACCAATGCATAAAATGCATGGAGAAGTCATTTCGAATGACTGGTCCTCAGTGTTGTGAGAACGATGACTGGTTAAAATTTTTGGTGGTTTCTTGTTCAGTCCATAGGCCTACATCATGTGGCAAACCGGTGAGCATGTGGCTCTATTAGTATAGGAGATACCTGAAAACATATCACACTTTTCATCATAGTGCTTTTACCAATGCATAAAATGCATGGAGAAGTCATTTCGAATGACTGGTCCTCAGTGTTGTGAGAACGATGACTGGTTAAAATTTTTGGTGGTTTCTTGTTCAGTCCATAGGCCTACATCATGTGGCAAACCGGTGAGCATGTGGCTCTATTAGTATAGGAGATACCTGAAAACATATCACACTTTTCATCATAGTGCTTTTACCAATGCATAAAATGCATGGAGAAGTCATTTCGAATGACTGGTCCTCAGTGTTGTGAGAACGATGACTGGTTAAAATTTTTGGTGGTTTCTTGTTCAGTCCATAGGCCTACATCATGTGGCAAACCGGTGAGCATGTGGCTCTATTAGTATAGGAGATACCTGAAAACATATCACACTTTTCATCATAGTGCTTTTACCAATGCATAAAATGCATGGAGAAGTCATTTCGAATGACTGGTCCTCAGTGTTGTGAGAACGATGACTGGTTAAAATTTTTGGTGGTTTCTTGTTCAGTCCATAGGCCTACATCATGTGGCAAACCGGTGAGCATGTGGCTCTATTAGTATAGGAGATACCTGAAAACATATCACACTTTTCATCATAGTGCTTTTACCAATGCATAAAATGCATGGAGAAGTCATTTCGAATGACTGGTCCTCAGTGTTGTGAGAACGATGACTGGTTAAAATTTTTGGTGGTTTCTTGTTCAGTCCATAGGCCTACATCATGTGGCAAACCGGTGAGCATGTGGCTCTATTAGTATAGGAGATACCTGAAAACATATCACACTTTTCATCATAGTGCTTTTACCAATGCATAAAATGCATGGAGAAGTCATTTCGAATGACTGGTCCTCAGTGTTGTGAGAACGATGACTGGTTAAAATTTTTGGTGGTTTCTTGTTCAGTCCATAGGCCTACATCATGTGGCAAACCGGTGAGCATGTGGCTCTATTAGTATAGGAGATACCTGAAAACATATCACACTTTTCATCATAGTGCTTTTACCAATGCATAAAATGCATGGAGAAGTCATTTCGAATGACTGGTCCTCAGTGTTGTGAGAACGATGACTGGTTAAAATTTTTGGTGGTTTCTTGTTCAGTCCATAGGCCTACATCATGTGGCAAACCGGTGAGCATGTGGCTCTATTAGTATAGGAGATACCTGAAAACATATCACACTTTTCATCATAGTGCTTTTACCAATGCATAAAATGCATGGAGAAGTCATTTCGAATGACTGGTCCTCAGTGTTGTGAGAACGATGACTGGTTAAAATTTTTGGTGGTTTCTTGTTCAGTCCATAGGCCTACATCATGTGGCAAACCGGTGAGCATGTGGCTCTATTAGTATAGGAGATACCTGAAAACATATCACACTTTTCATCATAGTGCTTTTACCAATGCATAAAATGCATGGAGAAGTCATTTCGAATGACTGGTCCTCAGTGTTGTGAGAACGATGACTGGTTAAAATTTTTGGTGGTTTCTTGTTCAGTCCATAGGCCTACATCATGTGGCAAACCGGTGAGCATGTGGCTCTATTAGTATAGGAGATACCTGAAAACATATCACACTTTTCATCATAGTGCTTTTACCAATGCATAAAATGCATGGAGAAGTCATTTCGAATGACTGGTCCTCAGTGTTGTGAGAACGATGACTGGTTAAAATTTTTGGTGGTTTCTTGTTCAGTCCATAGGCCTACATCATGTGGCAAACCGGTGAGCATGTGGCTCTATTAGTATAGGAGATACCTGAAAACATATCACACTTTTCATCATAGTGCTTTTACCAATGCATAAAATGCATGGAGAAGTCATTTCGAATGACTGGTCCTCAGTGTTGTGAGAACGATGACTGGTTAAAATTTTTGGTGGTTTCTTGTTCAGTCCATAGGCCTACATCATGTGGCAAACCGGTGAGCATGTGGCTCTATTAGTATAGGAGATACCTGAAAACATATCACACTTTTCATCATAGTGCTTTTACCAATGCATAAAATGCATGGAGAAGTCATTTCGAATGACTGGTCCTCAGTGTTGTGAGAACGATGACTGGTTAAAATTTTTGGTGGTTTCTTGTTCAGTCCATAGGCCTACATCATGTGGCAAACCGGTGAGCATGTGGCTCTATTAGTATAGGAGATACCTGAAAACATATCACACTTTTCATCATAGTGCTTTTACCAATGCATAAAATGCATGGAGAAGTCATTTCGAATGACTGGTCCTCAGTGTTGTGAGAACGATGACTGGTTAAAATTTTTGGTGGTTTCTTGTTCAGTCCATAGGCCTACATCATGTGGCAAACCGGTGAGCATGTGGCTCTATTAGTATAGGAGATACCTGAAAACATATCACACTTTTCATCATAGTGCTTTTACCAATGCATAAAATGCATGGAGAAGTCATTTCGAATGACTGGTCCTCAGTGTTGTGAGAACGATGACTGGTTAAAATTTTTGGTGGTTTCTTGTTCAGTCCATAGGCCTACATCATGTGGCAAACCGGTGAGCATGTGGCTCTATTAGTATAGGAGATACCTGAAAACATATCACACTTTTCATCATAGTGCTTTTACCAATGCATAAAATGCATGGAGAAGTCATTTCGAATGACTGGTCCTCAGTGTTGTGAGAACGATGACTGGTTAAAATTTTTGGTGGTTTCTTGTTCAGTCCATAGGCCTACATCATGTGGCAAACCGGTGAGCATGTGGCTCTATTAGTATAGGAGATACCTGAAAACATATCACACTTTTCATCATAGTGCTTTTACCAATGCATAAAATGCATGGAGAAGTCATTTCGAATGACTGGTCCTCAGTGTTGTGAGAACGATGACTGGTTAAAATTTTTGGTGGTTTCTTGTTCAGTCCATAGGCCTACATCATGTGGCAAACCGGTGAGCATGTGGCTCTATTAGTATAGGAGATACCTGAAAACATATCACACTTTTCATCATAGTGCTTTTACCAATGCATAAAATGCATGGAGAAGTCATTTCGAATGACTGGTCCTCAGTGTTGTGAGAACGATGACTGGTTAAAATTTTTGGTGGTTTCTTGTTCAGTCCATAGGCCTACATCATGTGGCAAACCGGTGAGCATGTGGCTCTATTAGTATAGGAGATACCTGAAAACATATCACACTTTTCATCATAGTGCTTTTACCAATGCATAAAATGCATGGAGAAGTCATTTCGAATGACTGGTCCTCAGTGTTGTGAGAACGATGACTGGTTAAAATTTTTGGTGGTTTCTTGTTCAGTCCATAGGCCTACATCATGTGGCAAACCGGTGAGCATGTGGCTCTATTAGTATAGGAGATACCTGAAAACATATCACACTTTTCATCATAGTGCTTTTACCAATGCATAAAATGCATGGAGAAGTCATTTCGAATGACTGGTCCTCAGTGTTGTGAGAACGATGACTGGTTAAAATTTTTGGTGGTTTCTTGTTCAGTCCATAGGCCTACATCATGTGGCAAACCGGTGAGCATGTGGCTCTATTAGTATAGGAGATACCTGAAAACATATCACACTTTTCATCATAGTGCTTTTACCAATGCATAAAATGCATGGAGAAGTCATTTCGAATGACTGGTCCTCAGTGTTGTGAGAACGATGACTGGTTAAAATTTTTGGTGGTTTCTTGTTCAGTCCATAGGCCTACATCATGTGGCAAACCGGTGAGCATGTGGCTCTATTAGTATAGGAGATACCTGAAAACATATCACACTTTTCATCATAGTGCTTTTACCAATGCATAAAATGCATGGAGAAGTCATTTCGAATGACTGGTCCTCAGTGTTGTGAGAACGATGACTGGTTAAAATTTTTGGTGGTTTCTTGTTCAGTCCATAGGCCTACATCATGTGGCAAACCGGTGAGCATGTGGCTCTATTAGTATAGGAGATACCTGAAAACATATCACACTTTTCATCATAGTGCTTTTACCAATGCATAAAATGCATGGAGAAGTCATTTCGAATGACTGGTCCTCAGTGTTGTGAGAACGATGACTGGTTAAAATTTTTGGTGGTTTCTTGTTCAGTCCATAGGCCTACATCATGTGGCAAACCGGTGAGCATGTGGCTCTATTAGTATAGGAGATACCTGAAAACATATCACACTTTTCATCATAGTGCTTTTACCAATGCATAAAATGCATGGAGAAGTCATTTCGAATGACTGGTCCTCAGTGTTGTGAGAACGATGACTGGTTAAAATTTTTGGTGGTTTCTTGTTCAGTCCATAGGCCTACATCATGTGGCAAACCGGTGAGCATGTGGCTCTATTAGTATAGGAGATACCTGAAAACATATCACACTTTTCATCATAGTGCTTTTACCAATGCATAAAATGCATGGAGAAGTCATTTCGAATGACTGGTCCTCAGTGTTGTGAGAACGATGACTGGTTAAAATTTTTGGTGGTTTCTTGTTCAGTCCATAGGCCTACATCATGTGGCAAACCGGTGAGCATGTGGCTCTATTAGTATAGGAGATACCTGAAAACATATCACACTTTTCATCATAGTGCTTTTACCAATGCATAAAATGCATGGAGAAGTCATTTCGAATGACTGGTCCTCAGTGTTGTGAGAACGATGACTGGTTAAAATTTTTGGTGGTTTCTTGTTCAGTCCATAGGCCTACATCATGTGGCAAACCGGTGAGCATGTGGCTCTATTAGTATAGGAGATACCTGAAAACATATCACACTTTTCATCATAGTGCTTTTACCAATGCATAAAATGCATGGAGAAGTCATTTCGAATGACTGGTCCTCAGTGTTGTGAGAACGATGACTGGTTAAAATTTTTGGTGGTTTCTTGTTCAGTCCATAGGCCTACATCATGTGGCAAACCGGTGAGCATGTGGCTCTATTAGTATAGGAGATACCTGAAAACATATCACACTTTTCATCATAGTGCTTTTACCAATGCATAAAATGCATGGAGAAGTCATTTCGAATGACTGGTCCTCAGTGTTGTGAGAACGATGACTGGTTAAAATTTTTGGTGGTTTCTTGTTCAGTCCATAGGCCTACATCATGTGGCAAACCGGTGAGCATGTGGCTCTATTAGTATAGGAGATACCTGAAAACATATCACACTTTTCATCATAGTGCTTTTACCAATGCATAAAATGCATGGAGAAGTCATTTCGAATGACTGGTCCTCAGTGTTGTGAGAACGATGACTGGTTAAAATTTTTGGTGGTTTCTTGTTCAGTCCATAGGCCTACATCATGTGGCAAACCGGTGAGCATGTGGCTCTATTAGTATAGGAGATACCTGAAAACATATCACACTTTTCATCATAGTGCTTTTACCAATGCATAAAATGCATGGAGAAGTCATTTCGAATGACTGGTCCTCAGTGTTGTGAGAACGATGACTGGTTAAAATTTTTGGTGGTTTCTTGTTCAGTCCATAGGCCTACATCATGTGGCAAACCGGTGAGCATGTGGCTCTATTAGTATAGGAGATACCTGAAAACATATCACACTTTTCATCATAGTGCTTTTACCAATGCATAAAATGCATGGAGAAGTCATTTCGAATGACTGGTCCTCAGTGTTGTGAGAACGATGACTGGTTAAAATTTTTGGTGGTTTCTTGTTCAGTCCATAGGCCTACATCATGTGGCAAACCGGTGAGCATGTGGCTCTATTAGTATAGGAGATACCTGAAAACATATCACACTTTTCATCATAGTGCTTTTACCAATGCATAAAATGCATGGAGAAGTCATTTCGAATGACTGGTCCTCAGTGTTGTGAGAACGATGACTGGTTAAAATTTTTGGTGGTTTCTTGTTCAGTCCATAGGCCTACATCATGTGGCAAACCGGTGAGCATGTGGCTCTATTAGTATAGGAGATACCTGAAAACATATCACACTTTTCATCATAGTGCTTTTACCAATGCATAAAATGCATGGAGAAGTCATTTCGAATGACTGGTCCTCAGTGTTGTGAGAACGATGACTGGTTAAAATTTTTGGTGGTTTCTTGTTCAGTCCATAGGCCTACATCATGTGGCAAACCGGTGAGCATGTGGCTCTATTAGTATAGGAGATACCTGAAAACATATCACACTTTTCATCATAGTGCTTTTACCAATGCATAAAATGCATGGAGAAGTCATTTCGAATGACTGGTCCTCAGTGTTGTGAGAACGATGACTGGTTAAAATTTTTGGTGGTTTCTTGTTCAGTCCATAGGCCTACATCATGTGGCAAACCGGTGAGCATGTGGCTCTATTAGTATAGGAGATACCTGAAAACATATCACACTTTTCATCATAGTGCTTTTACCAATGCATAAAATGCATGGAGAAGTCATTTCGAATGACTGGTCCTCAGTGTTGTGAGAACGATGACTGGTTAAAATTTTTGGTGGTTTCTTGTTCAGTCCATAGGCCTACATCATGTGGCAAACCGGTGAGCATGTGGCTCTATTAGTATAGGAGATACCTGAAAACATATCACACTTTTCATCATAGTGCTTTTACCAATGCATAAAATGCATGGAGAAGTCATTTCGAATGACTGGTCCTCAGTGTTGTGAGAACGATGACTGGTTAAAATTTTTGGTGGTTTCTTGTTCAGTCCATAGGCCTACATCATGTGGCAAACCGGTGAGCATGTGGCTCTATTAGTATAGGAGATACCTGAAAACATATCACACTTTTCATCATAGTGCTTTTACCAATGCATAAAATGCATGGAGAAGTCATTTCGAATGACTGGTCCTCAGTGTTGTGAGAACGATGACTGGTTAAAATTTTTGGTGGTTTCTTGTTCAGTCCATAGGCCTACATCATGTGGCAAACCGGTGAGCATGTGGCTCTATTAGTATAGGAGATACCTGAAAACATATCACACTTTTCATCATAGTGCTTTTACCAATGCATAAAATGCATGGAGAAGTCATTTCGAATGACTGGTCCTCAGTGTTGTGAGAACGATGACTGGTTAAAATTTTTGGTGGTTTCTTGTTCAGTCCATAGGCCTACATCATGTGGCAAACCGGTGAGCATGTGGCTCTATTAGTATAGGAGATACCTGAAAACATATCACACTTTTCATCATAGTGCTTTTACCAATGCATAAAATGCATGGAGAAGTCATTTCGAATGACTGGTCCTCAGTGTTGTGAGAACGATGACTGGTTAAAATTTTTGGTGGTTTCTTGTTCAGTCCATAGGCCTACATCATGTGGCAAACCGGTGAGCATGTGGCTCTATTAGTATAGGAGATACCTGAAAACATATCACACTTTTCATCATAGTGCTTTTACCAATGCATAAAATGCATGGAGAAGTCATTTCGAATGACTGGTCCTCAGTGTTGTGAGAACGATGACTGGTTAAAATTTTTGGTGGTTTCTTGTTCAGTCCATAGGCCTACATCATGTGGCAAACCGGTGAGCATGTGGCTCTATTAGTATAGGAGATACCTGAAAACATATCACACTTTTCATCATAGTGCTTTTACCAATGCATAAAATGCATGGAGAAGTCATTTCGAATGACTGGTCCTCAGTGTTGTGAGAACGATGACTGGTTAAAATTTTTGGTGGTTTCTTGTTCAGTCCATAGGCCTACATCATGTGGCAAACCGGTGAGCATGTGGCTCTATTAGTATAGGAGATACCTGAAAACATATCACACTTTTCATCATAGTGCTTTTACCAATGCATAAAATGCATGGAGAAGTCATTTCGAATGACTGGTCCTCAGTGTTGTGAGAACGATGACTGGTTAAAATTTTTGGTGGTTTCTTGTTCAGTCCATAGGCCTACATCATGTGGCAAACCGGTGAGCATGTGGCTCTATTAGTATAGGAGATACCTGAAAACATATCACACTTTTCATCATAGTGCTTTTACCAATGCATAAAATGCATGGAGAAGTCATTTCGAATGACTGGTCCTCAGTGTTGTGAGAACGATGACTGGTTAAAATTTTTGGTGGTTTCTTGTTCAGTCCATAGGCCTACATCATGTGGCAAACCGGTGAGCATGTGGCTCTATTAGTATAGGAGATACCTGAAAACATATCACACTTTTCATCATAGTGCTTTTACCAATGCATAAAATGCATGGAGAAGTCATTTCGAATGACTGGTCCTCAGTGTTGTGAGAACGATGACTGGTTAAAATTTTTGGTGGTTTCTTGTTCAGTCCATAGGCCTACATCATGTGGCAAACCGGTGAGCATGTGGCTCTATTAGTATAGGAGATACCTGAAAACATATCACACTTTTCATCATAGTGCTTTTACCAATGCATAAAATGCATGGAGAAGTCATTTCGAATGACTGGTCCTCAGTGTTGTGAGAACGATGACTGGTTAAAATTTTTGGTGGTTTCTTGTTCAGTCCATAGGCCTACATCATGTGGCAAACCGGTGAGCATGTGGCTCTATTAGTATAGGAGATACCTGAAAACATATCACACTTTTCATCATAGTGCTTTTACCAATGCATAAAATGCATGGAGAAGTCATTTCGAATGACTGGTCCTCAGTGTTGTGAGAACGATGACTGGTTAAAATTTTTGGTGGTTTCTTGTTCAGTCCATAGGCCTACATCATGTGGCAAACCGGTGAGCATGTGGCTCTATTAGTATAGGAGATACCTGAAAACATATCACACTTTTCATCATAGTGCTTTTACCAATGCATAAAATGCATGGAGAAGTCATTTCGAATGACTGGTCCTCAGTGTTGTGAGAACGATGACTGGTTAAAATTTTTGGTGGTTTCTTGTTCAGTCCATAGGCCTACATAATGTGGCAAACCGGTGAGCATGTGGCTCTATTAGTATAGGAGATACCTGAAAACATATCACACTTTTCATCATAGTGCTTTTACCAATGCATAAAATGCATGGAGAAGTCATTTCGAATGACTGGTCCTCAGTGTTGTGAGAACGATGACTGGTTAAAATTTTTGGTGGTTTCTTGTTCAGTCCATAGGCCTACATCATGTGGCAAACCGGTGAGCATGTGGCTCTGTTAGTATAGGAGATACCTGAAAACTTATCACACTTTTTAATCATAGTGCTTTTACCAATGCATAAAATGCATGGAGAAGTCATTTCGAATGACTGGTCCTCAGTGTTGTGAGAACGATGACTGGTTAAAATTTTTGGTGGTTTCTTGTTCAGTCCATAGGCCTACATCATGTGGCAAACCGGTGAGCATGTGGCTCTATTAGTATAGGAGATACCTGAAAACATATCACACTTTTCATCATAGTGCTTTTACCAATGCATAAAATGCATGGAGAAGTCATTTCGAATGACTGGTCCTCAGTGTTGTGAGAACGATGACTGGTTAAAATTTTTGGTGGTTTCTTGTTCAGTCCATAGGCCTACATCATGTGGCAAACCGGTGAGCATGTGGCTCTATTAGTATAGGAGATACCTGAAAACATATCACACTTTTCATCATAGTGCTTTTACCAATGCATAAAATGCATGGAGAAGTCATTTCGAATGACTGGTCCTCAGTGTTGTGAGAACGATGACTGGTTAAAATTTTTGGTGGTTTCTTGTTCAGTCCATAGGCCTACATCATGTGGCAAACCGGTGAGCATGTGGCTCTATTAGTATAGGAGATACCTGAAAACATATCACACTTTTCATCATAGTGCTTTTACCAATGCATAAAATGCATGGAGAAGTCATTTCGAATGACTGGTCCTCAGTGTTGTGAGAACGATGACTGGTTAAAATTTTTGGTGGTTTCTTGTTCAGTCCATAGGCCTACATCATGTGGCAAACCGGTGAGCATGTGGCTCTATTAGTATAGGAGATACCTGAAAACATATCACACTTTTCATCATAGTGCTTTTACCAATGCATAAAATGCATGGAGAAGTCATTTCGAACGACTGGTCCTCAGTGTTGTGAGAACGATGACTGGTTAAAATTTTTGGTGGTTTCTTGTTCAGTCCATAGGCCTACATCATGTGGCAAACCGGTGAGCATGTGGCTCTATTAGTATAGGAGATACCTGAAAACATATCACACTTTTCATCATAGTGCTTTTACCAATGCATAAAATGCATGGAGAAGTCATTTCGAATGACTGGTCCTCAGTGTTGTGAGAACGATGACTGGTTAAAATTTTTGGTGGTTTCTTGTTCAGTCCATAGGCCTACATCATGTGGCAAACCGGTGAGCATGTGGCTCTATTAGTATAGGAGATACCTGAAAACATATCACACTTTTCATCATAGTGCTTTTACCAATGCATAAAATGCATGGAGAAGTCATTTCGAATGACTGGTCCTCAGTGTTGTGAGAACGATGACTGGTTAAAATTTTTGGTGGTTTCTTGTTCAGTCCATAGGCCTACATCATGTGGCAAACCGGTGAGCATGTGGCTCTATTAGTATAGGAGATACCTGAAAACATATCACACTTTTCATCATAGTGCTTTTACCAATGCATAAAATGCATGGAGAAGTCATTTCGAATGACTGGTCCTCAGTGTTGTGAGAACGATGACTGGTTAAAATTTTTGGTGGTTTCTTGTTCAGTCCATAGGCCTACATCATGTGGCAAACCGGTGAGCATGTGGCTCTATTAGTATAGGAGATACCTGAAAACATATCACACTTTTCATCATAGTGCTTTTACCAATGCATAAAATGCATGGAGAAGTCATTTCGAATGACTGGTCCTCAGTGTTGTGAGAACGATGACTGGTTAAAATTTTTGGTGGTTTCTTGTTCAGTCCATAGGCCTACATCATGTGGCAAACCGGTGAGCATGTGGCTCTATTAGTATAGGAGATACCTGAAAACATATCACACTTTTCATCATAGTGCTTTTACCAATGCATAAAATGCATGGAGAAGTCATTTCGAATGACTGGTCCTCAGTGTTGTGAGAACGATGACTGGTTAAAATTTTTGGTGGTTTCTTGTTCAGTCCATAGGCCTACATCATGTGGCAAACCGGTGAGCATGTGGCTCTATTAGTATAGGAGATACCTGAAAACATATCACACTTTTCATCATAGTGCTTTTACCAATGCATAAAATGCATGGAGAAGTCATTTCGAATGACTGGTCCTCAGTGTTGTGAGAACGATGACTGGTTAAAATTTTTGGTGGTTTCTTGTTCAGTCCATAGGCCTACATCATGTGGCAAACCGGTGAGCATGTGGCTCTATTAGTATAGGAGATACCTGAAAACATATCACACTTTTCATCATAGTGCTTTTACCAATGCATAAAATGCATGGAGAAGTCATTTCGAATGACTGGTCCTCAGTGTTGTGAGAACGATGACTGGTTAAAATTTTTGGTGGTTTCTTGTTCAGTCCATAGGCCTACATCATGTGGCAAACCGGTGAGCATGTGGCTCTATTAGTATAGGAGATACCTGAAAACATATCACACTTTTCATCATAGTGCTTTTACCAATGCATAAAATGCATGGAGAAGTCATTTCGAATGACTGGTCCTCAGTGTTGTGAGAACGATGACTGGTTAAAATTTTTGGTGGTTTCTTGTTCAGTCCATAGGCCTACATCATGTGGCAAACCGGTGAGCATGTGGCTCTATTAGTATAGGAGATACCTGAAAACATATCACACTTTTCATCATAGTGCTTTTACCAATGCATAAAATGCATGGAGAAGTCATTTCGAATGACTGGTCCTCAGTGTTGTGAGAACGATGACTGGTTAAAATTTTGGTGGTTTCTTGTTCAGTCGATAGGCCTACATCATGTGGCAAACCGGTGAGCATGTGGCTCTATTAGTATAGGAGATACCTGAAAACATATCACACTTTTCATCATAGTGCTTTTACCAATGCATAAAAATGCATGGAGAAGTCATTTCGAATGACTGGTCCTCAGTGTTGTGAGAATGATGACTGGTTAAAATTTTTGGTGGTTTCTTGTTCAGTCCATAGGCCTACATCATGTGGCAAACCGGTGAGCATGTGGCTCTATTAGTATAGGAGATACCTGAAAACATATCACACTTTTCATCATAGTGCTTTTACCAATGCATAAAATGCATGGAGAAGTCATTTCGAATGACTGGTCCTCAGTGTTGTGAGAACGATGACTGGTTAAAATTTTTGGTGGTTTCTTGTTCAGTCCATAGGCCTACATCATGTGGCAAACCAGTGAGCATGTGGCTCTATTAGTATAGGAGATACCTGAAAACATATCACACTTTTCATCATAGTGCTTTTACCAATGCATAAAATGCATGGAGAAGTCATTTCGAATGACTGGTCCTCAGTGTTGTGAGAACAATGACTGGTTAAAATTTTGGTGGTTTCTTGTTCAGTCCATAGGCCTACATCATGTGGCAAACCGGTGAGCATGTGGCTCTATTAGTATAGGAGATACCTGAAAACATATCACACTTTTCATCATAGTGCTTTACCAATGCATAAAATGCATGGAGAAGTCATTTCGAATGACTGGTCCTCAGTGTTGTGAGAACGATGACTGGTTTAAAATTTTTGGTGGTTTCTTGTTCAGTCCATAGGCCTACATCATGTGGCAAACCGGTGAGCATGTGGCTCTATTAGTATAGGAGATACCTGAAAACATATCACACTTTTCATCATAGTGCTTTTACCAATGCATAAAATGCATGGAGAAGTCATTTCGAATGACTGGTCCTCAGTGTTGTGAGAACGATGACTGGTTAACATTTTTGGTGGTTTCTTGTTCAGTCCATAGGCCTACATCATGTGGCAAACCGGTGAGCATGTGGCTCTATTAGTATAGGAGATACCTGACAACATATCACACTTTTCATCATAGTGCTTTTACCAATGCATAAAATGCATGGAGAAGTCATTTCGAATGACTGGTCCTCAGTGTTGTGAGAACGATGACTGGTTAAAATTTTTGGTGGTTTCTTGTTCAGTCCATAGGCCTACATCATGTGGCAAACCAGTGAGCATGTGGCTCTATTAGTATAGGAGATACCTGAAAACTTATCACACTTTTCATCATAGTGCTTTTACCAATGCATAAAATGCATGGAGAAGTCATTTCGAATGACTGGTCCTCAGTGTTGTGAGAACGATGACTGGTTAAAATTTTTGGTGGTTTCTTGTTCAGTCCATAGGCCTACATCATGTGGCAAACCGGTGAGCATGTGGCTCTATTAGTATAGGAGATACCTGAAAACATATCACACTTTTCATCATAGTGCTTTTACCAATGCATAAAATGCATGGAGAAGTCATTTCGAATGACTGGTCCTCAGTGTTGTGAGAACGATGACTGGTTAAAATTTTTGGTGGTTTCTTGTTCAGTCCATAGGCCTACATCATGTGGCAAACCGGTGAGCATGTGGCTCTATTAGTATAGGAGATACCTGAAAACATATCACACTTTTCATCATAGTGCTTTTACCAATGCATAAAATGCATGGAGAAGTCATTTCGAATGACTGGTCCTCAGTGTTGTGAGAACGATGACTGGTTAAAATTTTTGGTGGTTTCTTGTTCAGTCCATAGGCCTACATCATGTGGCAAACCGGTGAGCATGTGGCTCTATTAGTATAGGAGATACCTGAAAACATATCACACTTTTCATCATAGTGCTTTTACCAATGCATAAAATGCATGGAGAAGTCATTTCGAATGACTGGTCCTCAGTGTTGTGAGAACGATGACTGGTTAAAATTTTTGGTGGTTTCTTGTTCAGTCCATAGGCCTACATCATGTGGCAAACCGGTGAGCATGTGGCTCTATTAGTATAGGAGATACCTGAAAACATATCACACTTTTCATCATAGTGCTTTTACCAATGCATAAAATGCATGGAGAAGTCATTTCGAATGACTGGTCCTCAGTGTTGTGAGAACGATGACTGGTTAAAATTTTTGGTGGTTTCTTGTTCAGTCCATAGGCCTACATCATGTGGCAAACCGGTGAGCATGTGGCTCTATTAGTATAGGAGATACCTGAAAACATATCACACTTTTCATCATAGTGCTTTTACCAATGCATAAAATGCATGGAGAAGTCATTTCGAATGACTGGTCCTCAGTGTTGTGAGAACGATGACTGGTTAAAATTTTTGGTGGTTTCTTGTTCAGTCCATAGGCCTACATCATGTGGCAAACCGGTGAGCATGTGGCTCTATTAGTATAGGAGATACCTGAAAACATATCACACTTTTCATCATAGTGCTTTTACCAATGCATAAAATGCATGGAGAAGTCATTTCGAATGACTGGTCCTCAGTGTTGTGAGAACGATGACTGGTTAAAATTTTTGGTGGTTTCTTGTTCAGTCCATAGGCCCTACATCATGTGGCAAACCGGTGAGCATGTGGCTCTATTAGTATAGGAGATACCTGAAAACATATCACACTTTTCATCATAGTGCTTTTACCAATGCATAAAATGCATGGAGAAGTCATTTCGAATGACTGGTCCTCAGTGTTGTGAGAACGATGACTGGTTAAATTTTTGGTGGTTTCTTGTTCAGTCCATAGGCCTACATCATGTGGCAAACCGGTGAGCATGTGGCTCTATTAGTATAGGAGATACCTGAAAACATATCACACTTTTCATCATAGTGCTTTTACCAATGCATAAAATGCATGGAGAAGTCATTTCGAATGACTGGTCCTCAGTGTTGTGAGAAACGATGACTGGTTAAAATTTTTGGTGGTTCCTTGTTCAGTCCATAGGCCTACATCATGTGGCAAACCGGTGAGCATGTGGCTCTATTAGTATAGGAGATACCTGAAAACATATCACACTTTTCATCATAGTGCTTTTATCAATGCATAAAATGCATGGAGAAGTCATTTCGAATGACTGGTCCTCAGTGTTGTGAGAACGATGACTGGTTAAAATTTTTGGTGGTTTCTTGTTCAGTCCATAGGCCTACATCATGTGGCAAACCGGTGAGCATGTGGCTCTATTAGTATAGGAGATACCTGAAAACATATCACACTTTTCATCATAGTGCTTTTACCAATGCATAAAATGCATGGAGAAGTCATTTCGAATGACTGGTCCTCAGTGTTGTGAGAACGATGACTGGTTAAAATTTTTGGTGGTTTCTTGTTCAGTCCATAGGCCTACATCATGTGGCAAACCGGTGAGCATGTGGCTCTATTAGTATAGGAGATACCTGAAAAACATATCACACTTTTCATCATAGTGCTTTTACCAATGCATAAAATGCATGGAGAAGTCATTTCGAATGGACTGGTCCTCAGTGTTGTGAGAACGATGACTGGTTAAAATTTTTGGTGGTTTCTTGTTCAGTCCCATAGGCCTACATCATGTGGCAAACCGGTGAGCATGTGGCTCTATTAAGTATAGGAGATACCTGAAAACATATCACACTTTTCATCATAGTGCTCTTACCAATGCATAAAATGCATGGAGAAGTCATTTCGAATGACTGGGTCCTCAGTGTTGTGAGAACGATGACTGGTTAAAATTCTTTGGTGGTTTCTTGGTTTCAGTCCATAGGCCTACATCATGTGGCAAACCGGTGAGCATGTGGCTCTATTAGTATAGGAGATACCTGAAAACATATCACACTTTTCATCATAGTGCTTTTACCAATGCATAAAATGCATGGAGAAGTCATTTCGAATGACTGGTCCTCAGTGTTGTGAGAACGATGACTGGTTAAATTTTTTGGTGGTTTCTTGTTCAGTCCATAGGCCTACATCATGTGGCAAACCGGTGAGCATGTGGCTCTATTAGTATAGGAGATACCTGAAAACATATCACACTTTTCATCATAGTGCTTTTACCAATGCATAAAATGCATGGAGAAGTCATTTCGAATGACTGGTCCTCAGTGTTGTGAGAACGATGACTGGTTAAAATTTTTGGTGGTTTCTTGTTCAGTCCATAGGCCTACATCATGTGGCAAACCGGTGAGCATGTGGCTCTATTAGTATAGGAGATACCTGAAAACATATCACACTTTTCATCATAGTGCTTTTACCAATGCATAAAATGCATGGAGAAGTCATTTCGAATGACTGGTCCCTCAGTGTATGTGAGAACGATGACTGGTTAAAATTTTTGGTGGTTTCTTGTTCAGTCCATAGGCCTACATCATGTGGCAAACCGGGTGAGCATGTGGCTCTATTAGTATAGGAGATACCTGAAAACATATCACACTTTTCATCATAGTGCTTTTACCAATGCATAAAATGCATGGAGAAGTCATTTCGAATGACTGGTCCTCAGTGTTGTGAGAACGATGACTGGTTAAAATTTTTGGTGGTTTCTTGTTCAGTCCATAGGCCTACATCATGTGGCAAACCGGTGAGCATGTGCCTCTATTAGTATAGGAGATACCTGAAAACATATCACACTTTTCATCATAGTGCTTTTACCAATGCATAAAATGCATGGAGAAGTCATTTCGAATGACTGGGTCCTCAGTGTTGTGAGAACGATGACTGGTTAAAATTTTTGGTGGTTTCTTGTTCAGTCCATAGGCCTACATCATGTGGCAAACCGGTGAGCATGTGGCTCTATTAGTATAGGAGATACCTGAAAACATATCACACTTTAATCATAGTGCTTTTACCAATGCATAAAATGCATGGAGAAGTCATTTCGAATGACTGGTCCTCAGTGTTGTGAGAACGATGACTGGTTAAAATTTTTGGTGGTTTCTTGTTCAGTCCATAGGCCTACATCATGTGGCAAACCGGTGAGCATGTGGCTCGTATTAGTATAGGAGATACCTGAAAACATATCACACTTTTCATCATAGTGCTTTTACCAATGCATAAAATGCATGGAGAAGTCATTTCGAATGACTGGTCCTCAGTGTTGTGAGAACGATGACTGGTTAAAATTTTTGGTGGTTTCTTGTTCAGTCCATAGGCCTACATCATGTGGCAAACCGGTGAGCATGTGGCTCTATTAGTATAGGAGATACCTGAAAACATATCACACTTTTCATCATAGTGCTTTTACCAATGCATAAAATGCATGGAGAAGTCATTTCGAATGACTGGTCCTCAGTGTTGTGAGAACGATGACTGGTTAAAATTTTTGGTGGTTTCTTGTTCAGTCCATAGGCCTACATCATGTGGCAAACCGGTGAGCATGTGGCTCTATTAGTATAGGAGATACCTGAAAACATATCACACTTTTCATCATAGTCCTTTTACCAATGCATAAAATGCATGGAGAAGTCATTTCGAATGACTGGTCCTCAGTGTTGTGAGAACGATGACTGGTTAAAATTTTTGGTGGTTTCTTGTTCAGTCCATAGGCCTACATCATGTGGCAAACCGGTGAGCATGTGGCTCTATTAGTATAGGAGATACCTGAAAACATATCACACTTTTCATCATAGTGCTTTTACCAATGCATAAAATGCATGGAGAAGTCATTTCGAATGACTGGTCCTCAGTGTTGTGAGAACGATGACTGGTTAAAATTTTTGGTGGTTTCTTGTTCAGTCCATAGGCCTACATCATGTGGCAAACCGGTGAGCATGTGGCTCTATTAGTATAGGAGATACCTGAAAACATATCACACTTTTCATCATAGTGCTTTTACCAATGCATAAAATGCATGGAGAAGTCATTTCGAATGACTGGTCCTCAGTGTTGTGAGAACGATGACTGGTTAAAATTTTTGGTGGTTTCTTGTTCAGTCCATAGGCCTACATCATGTGGCAAACCGGTGAGCATGTGGCTCTATTAGTATAGGAGATACCTGAAAACATATCACACTTTTCATCATAGTGCTTTTACCAATGCATAAAATGCATGGAGAAGTCATTTCGAATGACTGGTCCTCAGTGTTGTGAGAACGATGACTGGTTTAAAATTTTTGTGTGGTTTCTTGTTCAGTCCATAGGCCTACATCATGTGGCAAACCGGTGAGCATGTGGCTCTATTAGTATAGGAGATACCTGAAAACATATCACACTTTTCATCATAGTCCTTTTACCAATGCATAAAATGCATGGAGAAGTCATTTCGAATGACTGGTCCTCAGTGTTGTGAGAACGATGACTGGTTAAAATTTTTGGTGGTTTCTTGTTCAGTCCATAGGCCTACATCATGTGGCAAACCGGTGAGCATGTGGCTCTATTAGTATAGGAGATACCTGAAAACATATCACACTTTTCATCATAGTGCTTTTACCAATGCATAAAATGCATGGAGAAGTCATTTCGAATGACTGGTCCTCAGTGTTGTGAGAACGATGACTGGTTAAAATTTTTGGTGGTTTCTTGTTCAGTCCATAGGCCTACATCATGTGGCAAACCGGTGAGCATGTGGCTCTATTAGTATAGGAGATACCTGAAAACATATCACACTTTTCATCATAGTGCTTTTACCAATGCATAAAATGCATGGAGAAGTCATTTCGAATGACTGGTCCTCAGTGTTGTGAGAACGATGACTGGTTAAAATTTTTGGTGGTTTCTTGTTCAGTCCATAGGCCTACATCATGTGGCAAACCGGTGAGCATGTGGCTCTATTAGTATAGGAGATACCTGAAAACATATCACACTTTTCATCATAGTGCTTTTACCAATGCATAAAATGCATGGAGAAGTCATTTCGAATGACTGGTCCTCAGTGTTGTGAGAACGATGACTGGTTAAAATTTTTGGTGGTTTCTTGTTCAGTCCATAGGCCTACATCATGTGGCAAACCGGTGAGCATGTGGCTCTATTAGTATAGGAGATACCTGAAAACATATCACACTTTTCATCATAGTGCTTTTACCAATGCATAAAATGCATGGAGAAGTCATTTCGAATGACTGGTCCTCAGTGTTGTGAGAACGATGACTGGTTAAAATTTTTGGTGGTTCCTTGTTCAGTCCATAGGCCTACATCATGTGGCAAACCGGTGAGCATGTGGCTGTATTAGTATAGGAGATACCTGAAAACATATCACACTTTTCATCATAGTGCTTTTATCAATGCATAAAATGCATGGAGAAGTCATTTCGAATGACTGGTCCTCAGTGTTGTGAGAACGATGACTGGTTAAAATTTTTGGTGGTTTCTTGTTCAGTCCATAGGCCTACATCATGTGGCAAACCGGTGAGCATGTGGCTCTATTAGTATAGGAGATACCTGAAAACATATCACACTTTTCATCATAGTGCTTTTACCAATGCATAAAATGCATGGAGAAGTCATTTCGAATGACTGGTCCTCAGTGTTGTGAGAACGATGACTGGTTAAAATTTTTGGTGGTTTCTTGTTCAGTCCATAGGCCTACATCATGTGGCAAACCGGTGAGCATGTGGCTCTATTAGTATAGGAGATACCTGAAAACATATCACACTTTTCATCATAGTGCTTTTACCAATGCATAAAATGCATGGAGAAGTCATTTCGAATGACTGGTCCTCAGTGTTGTGAGAACGATGACTGGTTAAAATTTTTGGTGGTTTCTTGTTCAGTCCATAGGCCTACATCATGTGGCAAACCGGTGAGCATGTGGCTCTATTAGTATAGGAGATACCTGAAAACATATCACACTTTTCATCATAGTGCTTTTACCAATGCATAAAATGCATGGAGAAGTCATTTCGAATGACTGGTCCTCAGTGTTGTGAGAACGATGACTGGTTAAAATTTTTGGTGGTTTCTTGTTCAGTCCATAGGCCTACATCATGTGGCAAACCGGTGAGCATGTGGCTCTATTAATATAGGAGATACCTGAAAACATATCACACTTTTCATCATAGTGCTTTTACCAATGCATAAAATGCATGGAGAAGTCATTTCGAATGACTGGTCCTCAGTGTTGTGAGAACGATGACTGGTTAAAATTCTTGGTGGTTTCTTGTTCAGTCCATAGGCCTACATCATGTGGCAAACCGGTGAGCATGTGGCTCTATTAGTATAGGAGATACCTGAAAACATATCACACTTTTCATCATAGTGCTTTTACCAATGCATAAAATGCATGGAGAAGTCATTTCGAATGACTGGTCCTCAGTGTTGTGAGAACGATGACTGGTTAAAATTTTTGGTGGTTTCTTGTTCAGTCCATAGGCCTACATCATGTGGCAAACCGGTGAGCATGTGGCTCTATTAGTATAGGAGATACCTGAAAACATATCACACTTTTCATCATAGTGCTTTTACCAATGCATAAAATGCATGGAGAAGTCATTTCGAATGACTGGTCCTCAGTGTTGTGAGAACGATGACTGGTTAAAATTTTTGGTGGTTTCTTGTTCAGTCCATAGGCCTACATCATGTGGCAAACCGGTGAGCATGTGGCTCTATTAGTATAGGAGATACCTGAAAACATATCACACTTTTCATCATAGTGCTTTTACCAATGCATAAAATGCATGGAGAAGTCATTTTGAATGACTGGTCCTCAGTGTTGTGAGAACGATGACTGGTTAAAATTTTTGGTGGTTTCTTGTTCAGTCCATAGGCCTACATCATGTGGCAAACCGGTGAGCATGTGGCTCTATTAGTATAGGAGATACCTGAAAACATATCACACTTTTCATCATAGTGCTTTTACCAATGCATAAAATGCATGGAGAAGTCATTTCGAATGACTGGTCCTCAGTGTTGTGAGAACGATGACTGGTTAAAATTTTTGGTGGTTTCTTGTTCAGTCCATAGGCCTACATCATGTGGCAAACCGGTGAGCATGTGGCTCTATTAGTATAGGAGATACCTGAAAACATATCACACTTTTCATCATAGTGCTTTTACCAATGCATAAAATGCATGGAGAAGTCATTTCGAATGACTGGTCCTCAGTGTTGTGAGAACGATGACTGGTTAAAATTTTTGGTGGTTTCTTGTTCAGTCCATAGGCCTACATCATGTGGCAAACCGGTGAGCATGTGGCTCTATTACTATAGGAGATACCTGAAAACATATCACACTTTTCATCATAGTGCTTTTACCAATGCATAAAATGCATGGAGAAGTCATTTCGAATGACTGGTCCTCAGTGTTGTGAGAACGATGACTGGTTAAAATTTTTGGTGGTTTCTTGTTCAGTCCATAGGCCTACATCATGTGGCAAACCGGTGAGCATGTGGCTCTATTAGTATAGGAGATACCTGAAAACATATCACACTTTTCATCATAGTGCTTTTACCAATGCATAAAATGCATGGAGAAGTCATTTCGAATGACTGGTCATCAGTGTTGTGAGAACGATGACTGGTTAAAATTTTTGGTGGTTTCTTGTTCAGTCCATAGGCCTACATCATGTGGCAAACCGGTGAGCATGTGGCTCTATTAGTATAGGAGATACCTGAAAACATATCACACTTTTCATCATAGTGCTTTTACCAATGCATAAAATGCATGGAGAAGTCATTTCGAATGACTGGTCCTCAGTGTTGTGAGAACGATGACTGGTTAAAATTTTTGGTGGTTTCTTGTTCAGTCCATAGGCCTACATCATGTGGCAAACCGGTGAGCATGTGGCTCTATTAGTATAGGAGATACCTGAAAACATATCACACTTTTCATCATAGTGCTTTTACCAATGCATAAAATGCATGGAGAAGTCATTTCGAATGACTGGTCCTCAGTGTTGTGAGAACGATGACTGGTTAAAATTTTTGGTGGTTTCTTGTTCAGTCCATAGGCCTACATCATGTGGCAAACCGGTGAGCATGTGGCTCTTTTACTATAGGAGATACCTGAAAACATATCACACTTTTCATCATAGTGCTTTTACCAATGCATAAAATGCATGGAGAAGTCATTTCGAATGACTGGTCCTCAGTGTTGTGAGAACGATGACTGGTTAAAATTTTTGGTGGTTTCTTGTTCAGTCCATAGGCCTACATCATGTGGCAAACCGGTGAGCATGTGGCTCTATTAGTATAGGAGATACTTGAAAACATATCACACTTTTCATCATAGTGCTTTTACCAATGCATAAAATGCATGGAGAAGTCATTTCGAATGACTGGTCATCAGTGTTGTGAGAACGATGACTGGTTAAAATTTTTGGTGGTTTCTTGTTCAGTCCATAGGCCTACATCATGTGGCAAACCGGTGAGCATGTGGCTCTATTAGTATAGGAGATACCTGAAAACATATCACACTTTTCATCATAGTGCTTTTACCAATGCATAAAATGCATGGAGAAGTCATTTCGAATGACTGGTCCTCAGTGTTGTGAGAACGATGACTGGTTAAAATTTTTGGTGGTTTCTTGTTCAGTCCATAGGCCTACATCATGTGGCAAACCGGTGAGCATGTGGCTCTATTAGTATAGGAGATACCTGAAAACATATCACACTTTTCATCATAGTGCTTTTACCAATGCATAAAATGCATGGAGAAGTCATTTCGAATGACTGGTCCTCAGTGTTGTGAGAACGATGACTGGTTAAAATTTTTGGTGGTTTCTTGTTCAGTCCATAGGCCTACATCATGTGGCAAACCGGTGAGCATGTGGCTCTATTAGTATAGGAGATACCTGAAAACATATCACACTTTTCATCATAGTGCTTTTACCAATGCATAAAATGCATGGAGAAGTCATTTCGAATGACTGGTCCTCAGTGTTGTGAGAACGATGACTGGTTAACATTTTTGGTGGTTTCTTGTTCAGTCCATAGGCCTACATCATGTGGCAAACCGGTGAGCATGTGGCTCTATTAGTATAGGAGATACCTGAAAACATATCACACTTTTCATCATAGTGCTTTTACCAATGCATAAAATGCATGGAGAAGTCATTTCGAATGACTGGTCCTCAGTGTTGTGAGAACGATGACTGGATAAAATTTTTGGTGGTTTCTTGTTCAGTCCATAGGCCTACATCATGTGGCAATCCGGTGAGCATGTGGCTCTATTAGTATAGGAGATACCTGAAAACATATCACACTTTTCATCATAGTGCTTTTACCAATGCATAAAATGCATGGAGAAGTCATTTCGAATGACTGGTCCTCAGTGTTGTGAGAACGATGACTGGTTAAAATTTTTGGTGGTTTCTTGTTCAGTCCATAGGCCTACATCATGTGGCAAACCGGTGAGCATGTGGCTCTATTAGTATAGGAGATACCTGAAAACATATCACACTTTTCATCATAGTGCTTTTACCAATGCATAAAATGCATGGAGAAGTCATTTCGAATGACTGGTCCTCAGTGTTGTGAGAACGATGACTGGTTAAAATTTTTGGTGGTTTCTTGTTCAGTCGATAGGCCTACATCATGTGGCAAACCGGTGAGCATGTGGCTCTATTAGTATAGGAGATACCTGAAAACATATCACACTTTTCATCATAGTGCTTTTACCAATGCATAAAATGCATGGAGAAGTCATTTCGAATGACTGGTCCTCAGTGTTGTGAGAACGATGACTGGTTAAAATTTTTGGTGGTTTCTTGTTCAGTCCATAGGCCTACATCATGTGGCAATCTGGTGAGCATGTGGCTCTATTAGTATAGGAGATACCTGAAAACATATCACACTTTTCATCATAGTGCTTTTCCAATGCATAAAATGCATGGAGAAGTCATTTCGAATGACTGGTCCTCAGTGTTGTGAGAACGATAACTGGTTAAAATTTTTGGTGGTTTCTTGTTCAGTCCGTAGGCCTACATCATGTGGCAAACCGGTGAGCATGTGGCTCTATTAGTATAGGAGATACCTGAAAACATATCACACTTTTCATCATAGTGCTTTTACCAATGCATAAAATGCATGGAGAAGTCATTTCGAATGACTGGTCCTCAGTGTTGTGAGAACGATGACTGGTTAAAATTTTTGGTGGTTTCTTGTTCAGTCCATAGGCCTACATCATGTGGCAAACCGGTGAGCATGTGGCTCTATTACTATAGGAGATACCTGAAAACATATCACACTTTTCATCATAGTGCTTTTACCAATGCATAAAATGCATGGAGAAGTCATTTCGAATGACTGGTCCTCAGTGTTGTGAGAACGATGACTGGTTAAAATTTTTGGTGGTTTCTTGTTCAGTCCATAGGCCTACATCATGTGGCAAACCGGTGAGCATGTGGCTCTATTAGTATAGGAGATACCTGAAAACATATCACACTTTTCATCATAGTGCTTTTACCAATGCATAAAATGCATGGAGAAGTCATTTCGAATGACTGGTCCTCAGTGTTGTGAGACCGATGACTGGTTAACATTTTTGGTGGTTTCTTGTTCAGTCCATAGGCCTACATCATGTGGCAAACCGGTGAGCATGTGGCTCTATTAGTATAGGAGATACCTGAAAACATATCACACTTTTCATCATAGTGCTTTTATCAATGCATAAAATGCATGGAGAAGTCATTTCGAATGACTGGTCCTCAGTGTTGTGAGAACGATGACTGGTTAAAATTTTTGGTGGTTTCTTGTTCAGTCCATAGGCCTACATCATATGGCAAACCGGTGAGCATGTGGCTCTATTAGTATAGGAGATACCTGAAAACATATCACACTTTTCATCATAGTGCTTTTACCAATGCATAAAATGCATGGAGAAGTCATTTCGAATGACTGGTCCTCAGTGTTGTGAGAACGATGACTGGTTAAAATTTTTGGTGGTTTCTTGTTCAGTCCATAGGCCTACATCATGTGGCAAACCGGTGAGCATGTGGCTCTATTAGTATAGGAGATACCTGAAAACATATCACACTTTTCATCATAGTGCTTTTACCAATGCATAAAATGCATGGAGAAGTCATTTCGAATGACTGGTCCTCAGTGTTGTGAGAACGATGACTGGTTAAAATTTTTGGTGGTTTCTTGTTCAGTCCATAGGCCTACATCATGTGGCAAACCGGTGAGCATGTGGCTCTATTAGTATAGGAGATACCTGAAAACATATCACACTTTTCATCATAGTGCTTTTACCAATGCATAAAATGCATGGAGAAGTCATTTCGAATGACTGGTCCTCAGTGTTGTGAGAACGATGACTGGTTAACATTTTTGGTGGTTTCTTGTTCAGTCCATAGGCCTACATCATGTGGCAAACCGGTGAGCATGTGGCTCTATTAGTATAGGAGATACCTGAAAACATATCACACTTTTCATCATAGTGCTTTTACCAATGCATAAAATGCATGGAGAAGTAATTTCGAATGACTGGTCCTCAGTGTTGTGAGAACGATGACTGGTTAAAATTTTTGGTGGTTTCTTGTTCAGTCCATAGGCCTACATCATGTGGCAAACCGGTGAGCATGTGGCTCTATTAGTATAGGAGATACCTGAAAACATATCACACTTTTCATCATAGTGCTTTTACCAATGCATAAAATGCATGGAGAAGTCATTTTGAATGACTGGTCCTCAGTGTTGTGAGAACGATGACTGGTTAAAATTTTTGGTGGTTTCTTGTTCAGTCCATAGGCCTACATCATGTGGCAAACCGGTGAGCATGTGGCTCTATTAGTATAGGAGATACCTGAAAACATATCACACTTTTCATCATAGTGCTTTTACCAATGCATAAAATGCATGGAGAAGTCATTTCGAATGACTGGTCCTCAGTGTTGTGAGAACGATGACTGGTTAAAATTTTTGGTGGTTTCTTGTTCAGTCCATAGTCCTACATCATGTGGCAAACCGGTGAGCATGTGGCTCTATTAGTATAGGAGATACCTGAAAACATATCACACTTTCCATCATAGTGCTTTTACCAATGCATACAATGCATGGAGAAGTCATTTCGAATGACTGGTCCTCAGTGTTGTGAGAACGATGACTGGTTAAAATTTTTGGTGGTTTCTTGTTCAGTCCATAGGCCTACATCATGTGGCAAACCGGTGAGCATGTGGCTCTATTAGTATAGGAGATACCTGAAAACATATCACACTTTTCATCATAGTGCTTTTACCAATGCATAAAATGCATGGAGAAGTCATTTCGAATGACTGGTCCTCAGTGTTGTGAGAACGATGACTGGTTAAAATTTTTGGTGGTTTCTTGTTCAGTCCATAGGCCTACATCATGTGGCAAACCGGTGAGCATGTGGCTCTATTACTATAGGAGATACCTGAAAACATATCACACTTTTCATCATAGTGCTTTTACCAATGCATAAAATGCATGGAGAAGTCATTTCGAATGACTGGTCCTCAGTGTTGTGAGAACGATGACTGGTTAAAATTTTTGGTGGTTTCTTGTTCAGTCCATAGGCCTACATCATGTGGCAAACCGGTGAGCATGTGGCTCTATTAGTATAGGAGATACCTGAAAACATATCACACTTTTCATCATAGTGCTTTTACCAATGCATAAAATGCATGGAGAAGTCATTTCGAATGACTGGTCCTCAGTGTTGTGAGAACGATGACTGGTTAAAATTTTTGGTGGTTTCTTGTTCAGTCCATAGGCCTACATCATGTGGCAAACCGGTGAGCATGTGGCTCTATTAGTATAGGAGATACCTGAAAACATATCACACTTTTCATCATAGTGCTTTTACCAATGCATAAAATGCATGGAGAAGTCATTTCGAATGACTGGTCCTCAGTGTTGTGAGAACGATGACTGGTTAAAATTTTTGGTGGTTTCTTGTTCAGTCCATAGGCCTACATCATGTGGCAAACCGGTGAGCATGTGGCTCTATTAGTATAGGAGATACCTGAAAACATATCACACTTTTCATCATAGTGCTTTTACCAATGCATAAAATGCATGGAGAAGTCATTTCGAATGACTGGTCATCAGTGTTGTGAGAACGATGACTGGTTAAAATTTTTGGTGGTTTCTTGTTCAGTCCATAGGCCTACATCATGTGGCAAACCGGTGAGCATGTGGCTCTATTAGTATAGGAGATACCTGAAAACATATCACACTTTTCATCATAGTGCTTTTACCAATGCATAAAATGCATGGAGAAGTCATTTCGAATGACTGGTCCTCAGTGTTGTGAGAACGATGACTGGTTAAAATTTTTGGTGGGTTCTTGTTCAGTCCATAGGCCTACATCATGTGGCAAACCGGTGAGCATGTGGCTCTATTAGTATAGGAGATACCTGAAAACATATCACACTTTTCATCATAGTGCTTTTACCAATGCATAAAGTGCATGGAGAAGTCATTTCGAATGACTGGTCCTCAGTGTTGTGAGAACGATGACTGGTTAAAATTTTTGGTGGTTTCTTGTTCAGTCCATAGGCCTACATCATGTGGCAAACCGGTGAGCATGTGGCTCTATTAGTATAGGAGATACCTGAAAACATATCACACTTTTCATCATAGTGCTTTTACCAATGCATAAAATGCATGGAGAAGTCATTTCGAATGACTGGTCCTCAGTGTTGTGAGAACGATGACTGGTTAAAATTTTTGGTGGTTTCTTGTTCAGTCCATAGGCCTACATCATGTGGCAAACCGGTGAGCATGTGGCTCTATTAGTATAGGAGATACCTGAAAACATATCACACTTTTCATCATAGTGCTTTTACCAATGCATAAAATGCATGGAGAAGTCATTTCGAATGACTGGTCCTCAGTGTTGTGAGAACGATGACTGGTTAAAATTTTTGGTGGTTTCTTGTTCAGTCCATAGGCCTACATCATGTGGCAAACCGGTGAGCATGTGGCTCTATTAGTATAGGAGATACCTGAAAACATATCACACTTTTCATCATAGTGCTTTTACCAATGCATAAAATGCATGGAGAAGTCATTTCGAATGACTGGTCCTCAGTGTTGTGAGAACGATGACTGGTTAAAATTTTTGGTGTTTTCTTGTTCAGTCCATAGGCCTACATCATGTGGCAAACCGGTGAGCATGTGGCTCTATTAGTATAGGAGATACCTGAAAACATATCACACTTTTCATCATAGTGCTTTTACCAATGCATAAAATGCATGTAGAAGTCATTTCGAATGACTGGTCCTCAGTGTTGTGAGAACGATGACTGGTTAAAATTTTTGGTGGTTTCTTGTTCAGTCCATAGGCCTACATCATGTGGCAAACCGGTGAGCATGTGGCTCTATTAGTATAGGAGATACCTGAAAACATATCACACTTTTCATCATAGTGCTTTTACCAATGCATAAAATGCATGGAGAAGTCATTTCGAATGACTGGTCCTCAGTGTTGTGAGAACGATGACTGGTTAAAATTTTTGGTGGTTTCTTGTTCAGTCCATAGGCCTACATCATATGGCAAACCGGTGAGCATGTGGCTCTATTAGTATAGGAGATACCTGAAAACATATCACACTTTTCATCATAGTGCTTTTACCAATGCATAAAATGCATGGAGAAGTCATTTCGAATGACTGGTCCTCAGTGTTGTGAGAACGATGACTGGTTAAAATTTTTGGTGGTTTCTTGTTCAGTCCATAGGCCTACATCATGTGGCAAACCGGTGAGCATGTGGCTCTATTAGTATAGGAGATACCTGAAAACATATCACACTTTTCATCATAGTGCTTTTACCAATGCATAAAATGCATGGAGAAGTCATTTCGAATGACTGGTCCTCAGTAGAGTTGAGCGACCTTGACCTTTTTAGAGTCGAGCCGGGTTTTGCGAAACCCGACTATGTCCAAAGTCGGGTCGAGTGAAATCGGCCGATTATGACGTAAAGTCGGGATCGACCGAAACACGAAACCCAATGCAAGTCAATGGGGCAGCATAGTCGGCAGTGAGTGGGGGCCAGGAAAACACCTAGAGTGCCCATTTTAATGTCAAAACCATCCATTCTTCTTAATGAAGCTTGTCAAGCGTAATTTACCTTATAATAATTGGAAGGCATTTGAAATTGGGGGTCATTTGGCTAAAGTTGTGGGGGGTAGGGCTGGTTCAAGTAATTAGTGGGCCCAGGAAATCTGGACCACGTCACGGCAGTGGAGCAGGGAGAGGTAAGTATTTCAACTTTGCAAGTGCTGTGAACCTGAGCAAGCAGGGGGGGCCCACTCGTTGGCATTGGCACTGGCACAGGGCCCCTCAAAGTACAGCGGTGTGTTTGCACGGCGGGGGCGCCTCCCACCGGCAGCAACACTTTTGCGTACTATGAGAGGCCCTGTGCCAGTGACGTCGCCAACTAGTATTCTTCCCCCCACCTGATGAAGGAACCTGCACTTTCATCTGCACCTTCCTCTTTGTCCCCGTGTAAGGTGGTATGGTATGCGGGAAGAGCAACCTGACTTTCAGCAGGGTCACAATGTTGTTGTGTAGCGTGCACGGGGAATGTTGCGTTATGGGTCAATGTACCAGCAGACTCATCTATCACTGGCTGGGCAATGGGCACGATGAAGTGGAAACACAGATATAGGCCCAAAGAAGAAAGTGGGCTAAATGCAGTTCAAAATTGGTAACACAGGAATAACCAGGGGGCATTGCAGTGGAGGACAACTGGAATGAGAGGCTGACACAGAGAGTAGGGCCAAATCAGTAAGTAGTCGAAATGCAGTTCAAAATTGGCAACCGTAGTAAACAGGCGGCACAGCTTTGTTCAGTGGAGGAGAACAGCAAGGAGTGGCAGACACCGATAGTAGGCCCCAAACCAACTAGTACGCCAAATGCAGTTGTTCCATTTAACCACAATTTAATGAGAGCCTGAAGATAGAAGCTCAGGAAAGGCAACCTGGGGAACACCTTGGAGTGTAACACACCATCTCTCTCCACCCCATACCCATTTTGTATGGCCTAATGCAGTGTACTTTTCTACAACTACTAAACGAGAGTCGGAAGACCGAAGCAATGGCAAGGAAACCTGGGGAACACCTTAGAGTGTAACACACCCTCTCTCTACACCCCATACCCAATTTGAAGGTCTAATGCAGTGTAGTTTCCAAGAACTACTAAACGAGAGCCGGAAGATCGAAGCTCAGGAAAGGCAACCTGGGGAACACCTTGGAGTGTAACACACCCTCTCGCTACACCCCATACCCAATTTGAAGGCCTAATGCAGCGTAGTTTCCAACAACTACTAAACGAGAGCCGGAAGATCGAAGCTCAGGAAAGGCAACCTGGGGAACACCTTGGAGTGTAACAAACCCTCTCTCTACACCCCATACCCAATTTGTAGGCCTAATGCAGCGTAGTTTCCGACAACTACTAAACGAGAGCCGGAATATCGAAGCTCAGGAAAGGCAACCTGGGGAACACCTTGGAGTGTAACACACCCTCTCTCTACACCCCATACCCAATTTGTAGGCCTAATGCAGCGTAGTTTCCGATAACTACTAAACGAGAGCCGGAATATCGAAGCTCAGGAAAGGCAACCTGGGGAACACCTTGGAGTGTAACACACCCTCTCTCTACACCCCATACCCAATTTGAAGGCCTAATGCAGTGTAGTTTCCAAGAACTACTAAACGAGAGCCGGAAGATCGAAGCTCAGGAAAGGCAACCTGGGGAACACCTTGGAGTGGAACACACCATCTCTCTACACCCCATACCCAATTTGAAGGCCTAATGCAGCGTAGTATCCAACAACTACTAAACGAGAGCCGGTAGATCGAAGCTCAGGAAAGGCAACCTGGGGAACACCTTGGAGTGTAACACAACGTCTCTCTACACCACGGAAGGGATGATTCTTAGGAAGGAAGGCTGTTGGAAATAAGCATTGCGCGTCCGAGGGTGATTAGATTCTTATTAGGTATATACTCACCCTCGGACGCGCCCTGCTTCTTTATTTGGAATGAATGTTTATTTGCAATGTGGTGTTGACTTTCTCTATTATTTTGGTAATTAATGATTTTATTATTTTCATTATTTTGCATCTTCTCGGCAATAATATAAAGAAGACGCGACAGGACAACACTCGGTGGATGCCATATGTGTGTTTTCAATTTAAAAAACCTTTCAGTTAACTACTTGCAGGAGAAAGTAATTGTAGCTGGTGGCCATTTTTAGTACTGTACCAGATTTTAGCTGTTTGTTTATTTTTAATGTCAAAATGTCTGCATTTGATATCTCACCAGTATTTTCTTTTTTATAAGCAAAATCCTTTTTTTTTTATTTTATGATGTTGGTTCAAGGGGTACACGGGCAGCAGTAGACAGGTCAGTGGAGGCCTAGTGGAAGGAGGGACCGCAGACAGGCTTCGAAGCCCTAACATAATAAATTGGGCTGCCTGTAGGCAATTTAAAATTGGTTCCAGGGGAACACGGGCAGCAGTAGACAGGTCAGTGGAGGCCTAGAGGAAGGAGGGACCGCAGATGCGCCAATGTTTCCCCCATACCAAATTTGTAGGCCTAATGCAGTGTAGTTTCCAACAACTACTAAACGAGAGCCGGAATTTCGAAGCTCAGGAAAGGCAACCTGGGGAACACCTTGGAGTGTAACACACCCTCTCTCTACACCCCATACCCAATTTGAAGGCCTAATGCAGTGTAGTTTCCAAGAACTACTAAACGAGAGCCGGAATATCGAAGCTCAGGAAAGGCAACCTGGGGAACACCTTGGAGTGTAACACACCCTCTCTCTACACCCCATACCCAATTTGAAGGCCTAATGCAGTGTAGTTTCCAAGAACTACTAAACGAGAGCCGGAAGATCGAAGCTCAGGAAAGGCAACCTGGGGAACACCTTGGAGTGTAACACAACGTCTCTCTACACGACGGAAGGGCTGATTCTTAGGAAGGAAGGCTGTTGGAAATAAGCATTGCGCGTCCGAGGGTGATTAGATTCTTATTAGGTATATACTCACCCTCGGACGCGCCCTGCTTCTTTATTTGGAATGAATGTTTATTTGCAATGTGGTGTTGACTTTCTCTATTATTTTGGTAATTAATGATTTTATTATTTTCATTATTTTGCATCTTCTCGGCAATAATATAAAGAAGACGCGACAGGACAACACTCGGTGGATGCCATATGTGTGTTTTCAATTTAAAAAAACTTTCAGTTAACTACTTGCAGGAGAAAGTAATTGTAGCTGGTGGCCATTTTTAGTACTGTACCAGATTTTAGTTGTGTGTTTGTTTTTAATGTTAAAATGTCTGCATTTGATATCTCACCAGTATTTTCTTTTTTATAAGCAAAATACTTATTTTTATATTTTCTGATGTTGGTTCCAGGGGTACACGGCCAGCAGTGCCCTGGTCAGTGTAGTAGTAGTTGAAAGAATGGACCGCAGACAGGCATCGAAGGCCTAAAATAAAAACACATGGCTGTAGGCAATTTTAAATTGGTTCCAGGGGTACACGGACAGCAGTGGTGTGGTCAGTGGAGGCCTAGTGGAAGGAGTGACCGCAGACAGGCATCGAAGGCCTAAAATAATAACACATGGCTGTAGGCAATTTTAAATTGGTTCCAGGGGTACACGGGCAGCAGTGACCTGGTCAGTGTAGTAGTAGTTGAAAGAATGGACCGCAGACAGGCATCGAAGGCCTAAAATAAAAAAATTGGGCTGGCTGTAGGCAATTTTAAATTGGTTCCAGGGGTACACGGGCAGCAGTGGTGTGGTCAGTGGAGGCCTAGTGGAAGGAGTGACCGCAGACAGGCATCGAAGGCCTAAAATAATAACACATGGCTGTAGGCAATTTTAAATTGGTTCCAGGGGTACACGGACAGCAGTGGTGTGGTCAGTGGAGGCCTAGTGGAAGGAGTGACCGCAGACAGGCATCGAAGGCCTAAAATAATAACACATGGCTGTAGGCAATTTTAAATTGGTTCCAGGGGTACACGGGCAGCAGTGACCTGGTCAGTGTAGTAGTAGTTGAAAGAATGGACCGCAGACAGGCATCGAAGGCCTAAAATAAAAAAATTGGGCTGGCTGTAGGCAATTTTAAATTGGTTCCAGGGGTACACGGACAGCAGTGGTGTGCTCAGTGGAGGCCTAGTGGAAGGAGTGACCGCAGACAGGCATCGAAGGCCTAAAATAATAACACATGGCTGTAGGCAATTTTAAATTGGTTCCAGGGGTACACGGACAGCAGTGGTGTGGTCAGTGGAGGCCTAGTGGAAGGAGTGACCGCAGACAGGCATCGAAGGCCTAAAATAAAAACACATGGCTGTAGGCAATTTTAAATTGGTTCCAGGGGTACACGGACAGCAGTGGTGTGGTCAGTGGAGGCCTAGTGGAAGGAGTGACCGCAGACAGGCATCGAAGGCCTAAAATAATAACACATGGCTGTAGGCAATTTTAAATTGGTTCCAGGGGTACACGGACAGCAGTGGTGTGGTCAGTGGAGGCCTAGTGGAAGGAGTGACCGCAGACAGGCATCGAAGGCCTAAAATAAAAACACATGGCTGTAGGCAATTTTAAATTGGTTCCAGGGGTACACGGACAGCAGTGGTGTGGTCAGTGGAGGCCTAGTGGAAGGAGTGACCGCAGACAGGCTTCCAAGGCCTAACATAACAAACTTGGGCTGGCTGTAGGCACTTTTAAATTGGTTCCAGGGGTACACGGGCAGCAGTGGTCTGGTCAGTGGAAGTCTAGTGGAAGGAGTGACCGCAGACAGGCTTCCAAGGCCTAACATAACAAAATTGGGCTGGCTGTAGGCACTTTAAATTGGTTCCAGGGGTACATGGGCAGCAGTGTATGGTCAGTGGAAGTCTAGTGGAAGGAGTGACGGCAGACAGTCTTCGAAGGCCTAACATAACAAAATTGGGCTGACTGTAGGCACTTTTAAATTGGTTCCAGGGTAACACGGCCAGCAGTGGCCTGGTCAGTGTAGTAGTTGTAGAAAGAAGGGACCGCAGACAGGCTTCGAAGGCCTAACATAACAAAAATGTCAAAACAATGGTATTGTCAGTGCCAGGCATTGAAGGATGTCAGCGCCTAGACTACACATTGGTGAAGCTGTGAGAGATAATTTTGCTAGTGGTAGAGCACTGTTTGAGCTGGGGGGGGAACTGTCTTGTGGCCGGCGTTACAGGCACAGGGCCCCTCATATTACAACGGTGTGTCTGACGTTGGGTGCGCACCACCACCGCCAGAGACACTTTATTGTACTATGAGGGACCCAGTGGCAGTGCCGTCGACCAAAAGCGGCCACACCCACCTCTTCAGACAAACAGCACTCTCAAGGGTCCAAGCGCAAAGTGGCGATAGCACGGCCCCGTGTGGGGAGTTTGGCCATTTCGTGAGGTGGAAACATGTCGTATGCTGGACAATCAGGTGAAGAAAATTACGAGATTGGAAAAGTCATTCAGAATAGTCCACAGGCAAGACCTTTTCATAGGAAAGCTAGGTGTCAGCCGGGCAGGGTGGGGCAAAAGATTTTGAAATCCAGTTGTGGTTCATTTTAATGAAGGTTAGATCATCTACATTTTGGGTAGCCAGACGAGTCCTTTTTTCTGTTAGTATTGAACCTGCAGCACTGAATACTCTTTCTGATAGGACACTAGCTGCCGGGCAAGCAAGCTCCTGCAATGCATATTCTGCCAATTCTGGCCAGGTGTCTAATTTGGATGCCCAGTAATCAAATGGGAATGACGGTTGAGGGAGAACGTCGATAAGGGATGAAAAATAGTTTGTAACCATACTGGACAAATGTTGTCTCCTGTCACTTTGAATTGATGCTGCAGTACCTGTCCTGTCTGCGGTCATAGAACAATCACTCCACAACCTGGTCAGAAAACCCCTCTGGCCAACGCCACTTCTGATTTCTGCCCCTCTAACACCTCTGGTCTGCTGGCCCCTGGAGCTCGTGTGAGAACGATCACGGGCGCTGTGTGCAGGGAATGCCAGAAGCAAACGGTCAACAAGAGTTGATTGTTTTGTTGCTAATATTAGTTCCAAGTTCTCATGTGGCATAATATTTTGCAATTTGCCTTTATAGCGAGGATCAAGGAGGCAGGCCAACCAGTAATCGTCATCGTTCATCATTTTTGTAATGCGTGTGTCCCTTTTGAGGATACGCAAGGCATAATCCGCC
Organism: Ranitomeya imitator; assembly: GCF_032444005.1. Lineage (NCBI taxonomy): Eukaryota > Metazoa > Chordata > Amphibia > Anura > Dendrobatidae > Ranitomeya > Ranitomeya imitator. The sequence goes on from NW_027194634.1 coordinate 570,584, forward strand.
ATGTGGGCCAAAGTTCCCGTTGTCAAATCTGCGGTTGTGCTTGGTTGAGGGGCAGTTGCAGGCAAATCTACGTCACTTGTGTCCCTCAAAAAACCAGAACCCGGCCTTGCCACGCCACCAATTTCCCGTGCCCCCGGGAAAGCTTCCTCATTAAAAATATACTCATCCCCATCATCCTCCTCATCCTCCACCTCCTCTTCGCCCGGTACCTCGTCATGTACACTGCCCTGACCAGACAATCGCTGACTGTCATCAAGGCTTTCCTCTTCCTCTGGTGCAGACGCCTGATCCTTTATGTGCGTCAAACTTTGCATCAGCAGACGCATTAGGGGGATGCTCATGCTTATTATGGCGTTGTCTGCACTAACCAGCCGTGTGCATTCCTCAAAACACTGAAGGACTTGACACATGTCTTGAATCTTCGACCACTGCACACCTGACAACTCCATGTCTGCCATCCTACTGCCTGCCCGTGTATGTGTATCCTCCCACAAAAACATAACAGCCCGCCTCTGTTCGCACAGTCTCTGAAGCATGTGCAGTGTTGAGTTCCACCTTGTTGCAACGTCTATGATTAGGCGATGCTGGGGAAGGTTCAAAGAACGCTGATAGGTCTGCATACGGCTGGAGTGTACAGGCGAACGGCGGATATGTGCGCAAAGTCCACGCACTTTGAGGAGCAGGTCGGATAACCCCGGATAACTTTTCAGGAAGCACTGCACCACCAGGTTTAAGGTGTGAGCCAGGCAAGGAATGTGTTTCAGTTGGGAAAGGGAGATGGCAGCCATGAAATTCCTTCCGTTATCACTCACTACCTTGCCTGCCTCAAGATCTACAGTGCCCAGCCACGACTGCATTTCTTGCTGCAAGAACTCGGACAGAACTTCCGCGGTGTGTCTATTGTCGCCCAAACACTTCATAGCCAATACAGCCTGCTGACGTATGCCAGTAGCTGCCCCATAATGGGAGACCTGGTGTGCAACAGTGGCAGGTGCGGATGGAGTGTTTGTGCGACTGCGGTCTGTGGACGAGCTCTTGCTTCTGCAGGAGGACGAGGAGGAGGAGGAGGAGGGGGTGCGAACGGCTACAGACAACTGTTTACTAGACCGTGGGCTAGGCAGAACTGTCCCAAACTTGCTGTCCCCTGTGGACCCTGAATCCACCACATTTACCCAGTGTGCCGTGATGGACACGTAACGTCCCTGGCCATGCCTACTGGTCCATGCATCTGTTGTCAGGTGCACCTTTGTGCTCACAGATTGCCTGAGTGCATGGACGATGCGCTCTTTAACATGCTGGTGGAGGGCTGGGATGGCTTTTCTGGAAAAAAAGTGTCGACTGGGTAGCTCGTAGCGTGGTACAGCGTAGTCCATCAGGTCTTTGAAAGCTTCGCTTTCAACTAACCGGTAGGGCATCATCTCTAACGAGATTAGTCTAGCTATGTGGGCGTTCAAACCCTGTGTACGCGGATGCGAGGCTAAGTATTTCCTTTTTCTAACCATAGTCTCATGTAGGGTGAGCTGGACTGGAGAGCTGGAGATCGTGGAACTAGCGGGGGTGCCGGTGGACATGGCAGACTGAGAGACGGTGGGAGATGGTATTGTTGCCGCCGGTGCCCTAGATGCAGTGTTTCCTACTACGAAACTGGTGATTCCCTGACCCTGACTGCTTTGGCCTGGCAAAGATACCTGCACAGATACAGCAGGTGGTGCGCTAAATGGTGGTCCTACACTGCCGGAAGGGATGTTGCGTTGATGACTAGCTTCATTGGCCGAGGGTGCAACAACCTTAAGGGACGTTTGGTAGTTAGTCCAAGCTTTCAAATGCATGGTGGTTAAATGTCTATGCATGCAACTAGTATTGAGACTTTTCAGATTCTGACCTCTGCTTAAGGAAGTAGAACATTTTTGACAGATGACTTTGCGCTGATCAATTGGATGTTGTTTAAAAAAATGCCAGACTGCACTCTTTCTAGCATCGGATACCTTTTCAGGCATTGCAGACTGAGCTTTAACCGGATGGCCACGCTGTCCTCCACCAGGTTTTGGCTTTGCCACGCGTTTTGGGCAAGATACGGGCCCGGCAGATGGAACCTGTGGCGATGTTGATGCCTGCTGCGGCCCCTCCTCCTCCTCTGCTTCAGAACTGCTGCCGCCTGCACCCTGTTCCCCCAATGGCTGCCAATCGGGGTCAAGAACTGGGTCATCTAATAACTCTTCTTGTACCTCCTGCGCAACTTCGTCTGTGTCACCGTGTCGTTCGGTGGTATAGCGTTCGTGATGGGGCAACATAGTCTCATCAGGGTCTGATTCTTGATCAGCACCCTGCGAGGGCAATGTTGTGGTCTGAGTCAAAGGACCAGCATAGTAGTCTGGCTGTGGCTGTGCGTCAGTGCACTCCATGTCAGATTCAATTTGTAATGGGCATGGACTGTTAACTGCTTCACTTTCTAAGCCAGGGACGGTATGTGTAAAGAGCTCCATGGAGTAACCCGTTGTGTCGCCTGCTGCATTCTTCTCTGTTGTTGTTTTTGCTGAAGAGGACAAGGAAGTGACTTGTCCCTGACCGTGAACATCCACTAACGACGCGCTGCTTTTACTTTTACCAGTTTCACGAGATGAGGCAAAAGAGCTAGAGGCTGAGTCAGCAAGATAAGCCAAAACTTGCTCTTGCTGCTCCGGCTTTAAAAGCGGTTTTCCTAATCCCAGAAAAGGGAGCGTTCGAGGCCTTGTGTAGCCGGACGACGAACCTGGCTCCACAGCTCCAGACTTAGGTGCAATATTTTTTCCCCCACGACCACCTGATGCTCCACCACTACCACAACCCTCATTACCAGCTGACAATGAACGCCCCCGGCCACGACCTCTTCCACTAGACTTCCTCATTGTTTTAAAAACGTAACCAAACTAACGTTATTTGTTGCAGTCACACAACTTACACGGTGAGCTATAACTTCAGTATGATTTAGCTACCCCTTTACAGGTTGGTGAGACCACAGCGAAAATCAGGCCCAATGTTACACACTCTTTTTTTGGTGGCTGCAAATTAGAGAGATGCCCCACACGCAGGACTGTCACTGAAGCACAAATGTTAATATTAATGTCACACTATTATTTTTTTTTTATTTTTATTTTTTTCAGGAACACTTTAGAAACCCCCCCAAAAAAAAAAAAAAGATTTTTGCAGGGAGAATTTAGAAAACAAATGTAACAAACTATATGCTTTCTATGGGCCACTGAGTGAGAGATGACGCACACAGGAATCAGGAGTGGCACACAAGCCCAGAGGCCAATATTTTTCTACCAATGATTGATGGAGTTATTTTCTCTGGTAGATTTTGGAACCCAAATCAAGGAAAAAAAATGTAGGCTTTCTATGGACCACAATTGGAGAGAGAGAGAGAGAGAGAGAGAGATGGCACACCCAGGAGTCAAGACTGGCACACAAGCAGAAAGGCCAATATTAATCTCCCACTGTTTTTTTTTTTTTTTTTTTTTTTCAGGGAGACTTTAGAAAAAAAAATAATAAAAAAAATATGATTTTATCAGGAAGAATTTAGAAACCAAATAAAATAAAATGATTTTTTCAGGGAGAATTTATAAAACAAATAAAAACAAAAATAGGCGTTCTATGGCCCACTGACTGAGAGATGACGCACACAGGAGTCAGGAGTGGCACACAAACCCAGAGGCCAATATTTTTCTACCAATGATTGATGTAGTTATTTTCTCTGGTAGATTTTAGAACCCAAATCAAGGAAAAAAAATATAGGCTTTCTATGGACCACAATTGGAGAGAGAGAGAGAGAGAGAGAGAGAGAGAGAGAGAGAGAGATGGCACACCCAGGAGTCAAGACTGGCACACAAGCAGAAAGGCCAATATTAATCTCCCACTGTTTTTTTTGGTTGTTTTTTTTTTTTTTTTTTCAGGGAGACTTTAGAAAAAAAAATAATAAAAAAAATATGATTTTATCAGGAAGAATTTAGAAACCAAATAAAATAAAATGATTTTTTCTGGGAGAATTTATAAAACAAATAAAACCAAAAATAGGCGTTCTATGGCCCACTGACTGAGAGATGACGCACCCAGGAGTCAAGACTGGCACACAAGCAGAAAGGCCAATATTAATCTCCCACTGTTTTTTTTTTTTTTTTTCAGGGAGACTTTAGAAAAAAAAATAATAAAAAAAATGTGATTTTATCAGGAAGAATTTAGAAACCAAATAAAATAAAATGATTTTTTCAGGGAGAATTTAGAAAACAAATAAAACCAAAAATAGGCGTTCTATGGCCCACTGACTGAGAGATGACGCACCCAGGAGTCAAGACTGGCACACAAGCAGAAAGGCCAATATTAATCTCCCACTGTTTTTTTTTTTTTTTTTCAGGGAGACTTTAGAAAAAAAAATAATAAAAAAAATGTGATTTTATCAGGAAGAATTTAGAAACCAAATAAAATAAAATGATTTTTTCAGGGAGAATTTAGAAAACAAATAAAACCAAAAATAGGCGTTCTATGGCCCACTGACTGAGAGATGACGCACCCAGGAGTCAAGACTGGCACACAAGCAGAAAGGCCAATATTAATCTCCCACTGTTTTTTTTTTTTTTTTTCAGGGAGACTTTAGAAAAAAAAATAATAAAAAAAATGTGATTTTATCAGGAAGAATTTAGAAACCAAATAAAATAAAATGATTTTTTCAGGGAGAATTTAGAAAACAAATAAAACCAAAAATAGGCGTTCTATGGCCCACTGACTGAGAGAGAGAGAGAGAGAGATGGAACGCTTAGTACTGGCACACAAGCCCAAAGGGCAATATTAATCTCCCTTTTTTTTTCCAGGGAGAATTTCTAAAACCCAAAAAAAAAAAAAAATAGGCTTTCTATGGCCCACTATTTGTGAGAGAGATGGGACGCTCAGGACTGGCACAGATGGCACGCTCAGGACTGGCACAGAAGCCCAGAGGCCAATATTAATCTCCCTTTTTTTCTGGTAGAATTTATAAAACCAAAAAAAAATTTAAATAGGCTTTCTATGGCCCACTATTTGTGAGAGAGATGGCACGCTCAGGACTGGCACAGATGGCACGCTCACAACTGGCACACAAGCCCAGAGGCCAATATTAATCTCCCTTTTTTCAGGGAAAATTTATAAAACAAAAAAAAAAAATAAATAGGCTTTCTATGGCCCACTATTTGTGAGAGAGATGGCACGCTCAGGGCTGGCACAGATGGCACGCTCAGGACTGGCACACAAGCCCAGAGGCCAATATTAATCTCCCTTTTTTTCAGGGAGAATTTATAAAACCCCCCAAAAAAATAAAATAGGCTTTCTATGGCCCACTATTTGTGAGAGAGATGGGACGCTCAGGACTGGCACAGATGGCACGCTCAGGACTGGCACAGAAGCCCAGAGGCCAATATTAATCTCCCTTTTTTTCTGGGAGAATTTATAAAACCAAAAAAAAATTTAAATAGGCTTTCTATGGCCCACTATTTGTGAGAGAGATGGCACGCTCAGGACTGGCACAGATGGCACGCTCACAACTGGCACACAAGCCCAGAGGCCAATATTAATCTCCCTTTTTTCAGGGAAAATTTATAAAACAAAAAAAAAAAATAAATAGGCTTTCTATGGCCCACTATTTGTGAGAGAGATGGCACGCTCAGGGCTGGCACAGATGGCACGCTCAGGACTGGCACACAAGCCCAGAGGCCAATATTAATCTCCCTTTTTTTCAGGGAGAATTTATAAAACCCCCAAAAAAAATAAAATAGGCTTTCTATGGCCCACTATTTGTGAGAGAGATGGGACGCTCAGGACTGGCACAGATGGCACGCTCAGGACTGGCACAGAAGCCCAGAGGCCAATATTAATCTCCCTTTTTTTCTGGGAGAATTTATAAAACCAAAAAAAAATTTAAATAGGCTTTCTATGGCCCACTATTTGTGAGAGAGATGGCACGCTCAGGACTGGCACAGATGGCACGCTCACAACTGGCACACAAGCCCAGAGGCCAATATTAATCTCCCTTTTTTCAGGGAAAATTTATAAAACAAAAAAAAAAATTAAATAGGCTTTCTATGGCCCACTATTTGTGAGAGAGATGGCACGCTCAGGGCTGGCACAGATGGCACGCTCAGGACTGGCACACAAGCCCAGAGGCCAATATTAATCTCCCTTTTTTCAGGGAAAATTTATAAAACAAAAAAAAAAATTAAATAGGCTTTCTATGGCCCACTATTTGTGAGAGAGATGGCACGCTCAGGGCTGGCACAGATGGCACGCTCAGGACTGGCACACAAGCCCAGAGGCCAATATTAATCTCCCTTTTTTTCAGGGAGAATTTATAAAACCAAAAAAAAAAATAAATAGGCTTTCTATGGCCCACTATTTGTGAGAGAGATGGCACGCTCAGGGCTGGCACAGATGGCACGCTCAGGACTGGCACACAAGCCCAGAGGCCAATATCAATCTCCCTTTTTTTCAGGGAGAATTTATAAAACCCCAAAAAAAATAAAATAGGCTTTCTATGGCCCACTATTTGTGAGAGAGATGGCACACTCAGGACTGGCACACAAGCCCAAAGGCCAATATTAATCTCCCACTGTATTTTTATCAGGGAGAATTTATACACCCCACAAAAAAAAATACAGAAAAATGAAAAGGCTTTCTATGGCCCACTATGTGAGAGAGATGGCACACACAGGGATGGCACTCTAGCAGAAATGCCAAATTGCCAATCTTAATCTCCCACCAAAAAAAAAACAAAAAAAAAAACAGGGAATGTCCTACAATTACTATCTCCCTGCCTGCAGTAATCTCAGCCAGGTATGGCAGGCAGCTACTATCTCCCTGCCTGCAGTAATCTCAGCCAGGTATGGCAGGCAGCAATAAGGAGTGGACTGATGCACAAATGAAATAAAAAGTGTGGACAAACAAAAAAGATAGCTGTGCAGAAAGGAAGGAACAAGAGGATTTGTGCTTTGAAAAAAGCAGTTGGTTTGCACAGCGGCGTACACACAGCAATGCAGCTATCAGGGAGCCTTCTAGGGCAGCCCAATGAGCTACAGCGCTGAGGGGAAAAAAAAAAAAAAAAAAACTTCCACTGTCCCTGCACACCGAGGGTGGTGTTGGACAGTGCAAATCGCTGCAGCACAAGCGGTTTTGTGGTTAATGGACCCTGCCTAACGCTATCCCTGCTTCTGACAAAGCGGCAGCAACCTCTCCCTAAGCTCAGATCAGCAGCAGTAAGATGGCGGTCGGCGGGAACGCCTCTTTATAGCCCCTGTGACGTCGCAGACAGCAAGCCAATCACTGCAATGCCCTTCTCTAAGATGGTGGGGACCAGGACCTATGTCATCACGCTGCCCACACTCTGCGTTTACCTTCATTGGCTGAGAAATGGCGCTTTTCGCGTCATTGAAACGCGACTTTGGCGCGAAAGTCGCGTACCGCATGGCCGACCCCGCACAGGGGTCGGATCGGGTTTCATGAAACCCCGACTTAGCCAAAAGTCGGCGACTTTTGAAAATGTTCGACCCGTTTCGCTCAACCCTAGTCCTCAGTCTTGTGAGAACGATGACTGGTTAAAATTTTTGGTGGTTTCTTGTTCAGTCCATAGGCCTACATCATGTGGCAAACCGGTGAGCATGTGGCTCTATTACTATAGGAGATACCTGAAAACATATCACACTTTTCATCATAGTGCTTTTACCAATGCATAAAATGCATGGAGAAGTCATTTCGAATGACTGGTCCTCAGTGTTGTGAGAACGATGACTGGTTAAAATTTTTGGTGGTTTCTTGTTCAGTCCATAGGCCTACATCATGTGGCAAACCGGTGAGCATGTGGCTCTATTAGTATAGGAGATACCTGAAAACATATCACACTTTTCATCATAGTGCTTTTACCAATGCATAAAATGCATGGAGAAGTCATTTCGAATGACTGGTCATCAGTGTTGTGAGAACAATGACTGGTTAAAATTTTTGGTGGTTTCTTGTTCAGTCCATAGGCCTACATCATGTGGCAAACCGGTGAGCATGTGGCTCTATTAGTATAGGAGATACCTGAAAACATATCACACTTTTCATCATAGTGCTTTTACCAATGCATAAAATGCATGGAGAAGTCATTTCGAATGACTGGTCCTCAGTGTTGTGAGAACGATGACTGGTTAAAATTTTTGGTGTTTTCTTGTTCAGTCCATAGGCCTACATCATGTGGCAAACCGGTGAGCATGTGGCTCTATTAGTATAGGAGATACCTGAAAACATATCACACTTTTCATCATAGTGCTTTTACCAATGCATAAAATGCATGGAGAAGTCATTTCGAATGACTGGTCCTCAGTGTTGTGAGAACGATGACTGGTTAAAATTTTTGGTGGTTTCTTGTTCAGTCCATAGGCCTACATCATGTGGCAAACCGGTGAGCATGTGGCTCTTTTACCATAGGAGATACCTGAAAACATATCACACTTTTCATCATAGTGCTTTTACCAATGCATAAAATGCATGGAGAAGTCATTTCGAATGACTGGTCCTCAGTGTTGTGAGAACGATGACTGGTTAAAATTTTTGGTGGTTTCTTGTTCAGTCCATAGGCCTACATCATGTGGCAAACCGGTGAGCATGTGGCTCTATTAGTATAGGAGATACCTGAAAACATATCACACTTTTAATCATAGTGCTTTTACCAATGCATAAAATGCATGGAGAAGTCATTTCGAATGACTGGTCATCAGTGTTGTGAGAACGATGACTGGTTAAAATTTTTGGTGGTTTCTTGTTCAGTCCATAGGCCTACATCATGTGGCAAACCGGTGAGCATGTGGCTCTATTAGTATAGGAGATACCTGAAAACATATCACACTTTTCATCATAGTGCTTTTACCAATGCATAAAATGCATGGAGAAGTCATTTCGAATGACTGGTCCTCAGTGTTGTGAGAACGATGACTGGTTAAAATTTTTGGTGGTTTCTTGTTCAGTCCATAGGCCTACATCATGTGGCAAACCGGTGAGCATGTGGCTCTATTAGTATAGGAGATACCTGAAAACATATCACACTTTTCATCATAGTGCTTTTACCAATGCATAAAATGCATGGAGAAGTCATTTCGAATGACTGGTCCTCAGTGTTGTGAGAACGACGACTGGTTAAAATTTTTGGTGGTTTCTTGTTCAGTCCATAGGCCTACATCATGTGGCAAACCGGTGAGCATGTGGCTCTATTAGTATAGGAGATACCTGAAAACATATCACACTTTTCATCATAGTGCTTTTACCAATGCATAAAATGCATGGAGAAGTCATTTCGAATGACTGGTCCTCAGTGTTGTGAGAACGATGACTGGTTAAAATTTTTGGTGGTTTCTTGTTCAGTCCATAGGCCTACATCATGTGGCAAACCGGTGAGCATGTGGCTCTATTAGTATAGGAGATACCTGAAAACATATCACACTTTTCATCATAGTGCTTTTACCAATGCATAAAATGCATGGAGAAGTCATTTCGAATGACTGGTCCTCAGTGTTGTGAGAACGATGACTGGTTAAAATTTTTGGTGGTTTCTTGTTCAGTCCATAGGCCTACATCATGTGGCAAACCGGTGAGCATGTGGCTCTATTACTATAGGAGATACCTGAAAACATATCACACTTTTCATCATAGTGCTTTTACCAATGCATAAAATGCATGGAGAAGTCATTTCGAATGACTGGTCCTCAGTGTTGTGAGAACGATGACTGGTTAAAATTTTTGGTGGTTTCTTGTTCAGTCCATAGGCCTACATCATGTGGCAAACCGGTGAGCATGTGGCTCTATTAGTATAGGAGATACCTGAAAACATATCACACTTTTCATCAGAGTGCTTTTACCAATGCATAAAATGCATGGAGAAGTCATTTCGAATGACTGGTCATCAGTGTTGTGAGAACGATGACTGGTTAAAATTTTTGGTGGTTTCTTGTTCAGTCCATAGGCCTACATCATGTGGCAAACCGGTGAGCATGTGGCTCTATTAGTATAGGAGATACCTGAAAACATATCACACTTTTCATCATAGTGCTTTTACCAATGCATAAAATGCATGGAGAAGTCATTTCGAATGACTGGTCCTCAGTGTTGTGAGAACGATGACTGGTTAAAATTTTTGGTGGTTTCTTGTTCAGTCCATAGGCCTACATCATGTGGCAAACCGGTGAGCATGTGGCTCTATTAGTATAGGAGATACCTGAAAACATATCACACTTTTCATCATAGTGCTTTTACCAATGCATAAAATGCATGGAGAAGTCATTTCGAATGACTGGTCCTCAGTGTTGTGAGAACGATGACTGGTTAAAATTTTTGGTGGTTTCTTGTTCAGTCCATAGGCCTACATCATGTGGCAAACCGGTGAGCATGTGGCTCTATTAGTATAGGAGATACCTGAAAACATATCACACTTTTCATCATAGTGCTTTTACCAATGCATAAAATGCATGGAGAAGTCATTTCGAATGACTGGTCCTCAGTGTTGTGAGAACGATGACTGGTTAAAATTTTTGGTGGTTTCTTGTTCAGTCCATAGGCCTACATCATGTGGCAAACCGGTGAGCATGTGGCTCTATTAGTATAGGAGATACCTGAAAACATATCACACTTTTCATCATAGTGCTTTTACCAATGCATAAAATGCATGGAGAAGTCATTTCGAATGACTGGTCCTCAGTGTTGTGAGAACGATGACTGGTTAAAATTTTTGGTGGTTTCTTGTTCAGTCCATAGGCCTACATCATGTGGCAAACCGGTGAGCATGTGGCTCTATTAGTATAGGAGATACCTGAAAACATATCACACTTTTCATCATAGTGCTTTTACCAATGCATAAAATGCATGGAGAAGTCATTTCGAATGACTGGTCCTCAGTGTTGTGAGAACGATGACTGGTTAAAATTTTTGGTGGTTTCTTGTTCAGTCCATAGGCCTACATCATGTGGCAAACCGGTGAGCATGTGGCTCTATTAGTATAGGAGATACCTGAAAACATATCACACTTTTCATCATAGTGCTTTTACCAATGCATAAAATGCATGGAGAAGTCATTTCGAATGACTGGTCCTCAGTGTTGTGAGAACGATAACTGGTTAAAATTTTTGGTGGTTTCTTGTTCAGTCCACAGGCCTACATCATGTGGCAAACCGGTGAGCATGTGGCTCTATTAGTATAGGAGATACCTGAAAACATATCACACTTTTCATCATAGTGCTTTTACCAATGCATAAAATGCATGGAGAAGTCATTTCGAATGACTGGTCCTCAGTGTTGTGAGAACGATGACTGGTTAAAATTTTTGGTGGTTTCTTGTTCAGTCCATAGGCCTACATCATGTGGCAAACCGGTGAGCATGTGGCTCTATTAGTATAGGAGATACCTGAAAACATATCACACTTTTCATCATAGTGCTTTTACCAATGCATAAAATGCATGGAGAAGTCATTTCGAATGACTGGTCCTCAGTGTTGTGAGAACGATGACTGGTTAAAATTTTTGGTGGTTTCTTCTTCAGTCCATAGGCCTACATCATGTGGCAAACCGGTGAGCATGTGGCTCTATTAGTATAGGAGATACCTGAAAACATATCACACTTTTCATCATAGTGCTTTTACCAATGCATAAAATGCATGGAGAAGTCATTTCGAATGACTGGTCCTCAGTGTTGTGAGAACGATGACTGGTTAAAATTTTTGGTGGTTTCTTGTTCAGTCCATAGGCCTACATCATGTGGCAAACCGGTGAGCATGTGGCTCTATTAGTATAGGAGATACCTGAAAACATATCACACTTTTCATCATAGTGCTTTTACCAATGCATAAAATGCATGGAGAAGTCATTTCGAATGACTGGTCCTCAGTGTTGTGAGAACGATGACTGGTTAAAATTTTTGGTGGTTTCTTGTTCAGTCCATAGGCCTACATCATGTGGCAAACCGGTGAGCATGTGGCTCTATTAGTATAGGAGATACCTGAAAACATATCACACTTTTCATCATAGTGCTTTTACCAATGCATAAAATGCATGGAGAAGTCATTTCGAATGACTGGTCCTCAGTGTTGTGAGAACGATGACTGGTTAAAATTTTTGGTGGTTTCTTGTTCAGTCCATAGGCCTACATCATGTGGCAAACCGGTGAGCATGTGGCTCTATTAGTATAGGAGATACCTGAAAACATATCACACTTTTCATCATAGTGCTTTTACCAATGCATAAAATGCATGGAGAAGTCATTTCGAATGACTGGTCCTCAGTGTTGTGAGAACGATGACTGGTTAAAATTTTTGGTGGTTTCTTGTTCAGTCCATAGGCCTACATCATGTGGCAAACCGGTGAGCATGTGGCTCTATTAGTATAGGAGATACCTGAAAACATATCACACTTTTCATCATAGTGCTTTTACCAATGCATAAAATGCATGGAGAAGTCATTTCGAATGACTGGTCCTCAGTGTTGTGAGAACGATGACTGGTTAAAATTTTTGGTGGTTTCTTGTTCAGTCCATAGGCCTACATCATGTGGCAAACCGGTGAGCATGTGGCTCTATTAGTATAGGAGATACCTGAAAACATATCACACTTTTCATCATAGTGCTTTTACCAATGCATAAAATGCATGGAGAAGTCATTTCGAATGACTGGTCCTCAGTGTTGTGAGAACGATGACTGGTTAAAATTTTTGGTGGTTTCTTGTTCAGTCCATAGGCCTACATCATGTGGCAAACCGGTGAGCATGTGGCTCTATTAGTACAGGAGATACCTGAAAACATATCACACTTTTCATCATAGTGCTTTTACCAATGCATAAAATGCATGGAGAAGTCATTTCGAATGACTGGTCCTCAGTGTTGTGAGAACGATGACTGGTTAAAATTTTTGGTGGTTTCTTGTTCAGTCCATAGGCCTACATCATGTGGCAAACCGGTGAGCATGTGGCTCTATTAGTATAGGAGATACCTGACAACATATCACACTTTTCATCATAGTGCTTTTACCAATGCATAAAATGCATGGAGAAGTCATTTTGAATGACTGGTCCTCAGTGTTGTGAGAACGATGACTGGTTAAAATTTTTGGTGGTTCCTTGTTCAGTCCATAGGCCTACATCATGTGGCAAACCGGTGAGCATGTGGCTGTATTAGTATAGGAGATACCTGAAAACATATCACACTTTTCATCATAGTGCTTTTACCAATGCATAAAATGCATGGAGAAGTCATTTCGAATGACTGGTCCTCAGTGTTGTGAGAACGATGACTGGTTAAAATTTTTGGTGGTTTCTTGTTCAGTCCATAGGCCTACATCATGTGGCAAACCGGTGAGCATGTGGCTCTATTAGTATAGGAGATACCTGAAAACATATCACACTTTTCATCATAGTGCTTTTACCAATGCATAAAATGCATGTAGAAGTCATTTCGAATGACTGGTCCTCAGTGTTGTGAGAACGATGACTGGTTAAAATTTTTGGTGGTTTCTTGTTCAGTCCATAGGCCTACATCATGTGGCAAACCGGTGAGCATGTGGCTCTATTAGTATAGGAGATACCTGAAAACATATCACACTTTTCATCATAGTGCTTTTACCAATGCATAAAATGCATGGAGAAGTCATTTCGAATGACTGGTCCTCAGTGTTGTGAGAACGATGACTGGTTAAAATTTTTGGTGGTTTCTTGTTCAGTCCATAGGCCTACATCATGTGGCAAACCGGTGAGCATGTGGCTCTATTAGTATAGGAGATACCTGAAAACATATCACACTTTTCATCATAGTGCTTTTACCAATGCATAAAATGCATGGAGAAGTCATTTCGAATGACTGGTCCTCAGTGTTGTGAGAACGATGACTGGTTAAAATTTTTGGTGGTTTCTTGTTCAGTCCATAGGCCTACATCATGTGGCAAACCGGTGAGCATGTGGCTCTATTAGTATAGGAGATACCTGAAAACATATCACACTTTTCATCATAGTGCTTTTACCAATGCATAAAATGCATGGAGAAGTCATTTCGAATGACTGGTCCTCAGTGTTGTGAGAACGATGACTGGTTAAAATTTTTGGTGGTTTCTTGTTCAGTCCATAGGCCTACATCATGTGGCAAACCGGTGAGCATGTGGCTCTATTAGTATAGGAGATACCTGAAAACATATCACACTTTTCATCATAGTGCTTTTACCAATGCATAAAATGCATGGAGAAGTCATTTCGAATGACTGGTCCTCAGTGTTGTGAGAACGATGACTGGTTAAAATTTTTGGTGGTTTCTTGTTCAGTCCATAGGCCTACATCATGTGGCAAACCGGTGAGCATGTGGCTCTATTAGTATAGGAGATACCTGAAAACATATCACACTTTTCATCATAGTGCTTTTACCAATGCATAAAATGCATGGAGAAGTCATTTCGAATGACTGGTCCTCAGTGTTGTGAGAACGATGACTGGTTAAAATTTTTGGTGGTTTCTTGTTCAGTCCATAGGCCTACATCATGTGGCAAACCGGTGAGCATGTGGCTCTATTAGTATAGGAGATACCTGAAAACATATCACACTTTTCATCATAGTGCTTTTACCAATGCATAAAATGCATGGAGAAGTCATTTCGAATGACTGGTCCTCAGTGTTGTGAGAACGATGACTGGTTAAAATTTTTGGTGGTTTCTTGTTCAGTCCATAGTCCTACATCATGTGGCAAACCGGTGAGCATGTGGCTCTATTAGTATAGGAGATACCTGAAAACATATCACACTTTTCATCATAGTGCTTTTACCAATGCATAAAATGCATGGAGAAGTCATTTCGAATGACTGGTCCTCAGTGTTGTGAGAACGATGACTGGTTAAAATTTTTGGTGGTTTCTTGTTCAGTCCATAGGCCTACATCATGTGGCAAACCGGTGAGCATGTGGCTCTATTAGTATAGGAGATACCTGAAAATATATCACACTTTTCATCATAGTGCTTTTACCAATGCATACAATGCATGGAGAAGTCATTTCAAATGACTGGTCCTCAGTGTTGTGAGAACGATGACTGGTTAAAATTTTTGGTGGTTTCTTGTTCAGTCCATAGGCCTACATCATGTGGCAAACCGGTGAGCATGTGGCTCTATTAGTATAGGAGATACCTGAAAACATATCACACTTTTCATCATAGTGCTTTTACCAATGCATAAAATGCATGGAGAAGTCATTTTGAATGACTGGTCCTCAGTGTTGTGAGAACGATGACTGGTTAAAATTTTTGGTGGTTTCTTGTTCAGTCCATAGGCCTACATCATGTGGCAAACCGGTGAGTATGTGGCTCTATTAGTATAGGAGATACCTGAAAACATATCACACTTTTCATCATAGTGCTTTTACCAATGCATAAAATGCATGGAGAAGTCATTTCGAATGACTGGTCCTCAGTGTTGTGAGAACGATGACTGGTTAAAATTTTTGGTGGTTTCTTGTTCAGTCCATAGGCCTACATCATGTGGCAAACCGGTGAGCATGTGGCTCTATTAGTATAGGAGATACCTGAAAACATATCACACTTTTCATCATAGTGCTTTTACCAATGCATAAAATGCATGGAGAAGTCATTTCGAATGACTGGTCCTCAGTGTTGTGAGAACGATGACTGGTTAAAATTTTTGGTGGTTTCTTGTTCAGTCCATAGGCCTACATCATGTGGCAAACCGGTGAGCATGTGGCTCTATTAGTATAGGAGATACCTGAAAACATATCACACTTTTCATCATAGTGCTTTTACCAATGCATAAAATGCATGGAGAAGTCATTTCGAATGACTGGTCCTCAGTGTTGTGAGAACGATGACTGGTTAAAATTTTTGGTGGTTTCTTGTTCAGTCCATAGGCCTACATCATGTGGCAAACCGGTGAGCATGTGGCTCTATTAGTATAGGAGATACCTGAAAACATATCACACTTTTCATCATAGTGCTTTTACCAATGCATAAAATGCATGGAGAAGTCATTTCGAATGACTGGTCCTCAGTGTTGTGAGAACGATGACTGGTTAAAATTTTTGGTGGTTTCTTGTTCAGTCCATAGGCCTACATCATGTGGCAAACCGGTGAGCATGTGGCTCTATTAGTATAGGAGATACCTGAAAACATATCACACTTTTCATCATAGTGCTTTTACCAATGCATAAAATGCATGGAGAAGTCATTTCGAATGACTGGTCCTCAGTGTTGTGAGAACGATGACTGGTTAAAATTTTTGGTGGTTTCTTGTTCAGTCCATAGGCCTACATCATGTGGCAAACCGGTGAGCATGTGGCTCTATTAGTATAGGAGATACCTGAAAACATATCACACTTTTCATCATAGTGCTTTTACCAATGCATAAAATGCATGGAGAAGTCATTTCGAATGACTGGTCCTCAGTGTTGTGAGAACGATGACTGGTTAAAATTTTTGGTGGTTTCTTGTTCAGTCCATAGGCCTACATCATGTGGCAAACCGGTGAGCATGTGGCTCTATTAGTATAGGAGATACCTGAAAACATATCACACTTTTCATCATAGTGCTTTTACCAATGCATAAAATGCATGGAGAAGTCATTTCGAATGACTGGTCCTCAGTGTTGTGAGAACGATAACTGGTTAAAATTTTTGGTGGTTTCTTGTTCAGTCCATAGGCCTACATCATGTGGCAAACCGGTGAGCATGTGGCTCTATTAGTATAGGAGATACCTGAAAACATATCACACTTTTCATCATAGTGCTTTTACCAATGCATAAAATGCATGGAGAAGTCATTTCGAATGAGTGGTCCTCAGTGTTGTGAGAACGATGACTGGTTAAAATTTTTGGTGGTTTCTTGTTCAGTCCATAGGCCTACATCATGTGGCAAACCGGTGAGCATGTGGCTCTATTAGTATAGGAGATACCTGAAAACATATCACACTTTTCATCATAGTGCTTTTACCAATGCATAAAATGCATGGAGAAGTCATTTCGAATGACTGGTCCTCAGTGTTGTGAGAACGATGACTGGTTAAAATTTTTGGTGGTTTCTTGTTCAGTCCATAGGCCTACATCATGTGGCAAACCGGTGAGCATGTGGCTCTATTAGTATAGGAGATACCTGAAAACATATCACACTTTTCATCATAGTGCTTTTACCAATGCATAAAATGCATGGAGAAGTCATTTCGAATGACTGGTCCTCAGTGTTGTGAGAACGATGACTGGTTAAAATTTTTGGTGGTTTCTTGTTCAGTCCATAGGCCTACATCATGTGGCAAACCGGTGAGCATGTGGCTCTATTAGTATAGGAGATACCTGAAAACATATCACACTTTTCATCATAGTGCTTTTACCAATGCATAAAATGCATGGAGAAGTCATTTCGAATGACTGGTCCTCAGTGTTGTGAGAACGATGACTGGTTAAAATTTTTGGTGGTTTCTTGTTCAGTCCATAGGCCTACATCATGTGGCAAACCGGTGAGCATGTGGCTCTATTAGTATAGGAGATACCTGAAAACATATCACACTTTTCATCATAGTGCTTTTACCAATGCATAAAATGCATGGAGAAGTCATTTCGAATGACTGGTCCTCAGTGTTGTGAGAACGATGACTGGTTAAAATTTTTGGTGGTTTCTTGTTCAGTCCATAGGCCTACATCATGTGGCAAACCGGTGAGCATGTGGCTCTATTAGTATAGGAGATACCTGAAAACATATCACACTTTTCATCATAGTGCTTTTACCAATGCATAAAATGCATGGAGAAGTCATTTCGAATGACTGGTCCTCAGTGTTGTGAGAACGATGACTGGTTAAAATTTTTGGTGGTTTCTTGTTCAGTCCATAGGCCTACATCATGTGGCAAACCGGTGAGCATGTGGCTCTATTAGTATAGGAGATACCTGAAAACATATCACACTTTTCATCATAGTCCTTTTACCAATGCATAAAATGCATGGAGAAGTCATTTCAAATGACTGGTCCTCAGTGTTGTGAGAACGATGACTGGTTAAAATTTTTGGTGGTTTCTTGTTCAGTCCATAGGCCTACATCATGTGGCAAACCGGTGAGCATGTGGCTCTATTAGTATAGGAGATACCTGAAAACATATCACACTTTTCATCATAGTGCTTTTACCAATGCATAAAATGCATGGAGAAGTCATTTCGAATGACTGGTCCTCAGTGTTGTGAGAATGATGACTGGTTAAAATTTTTGGTGGTTTCTTGTTCAGTCCATAGGCCTACATCATGTGGCAAACCGGTGAGCATGTGGCTCTATTAGTATAGGAGATACCTGAAAACATATCACACTTTTCATCATAGTGCTTTTACCAATGCATAAAATGCATGGAGAAGTCATTTCGAATGACTGGTCCTCAGTGTTGTGAGAACGATGACTGGTTAAAATTTTTGGTGGTTTCTTGTTCAGTCCATAGGCCTACATCATGTGGCAAACCGGTGAGCATGTGGCTCTATTAGTACAGGAGATACCTGAAAACATATCACACTTTTCATCATAGTGCTTTTACCAATGCATAAAATGCATGGAGAAGTCATTTCGAATGACTGGTCCTCAGTGTTGTGAGAACGATGACTGGTTAAAATTTTTGGTGGTTTCTTGTTCAGTCCATAGGCCTACATCATGTGGCAAACCGGTGAGCATGTGGCTCTATTAGTATAGGAGATACCTGAAAACATATCACACTTTTCATCATAGTGCTTTTACCAATGCATAAAATGCATGGAGAAGTCATTTTGAATGACTGGTCCTCAGTGTTGTGAGAACGATGACTGGTTAAAATTTTTGGTGGTTCCTTGTTCAGTCCATAGGCCTACATCATGTGGCAAACCGGTGAGCATGTGGCTGTATTAGTATAGGAGATACCTGAAAACATATCACACTTTTCATCATAGTGCTTTTACCAATGCATAAAATGCATGGAGAAGTCATTTCGAATGACTGGTCCTCAGTGTTGTGAGAACGATGACTGGTTAAAATTTTTGGTGGTTTCTTGTTCAGTCCATAGGCCTACATCATGTGGCAAACCGGTGAGCATGTGGCTCTATTAGTATAGGAGATACCTGAAAACATATCACACTTTTCATCATAGTGCTTTTACCAATGCATAAAATGCATGTAGAAGTCA
The DNA here is from genome assembly GCF_032444005.1 of Ranitomeya imitator. Lineage (NCBI taxonomy): Eukaryota > Metazoa > Chordata > Amphibia > Anura > Dendrobatidae > Ranitomeya > Ranitomeya imitator. The sequence goes on from NW_027194634.1 coordinate 589,754, forward strand.
TTTCGAATGACTGGTCCTCAGTGTTGTGAGAACGATGACTGGTTAAAATTTTTGGTGGTTTCTTGTTCAGTCCATAGGCCTACATCATGTGGCAAACTGGTGAGCATGTGGCTCTATTAGTATAGGAGATACCTGAAAATATATCACACTTTTCATCATAGTGCTTTTACCAATGCATAAAATGCATGGAGAAGTCATTTCGAATGACTGGTCCCCAGTGTTGTGAGAACGATGACTGGTTAAAATTTTTGGTGGTTTCTTGTTCAGTCCATAGGCCTACATCATGTGGCAAACCGGTGAGCATGTGGCTCTATTAGTATAGGAGATACCTGAAAACATATCACACTTTTCATCATAGTGCTTTTACCAATGCATAAAATGCATGGAGAAGTCATTTCGAATGACTGGTCCTCAGTGTTGTGAGAACGATGACTGGTTAAAATTTTTGGTGGTTTCTTGTTCAGTCCATAGGCCTACATCATGTGGCAAACCGGTGAGCATGTGGCTCTATTAGTATAGGAGATACCTGAAAACATATCACACTTTTCATCATAGTGCTTTTACCAATGCATAAAATGCATGGAGAAGTCATTTCGAATGACTGGTCCTCAGTGTTGTGAGAACGATGACTGGTTAAAATTTTTGGTGGTTTCTTGTTCAGTCCATAGGCCTACATCATGTGGCAAACCGGTGAGCATGTGGCTCTATTAGTATAGGAGATACCTGAAAACATATCACACTTTTCATCATAGTGCTTTTAACAATGCATAAAATGCATGGAGAAGTCATTTTGAATGACTGGTCCTCAGTGTTGTGAGAACGATGACTGGTTAAAATTTTTGGTGGTTTCTTGTTCAGTCCATAGGCCTACATCATGTGGCAAACCGGTGAGCATGTGGCTCTATTAGTATAGGAGATACCTGAAAACATATCACACTTTTCATCATAGTGCTTTTACCAATGCATAAAATGCATGGAGTAGTCATTTCGAATGACTGGTCCTCAGTGTTGTGAGAACGATGACTGGTTAAAATTTTTGGTGGTTTCTTGTTCAGTCCATAGTCCTACATCATGTGGCAAACCGGTGAGCATGTGGCTCCATTAGTATAGGAGATACCTGAAAACACATCACACTTTTCATCATAGTGCTTTTACCAATGCATAAAATGCATGGAGAAGTCATTTCGAATGACTGGTCCTCAGTGTTGTGAGAACTATGACTGGTTAAAATTTTTGGTGGTTTCTTGTTCAGTCCATAGGCCTACATCATGTGGCAAACCGGTGAGCATGTGGCTCTATTAGTATAGGAGATACCTGAAAACATATCACACTTTTCATCATAGTGCTTTTACCAATGCATACAATGCATGGAGAAGTCATTTCGAATGACTGGTCCTCAGTGTTGTGAGAACGATGACTGGTTAAAATTTTTGGTGGTTTCTTGTTCAGTCCATAGGCCTACATCATGTGGCAAACCGGTGAGCATGTGGCTCTATTAGTATAGGAGATACCTGAAAACATATCACACTTTTCATCATAGTGCTTTTACCAATGCATAAAATGCATGGAGAAGTCATTTTGAATGACTGGTCCTCAGTGTTGTGAGAACGATGACTGGTTAAAATTTTTGGTGGTTTCTTGTTCAGTCCATAGGCCTACATCATGTGGCAAACCGGTGAGCATGTGGCTCTATTAGTATAGGAGATACCTGAAAACATATCACACTTTTCATCATAGTGCTTTTACCAATGCATAAAATGCATGGAGAAGTCATTTCGAATGACTGGTCCTCAGTGTTGTGAGAACGATGACTGGTTAAAATTTTTGGTGGTTTCTTGTTCAGTCTATAGGCCTACATCATGTGGCAAACCGGTGAGCATGTGGCTCTATTAGTATAGGAGATACCTGAAAACATATCACACTTTTCATCATAGTGCTTTTACCAATGCATAAAATGCATGGAGAAGTCATTTCGAATGACTGGTCCTCAGTGTTGTGAGAACGATGACTGGTTAAAATTTTTGGTGGTTTCTTGTTCAGTCCATAGGCCTACATCATGTGGCAAACCGGTGAGCATGTGGCTCTATTAGTATAGGAGATACCTGAAAACATATCACACTTTTCATCATAGTGCTTTTACCAATGCATAAAATGCATGGAGAAGTCATTTCGAATGACTGGTCCTCAGTGTTGTGAGAACGATGACTGGTTAAAATTTTTGGTGGTTTCTTGTTCAGTCCATAGGCCTACATCATGTGGCAAACCGGTGAGCATGTGGCTCTATTAGTATAGGAGATACCTGAAAACATATCACACTTTTCATCATAGTGCTTTTACCAATGCATAAAATGCATGGAGAAGTCATTTCGAATGACTGGTCCTCAGTGTTGTGAGAACGATGACTGGTTAAAATTTTTGGTGGTTTCTTGTTCAGTCCATAGGCCTACATCATGTGGCAAACCGGTGAGCATGTGGCTCTATTAGTATAGGAGATACCTGAAAACATATCACACTTTTCATCATAGTGCTTTTACCAATGCATAAAATGCATGGAGAAGTCATTTCGAATGACTGGTCCTCAGTGTTGTGAGAACGATGACTGGTTAAAATTTTTGGTGGTTTCTTGTTCAGTCCATAGGCCTACATCATGTGGCAAACCGGTGAGCATGTGGCTCTATTAGTATAGGAGATACCTGAAAACATCACACTTTTCATCATAGTGCTTTTACCAATGCATAAAATGCATGGAGAAGTCATTTCGAATGACTGGTCCTCAGTGTTGTGAGAATGATGACTGGTTAAAAATTTTGGTGGTTTCTTGTTCAGTCCATAGGCCTACATCATGTGGCAAACCGGTGAGCATGTGGCTCTATTAGTATAGGAGATACCTGAAAACATATCACACTTTTCATCATAGTGCTTTTACCAATGCATAAAATGCATGGAGAAGTCATTTCGAATGACTGGTCCTCAGTGTTGTGAGAACGATGACTGGTTAAAATTTTTGGTGGTTTCTTGTTCAGTCCATAGGCCTACATCATGTGGCAAACCGGTGAGCATGTGGCTCTATTAGTATAGGAGATACCTGAAAACATATCACACTTTTCATCATAGTGCTTTTACCAATGCATAAAATGCATGGAGAAGTCATTTCGAATGACTGGTCCTCAGTGTTGTGAGAACGATGACTGGTTAAAATTTTTGGTGGTTTCTTGTTCAGTCCATAGGCCTACATCATGTGGCAAACCGGTGAGCATGTGGCTCTATTAGTATAGGAGATACCTGAAAACATATCACACTTTTCATCATAGTGCTTTTACCAATGCATAAAATGCATGGAGAAGTCATTTCGAATGACTGGTCCTCAGTGTTGTGAGAACGATGACTGGTTAAAATTTTTGGTGGTTTCTTGTTCAGTCCATAGGCCTACATCATGTGGCAAACCGGTGAGCATGTGGCTCTATTAGTATAGGAGATACATGAAAACATATCACACTTTTCATCATAGTGCTTTTACCAATGCATAAAATGCATGGAGAAGTCATTTCGAATGACTGGTCCTCAGTGTTGTGAGAACGATGACTGGTTAAAATTTTTGGTGGTTTCTTGTTCAGTCCATAGGCCTACATCATGTGGCAAACCGGTGAGCATGTGGCTCTATTAATATAGGAGATACCTGAAAACATATCACACTTTTCATCATAGTGCTTTTACCAATGCATAAAATGCATGGAGAAGTCATTTCGAATGACTGGTCCTCAGTGTTGTGAGAACGATGACTGGTTAAAATTTTTGGTGGTTTCTTTTTCAGTCCATAGGCCTACATCATGTGGCAAACCGGTGAGCATGTGGCTCTATTAGTATAGGAGATACCTGAAAACATATCACACTTTTCATCATAGTGCTTTTACCAATGCATAAAATGCATGGAGAAGTCATTTCGAATGACTGGTCCTCAGTGTTGTGAGAACGATGACTGGTTAAAATTTTTGGTGGTTTCTTGTTCAGTCCATAGGCCTACATCATGTGGCAAACCGGTGAGCATGTGGCTCTATTAGTATAGGAGATACCTGAAAACATATCACACTTTTCATCATAGTGCTTTTATCAATGCATAAAATGCATGGAGAAGTCATTTCGAATGACTGGTCCTCAGTGTTGTGAGAACGATGACTGGTTAAAATTTTTGGTGGTTTCTTGTTCAGTCCATAGGCCAACATCATGTGGCAAACCGGTGAGCATGTGGCTCTATTAGTATAGGAGATACCTGAAAACATATCACACTTTTCATCATAGTGCTTTTACCAATGCATAAAATGCATGGAGAAGTCATTTTGAATGACTGGTCCTCAGTGTTGTGAGAACGATGACTGGTTAAAATTTTTGGTGGTTTCTTGTTCAGTCCATAGGCCTACATCATGTGGCAAACCGGTGAGCATGTGGCTCTATTAGTATAGGAGATACCTGAAAACATATCACACTTTTCATCATAGTGCTTTTACCAATGCATAAAATGCATGGAGAAGTCATTTCGAATGACTGGTCCTCAGTGTTGTGAGAACGATGACTGGTTAAAATTTTTGGTGGTTTCTTGTTCAGTCCATAGGCCTACATCATATGGCAAACCGGTGAGCATGTGGCTCTATTAGTATAGGAGATACCTGAAAACATATCACACTTTTCATCATAGTGCTTTTACCAATGCATAAAATGCATGGAGAAGTCATTTCGAATGACTGGTCCTCAGTGTTGTGAGAACGATGACTGGTTAAAATTTTTGGTGGTTTCTTGTACAGTCCATAGGCCTACATCATGTGGCAAACCGGTGAGCATGTGGCTCTATTAGTATAGGAGATACCTGAAAACATATCACACTTTTCATCATAGTGCTTTTACCAATGCATAAAATGCATGGAGAAGTCATTTCGAATGACTGGTCCTCAGTGTTGTGAGAACGATGACTGGTTAAAATTTTTGGTGGTTTCTTGTTCAGTCCATAGGCCTACATCATGTGGCAAACCGGTGAGCATGTGGCTCTATTAGTATAGGAGATACCTGAAAACATATCACACTTTTCATCATAGTGCTTTTACCAATGCATAAAATGCATGGATAAGTCATTTCGAATGACTGGTCCTCAGTGTTGTGAGAACGATGACTGGTTAAAATTTTTGGTGGTTTCTTGTTCAGTCCATAGGCCTACATCATGTGGCAAACCGGTGAGCATGTGGCTCTATTAGTATAGGAGATACCTGAAAACATATCACACTTCTCATCATAGTGCTTTTACCAATGCATAAAATGCATGGAGAAGTCATTTCGAATGACTGGTCCTCAGTGTTGTGAGAACGATGACTGGTTAAAATTTTTGGTGGTTTCTTGTTCAGTCCATAGGCCAACATCATGTGGCAAACCGGTGAGCATGTGGCTCTATTAGTATAGGAGATACCTGAAAACATATCACACTTTTCATCATAGTGCTTTTACCAATGCATAAAATGCATGGAGAAGTCATTTCGAATGACTGGTCCTCAGTGTTGTGAGAACGATGACTGGTTAAAATTTTTGGTGGTTTCTTGTTCAGTCCATAGGCCTACATCATGTGGCAAACCGGTGAGCATGTGGCTCTATTAGTATAGGAGATACATGAAAACATATCACACTTTTCATCATAGTGCTTTTACCAATGCATAAAATGCATGGAGAAGTCATTTCGAATGACTGGTCCTCAGTGTTGTGAGAACGATGACTGGTTAAAATTTTTGGTGGTTTCTTGTTCAGTCCATAGGCCTACATCATGTGGCAAACCGGTGAGCATGTGGCTCTATTAATATAGGAGATACCTGAAAACATATCACACTTTTCATCATAGTGCTTTTACCAATGCATAAAATGCATGGAGAAGTCATTTCGAATGACTGGTCCTCAGTGTTGTGAGAACGATGACTGGTTAAAATTTTTGGTGGTTTCTTTTTCAGTCCATAGGCCTACATCATGTGGCAAACCGGTGAGCATGTGGCTCTATTAGTATAGGAGATACCTGAAAACATATCACACTTTTCATCATAGTGCTTTTACCAATGCATAAAATGCATGGAGAAGTCATTTCGAATGACTGGTCCTCAGTGTTGTGAGAACGATGACTGGTTAAAATTTTTGGTGGTTTCTTGTTCAGTCCATAGGCCTACATCATGTGGCAAACCGGTGAGCATGTGGCTCTATTAGTATAGGAGATACCTGAAAACATATCACACTTTTCATCATAGTGCTTTTATCAATGCATAAAATGCATGGAGAAGTCATTTCGAATGACTGGTCCTCAGTGTTGTGAGAACGATGACTGGTTAAAATTTTTGGTGGTTTCTTGTTCAGTCCATAGGCCAACATCATGTGGCAAACCGGTGAGCATGTGGCTCTATTAGTATAGGAGATACCTGAAAACATATCACACTTTTCATCATAGTGCTTTTACCAATGCATAAAATGCATGGAGAAGTCATTTTGAATGACTGGTCCTCAGTGTTGTGAGAACGATGACTGGTTAAAATTTTTGGTGGTTTCTTGTTCAGTCCATAGGCCTACATCATGTGGCAAACCGGTGAGCATGTGGCTCTATTAGTATAGGAGATACCTGAAAACATATCACACTTTTCATCATAGTGCTTTTACCAATGCATAAAATGCATGGAGAAGTCATTTCGAATGACTGGTCCTCAGTGTTGTGAGAACGATGACTGGTTAAAATTTTTTGTGGTTTCTTGTTCAGTCCATAGGCCTACATCATATGGCAAACCGGTGAGCATGTGGCTCTATTAGTATAGGAGATACCTGAAAACATATCACACTTTTCATCATAGTGCTTTTACCAATGCATAAAATGCATGGAGAAGTCATTTCGAATGACTGGTCCTCAGTGTTGTGAGAACGATGACTGGTTAAAATTTTTGGTGGTTTCTTGTACAGTCCATAGGCCTACATCATGTGGCAAACCGGTGAGCATGTGGCTCTATTAGTATAGGAGATACCTGAAAACATATCACACTTTTCATCATAGTGCTTTTACCAATGCATAAAATGCATGGAGAAGTCATTTCGAATGACTGGTCCTCAGTGTTGTGAGAACGATGACTGGTTAAAATTTTTGGTGGTTTCTTGTTCAGTCCATAGGCCTACATCATGTGGCAAACCGGTGAGCATGTGGCTCTATTAGTATAGGAGATACCTGAAAACATATCACACTTTTCATCATAGTGCTTTTACCAATGCATAAAATGCATGGATAAGTCATTTCGAATGACTGGTCCTCAGTGTTGTGAGAACGATGACTGGTTAAAATTTTTGGTGGTTTCTTGTTCAGTCCATAGGCCTACATCATGTGGCAAACCGGTGAGCATGTGGCTCTATTAGTATAGGAGATACCTGAAAACATATCACACTTCTCATCATAGTGCATTTACCAATGCATAAAATGCATGGAGAAGTCATTTCGAATGACTGGTCCTCAGTGTTGTGAGAACGATGACTGGTTAAAATTTTTGGTGGTTTCTTGTTCAGTCCATAGGCCAACATCATGTGGCAAACCGGTGAGCATGTGGCTCTATTAGTATAGGAGATACCTGAAAACATATCACACTTTTCATCATAGTGCTTTTACCAATGCATAAAATGCATGGAGAAGTCATTTTGAATGACTGGTCCTCAGTGTTGTGAGAACGATGACTGGTTAAAATTTTTGGTGGTTTCTTGTTCAGTCCATAGGCCTACATCATGTGGCAAACCGGTGAGCATGTGGCTCTATTAGTATAGGAGATACCTGAAAACATATCACACTTTTCATCATAGTGCTTTTACCAATGCATAAAATGCATGGAGAAGTCATTTCGAATGACTGGTCCTCAGTGTTGTGAGAACGATGACTGGTTAAAATTTTTGGTGGTTTCTTGTTCAGTCCATAGGCCTACATCATATGGCAAACCGGTGAGCATGTGGCTCTATTAGTATAGGAGATACCTGAAAACATATCACACTTTTCATCATAGTGCTTTTACCAATGCATAAAATGCATGGAGAAGTCATTTCGAATGACTGGTCCTCAGTGTTGTGAGAACGATGACTGGTTAAAATTCTTGGTGGTTTCTTGTTCAGTCCATAGGCCTACATCATGTGGCAAACCGGTGAGCATGTGGCTCTATTAGTATAGGAGATACCTGAAAACATATCACACTTTTCATCATAGTGCTTTTACCAATGCATAAAATGCATGGAGAAGTCATTTCGAATGACTGGTCCTCAGTGTTGTGAGAACGATGACTGGTTAAAATTTTTGGTGGTTTCTTGTTCAGTCCATAGGCCTACATCATGTGGCAAACCGGTGAGCATGTGGCTCTATTAGTATAGGAGATATCTGAAAACATATCACACTTTTCATCATAGTGCTTTTACCAATGCATAAAATGCATGGAGAAGTCATTTCGAATGACTGGTCCTCAGTGTTGTGAGAACGATGACTGGTTAAAATTTTTGGTGGTTTCTTGTTCAGTCCATAGGCCTACATCATGTGGCAAACCGGTGAGCATGTGGCTCTATTAATATAGGAGATACCTGAAAACATATCACACTTTTCATCATAGTGCTTTTACCAATGCATAAAATGCATGGAGAAGTCATTTCGAATGACTGGTCCTCAGTGTTGTGAGAACGATGACTGGTTAAAATTTTTGGTGGTTTCTTTTTCAGTCCATAGGCCTACATCATGTGGCAAACCGGTGAGCATGTGGCTCTATTAGTATAGGAGATACCTGAAAACATATCACACTTTTCATCATAGTGCTTTTACCAATGCATAAAATGCATGGAGAAGTCATTTCGAATGACTGGTCCTCAGTGTTGTGAGAACGATGACTGGTTAAAATTTTTGGTGGTTTCTTGTTCAGTCCATAGGCCTACATCATGTGGCAAACCGGTGAGCATGTGGCTCTATTAGTATAGGAGATACCTGAAAACATATCACACTTTTCATCATAGTGCTTTTACCAATGCATAAAATGCATGGAGAAGTCATTTCGAATGACTGGTCCTCAGTGTTGTGAGAACGATGACTGGTTAAAATTTTTGGTGGTTTCTTGTTCAGTCCATAGGCCAACATCATGTGGCAAACCGGTGAGCATGTGGCTCTATTAGTATAGGAGATACCTGAAAACATATCACACTTTTCATCATAGTGCTTTTACCAATGCATAAAATGCATGGAGAAGTCATTTTGAATGACTGGTCCTCAGTGTTGTGAGAACGATGACTGGTTAAAATTTTTGGTGGTTTCTTGTTCAGTCCATAGGCCTACATCATGTGGCAAACCGGTGAGCATGTGGCTCTATTAGTATAGGAGATACCTGAAAACATATCACACTTTTCATCATAGTGCTTTTACCAATGCATAAAATGCATGGAGAAGTCATTTTGAATGACTGGTCCTCAGTGTTGTGAGAACGATGACTGGTTAAAATTTTTGGTGGTTTCTTGTTCAGTCCATAGGCCTACATCATATGGCAAACCGGTGAGCATGTGGCTCTATTAGTATAGGAGATACCTGAAAACATATCACACTTTTCATCATAGTGCTTTTACCAATGCATAAAATGCATGGAGAAGTCATTTCGAATGACTGGTCCTCAGTGTTGTGAGAACGATGACTGGTTAAAATTTTTGGTGGTTTCTTGTTCAGTCCATAGGCCTACATCATGTGGCAAACCGGTGAGCATGTGGCTCTATTAGTATAGGAGATACCTGAAAACATATCACACTTTTCATCATAGTGCTTTTACCAATGCATAAAATGCATGGAGAAGTCATTTCGAATGACTGGTCCTCAGTGTTGTGAGAACGATGACTGGTTAAAATTTTTGGTGGTTTCTTGTTCAGTCCATAGGCCTACATCATGTGGCAAACCGGTGAGCATGTGGCTCTATTAGTATAGGAGATACCTGAAAACATATCACACTTTTCATCATAGTGCTTTTACCAATGCATAAAATGCATGGATAAGTCATTTCGAATGACTGGTCCTCAGTGTTGTGAGAACGATGACTGGTTAAAATTTTTGGTGGTTTCTTGTTCAGTCCATAGGCCTACATCATGTGGCAAACCGGTGAGCATGTGGCTCTATTAGTATAGGAGATACCTGAAAACATATCACACTTTTCATCATAGTGCTTTTACCAATGCATAAAATGCATGGAGAAGTCATTTCGAATGATTGGTCCTCAGTGTTGTGAGAACGATGACTGGTTAAAATTTTTGGTGGTTTCTTGTTCAGTCCATAGGCCAACATCATGTGACAAACCGGTGAGCATGTGGCTCTATTAGTATAGGAGATACCTGAAAACATATCACACTTTTCATCATAGTGCTTTTACCAATGCATAAAATGCATGGAGAAGTCATTTTGAATGACTGGTCCTCAGTGTTGTGAGAACGATGACTGGTTAAAATTTTTGGTGGTTTCTTGTTCAGTCCATAGGCCTACATCATGTGGCAAACCGGTGAGCATGTGGCTCTATTAGTATAGGAGATACCTGAAAACATATCACACTTTTCATCATAGTGCTTTTACCAATGCATAAAATGCATGGAGAAGTCATTTCGAATGACTGGTCCTCAGTGTTGTGAGAACGATGACTGGTTAAAATTTTTGGTGGTTTCTTGTTCAGTCCATAGGCCTACATCATATGGCAAACCGGTGAGCATGTGGCTCTATTAGTATAGGAGATACCTGAAAACATATCACACTTTTCATCATAGTGCTTTTACCAATGCATAAAATGCATGGAGAAGTCATTTCGAATGACTGGTCCTCAGTGTTGTGAGAACGATGACTGGTTAAAATTTTTGGTGGTTTCTTGTTCAGTCCATAGGCCTACATCATGTGGCAAACCGGTGAGCATGTGGCTCTATTAGTATAGGAGATACCTGAAAACATATCACACTTTTCATCATAATGCTTTTACCAATGCATAAAATGCATGGAGAAGTCATTTCGAATGACTGGTCCTCAGTGTTGTGAGAACGATGACTGGTTAAAATTTTTGGTGGTTTCTTGTTCAGTCCATAGGCCTACATCATGTGGCAAACCGGTGAGCATGTGGCTCTATTAGTATAGGAGATACCTGAAAACATATCACACTTTTCATCATAGTGCTTTTACCTATGCATAAAATGCATGGAGAAGTCATTTCGAATGACTGGTCCTCAGTGTTGTGAGAACGATGACTGGTTAAAATTTTTGGTGGTTCCTTGTTCAGTCCATAGGCCTACATCATGTGGCAAACCGGTGAGCATGTGGCTGTATTAGTATAGGAGATACCTGAAAACATATCACACTTTTCATCATAGTGCTTTTACCAATGCATAAAATGCATGGAGAAGTCATTTCGAATGACTGGTCCTCAGTGTTGTGAGAACGATGACTGGTTAAAATTTTTGGTGGTTTCTTGTTCAGTCCATAGGCCTACATCATGTGGCAAACCGGTGAGCATGTGGCTCTATTAGTATAGGAGATACCTGAAAACATATCACACTTTTCATCATAGTGCTTTTACCAATGCATAAAATGCATGGAGAAGTCATTTCGAATGACTGGTCCTCAGTGTTGTGAGAACGATGACTAGTTAAAATTTTTGGTGGTTTCTTGTTCAGTCCATAGGCCTACATCATGTGGCAAACCGGTGAGCATGTGGCTCTATTAGTATAGGAGATACCTGAAAACATATCACACTTTTCATCATAGTGCTTTTACCAATGCATAAAATGCATGGAGAAGTCATTTCGAATGACTGGTCCTCAGTGTTGTGAGAACGATGACTGGTTAAAATTTTTGGTGGTTTCTTGTTCAGTCCATAGGCCTACATCATGTGGCAAACCGGTGAGCATGTGGCTCTATTAGTATAGGAGATACCTGAAAACATATCACACTTTTCATCATAGTGCTTTTACCAATGCATAAAATGCATGGAGAAGTCATTTTGAATGACTGGTCCTCAGTGTTGTGAGAACGATGACTGGTTAAAATTTTTGGTGGTTTCTTGTTCAGTCCATAGGCCTACATCATGTGGCAAACCGGTGAGCATATGGCTCTATTAGTATAGGAGATACCTGAAAACATATCACACTTTTCATCATAGTGCTTTTACCAATGCATAAAATGCATGGAGAAGTCATTTCGAATGACTGGTCCTCAGTGTTGTGAGAACGATGACTGGTTAAAATTTTTGGTGGTTTCTTGTTCAGTCCATAGTCGTACATCATGTGGCAAACCGGTGAGCATGTGGCTCTATTAGTATAGGAGATACCTGAAAACATATCACACGTTTCATCATAGTGCTTTTACCAATGCATAAAATGCATGGAGAAGTCATTTCGAATGACTGGTCCTCAGTGTTGTGAGAACGATGACTGGTTAAAATTTTTGGTGGTTTCTTGTTCAGTCCATAGGCCTACATCATGTGGCAAACCGGTGAGCATGTGGCTCTATTAGTATAGGAGATACCTGAAAACATATCACACTTTTCATCATAGTGCTTTTACCAATGCATAAAATGCATGGAGAAGTCATTTCGAATGACTGGTCCTCAGTGTTGTGAGAACGATGACTGGTTAAAATTTTTGGTGGTTTCTTGTTCAGTCCATAGGCCTACATCATGTGGCAAACCGGTGAGCATGTGGCTCTATTAGTATAGGAGATACCTGAAAACATATCACACTTTTCATCATAGTGCTTTTACCAATGCATAAAATGCATGGAGAAGTCATTTCGAATGACTGGTCCTCAGTGTTGTGAGAACGATGACTGGTTAAAATTTTTGGTGGTTTCTTGTTCAGTCCATAGGCCTACATCATGTGGCAAACCGGTGAGCATATGGCTCTATTAGTATAGGAGATACCTGAAAACATATCACACTTTTCATCATAGTGCTTTTACCAATGCATAAAATGCATGGAGAAGTCATTTCGAATGACTGGTCCTCAGTGTTGTGAGAACGATGACTGGTTAAAATTTTTGGTGGTTTCTTGTTCAGTCCATAGTCCTACATCATGTGGCAAACCGGTGAGCATGTGGCTCTATTAGTATAGGAGATACCTGAAAACATATCACACGTTTCATCATAGTGCTTTTACCAATGCATAAAATGCATGGAGAAGTCATTTCGAATGACTGGTCCTCAGTGTTGTGAGAACGATGACTGGTTAAAATTTTTGGTGGTTTCTTGTTCAGTCCATAGGCCTACATCATGTGGCAAACCGGTGAGCATGTGGCTCTATTAGTATAGGAGATACCTGAAAACATATCACACTTTTCATCATAGTGCTTTTACCAATGCATAAAATGCATGGAGAAGTCATTTCGAATGACTGGTCCTCAGTGTTGTGAGAACGATGACTGGTTAAAATTTTTGGTGGTTTCTTGTTCAGTCCATAGGCCTACATCATGTGGCAAACCGGTGAGCATGTGGCTCTATTAGTATAGGAGATACCTGAAAACATATCACACTTTTCATCATAGTGCTTTTACCAATGCATAAAATGCATGGAGAAGTCATTTCGAATGACTGGTCCTCAGTGTTGTGAGAACGATGACTGGTTAAAATTTTTGGTGGTCTCTTGTTCAGTCCATAGGCCTACATCATGTGGCAAACCGGTGAGCATGTGGCTCTATTAGTATAGGAGATACCTGAAAACATATCACACTTTTCATCATAGTGCTTTTACCAATGCATAAAATGCATGGAGAAGTCATTTCGAATGACTGGTCCTCAGTGTTGTGAGAACGATGACTGGTTAAAATTTTTGGTGGTTTCTTGTTCAGTCCATAGGCCTACATCATGTGGCAAACCGGTGAGCATGTGCCTCTATTAGTATAGGAGATACCTGAAAACATATCACACTTTTCATCATAGTGCTTTTACCAATGCATAAAATGCATGGAGAAGTCATTTTGAATGACTGGTCCTCAGTGTTGTGAGAACGATGACTGGTTAAAATTTTTGGTGGTTTCTTGTTCAGTCCATAGGCCTACATCATGTGGCAAACCGGTGAGCATATGGCTCTATTAGTATAGGAGATACCTGAAAACATATCACACTTTTCATCATAGTGCTTTTACCAATGCATAAAATGCATGGAGAAGTCATTTCGAATGACTGGTCCTCAGTGTTGTGAGAACGATGACTGGTTAAAATTTTTGGTGGTTTCTTGTTCAGTCCATAGTCGTACATCATGTGGCAAACCGGTGAGCATGTGGCTCTATTAGTATAGGAGATACCTGAAAACATATCACACGTTTCATCATAGTGCTTTTACCAATGCATAAAATGCATGGAGAAGTCATTTCGAATGACTGGTCCTCAGTGTTGTGAGAACGATGACTGGTTAAAATTTTTGGTGGTTTCTTGTTCAGTCCATAGGCCTACATCATGTGGCAAACCGGTGAGCATGTGGCTCTATTAGTATAGGAGATACCTGAAAACATATCACACTTTTCATCATAGTGCTTTTACCAATGCATAAAATGCATGGAGAAGTCATTTCGAATGACTGGTCCTCAGTGTTGTGAGAACGATGACTGGTTAAAATTTTTGGTGGTTTCTTGTTCAGTCCATAGGCCTACATCATGTGGCAAACCGGTGAGCATGTGGCTCTATTAGTATAGGAGATACCTGAAAACATATCACACTTTTCATCATAGTGCTTTTACCAATGCATAAAATGCATGGAGAAGTCATTTCGAATGACTGGTCCTCAGTGTTGTGAGAACGATGACTGGTTAAAATTTTTGGTGGTTTCTTGTTCAGTCCATAGGCCTACATCATGTGGCAAACCGGTGAGCATATGGCTCTATTAGTATAGGAGATACCTGAAAACATATCACACTTTTCATCATAGTGCTTTTACCAATGCATAAAATGCATGGAGAAGTCATTTCGAATGACTGGTCCTCAGTGTTGTGAGAACGATGACTGGTTAAAATTTTTGGTGGTTTCTTGTTCAGTCCATAGTCCTACATCATGTGGCAAACCGGTGAGCATGTGGCTCTATTAGTATAGGAGATACCTGAAAACATATCACACGTTTCATCATAGTGCTTTTTACCAATGCATAAAATGCATGGAGAAGTCATTTCGAATGACTGGTCCTCAGTGTTGTGAGAACGATGACTGGTTAAAATTTTTGGTGGTTTCTTGTTCAGTCCATAGGCCTACATCATGTGGCAAACCGGTGACAAACCGGTGAGCATGTGCTCTATTAGTATAGGAGATACCTGAAAACATATCACACTTTTCATCATAGTGCTTTTACCCAATGGCATAAAATGCATGGAGAAGTCATTTCGAATGACTGGTCCTCAGTGTTGTGAGAACGATGACTGGTTAAAATTTTTGGTGGTTTCTTGTTCAGTCCATAGGCCTACATCATGTGGCAAACCGGTGAGCATGTGGCTCTATTAGTATAGGAGATACCTGAAAACATATCACACTTTTCATCATAGTGCTTTTACCAATGCATAAAATGCATGGAGCAAGTCATTTCGAATGACTGGTCCTCAGTGTTGTGAGAACGATGACTGGTTAAAATTTTTGGTGGTTTCTTGTTCAGTCCATAGGCCTACATCATGTGGCAAACCGGTGAGCATGTGGCTCTATTAGTATAGGAGATACCTGAAAACATATCACACTTTTCATCATAGTGCTTTTACCAATGCATAAAATGCATGGAGAAGTCATTTCGAATGACTGGTCCTCAGTGTTGTGAGAACGATGACTGGTTAAAATTTTTGGTGGTTTCTTGTTCAGTCCATAGGCCTACATCATGTGGCAAACCGGTGAGCATGTGGCTCTATTAGTATAGGAGATACCTGAAAACATATCACACTTTTCATCATAGTGCTTTTACCAATGCATAAAATGCATGGAGAAGTCATTTCGAATGACTGGTCCTCAGTGTTGTGAGAACGATGACTGGTTAAAATTTTTGGTGGTTTCTTGTTCAGTCCATAGGCCTACATCATGGTGGTGCTCTATTAGTATAGGAGATACCTGAAAACATATCACACTTTTCATCATAGTGCTTTTACCAATGCATAAAATGCATGGAGAAGTCATTTCGAATGACTAGGTCCTCAGTGTTGTGAGAACGATGACTGGTTAAAATTTTTGGTGGTTTCTTGTTCAGTCCATAGGCCTACATCATGTGGCAAACCGGTGAGCATGTGGCTCTATTAGTATAGGAAGATACCGTGAAAAACATATCACACTTTTCATCATAGTGCTTTTACCAATGCATAAAATGCATGGAGAAGTCATTTCGAATGACTGGTCCTCAGTGTTGTGAGAACGATGACTGGTTAAAATTTTTGGTGGTTTCTTGTTCAGTCCATAGGCCTACATCATGTGGCCAAACCGGTGAGCATGTGGCTCTATTAGTATAGGAGATACCTGAAAACATATCACACTTTTCATCATAGTGCTTTTACCAATGCATAAAATGCATGAGAGAAGTCATTTCGAATGACTGGTCCTCAGTGTTGTGAGAACGATGACTGGTTAAAATTTTTGGTGGTTTCTTGTTCAGTCCATAGGGCCTACATCATGTGGCAAACCGGTGAGCATGTGGCTCTATTAGTATAGGAGATACCTGAAAACATATCACACTTTTCATCATAGTGCTTTTTACCAATGCATAAAATGCATGGAGGAGAAGTCATTTCGAATGACTGGTCCTCAGTGTTGTGAGAAACGATGACTGGTTAAAATTTTTGGTGGTTTCTTGTTCAGTCCATAGGGCCTACATCATGTGGCAAACCGGTGAGCATGTGGCTCTATTAGTATAGGAGATACCTGAAAACATATCACACTTTTCATCATAGTGCTTTTACCAATGCATAAAATGCATGGAGAAGTCATTTCGAATGACTGGTCCTCAGTGTTGTGAGAACGATGACTGGTTAAAATTTTTTGGTGGTTTCTTGTTCAGTCCATAGGCCTACATCATGTTGGCAAACCGGTGAGCATGTGGCTCTATTAGTATAGGAGATACCTGAAAACATATCACACTTTTCATCATAGTGCTTTTACCAATGCATAAAATGCATGGAGAAGTCATTTCGAATGACTGGTCCTCAGTGTTGTGAGAACGATGACTGGTTAAAATTTTTGGTGGTTTCTTGTTCAGTCCATAGGCCTACATCATGTGGCAAACCGGTGAGCATGTGGCTCTATTAGTATAGGAGATACCTGAAAACATATCACACTTTTCATCATAGTGCTTTTACCAATGCATAAAATGCATGGAGAAGTCATTTCGAATGACTGGTCCTCAGTGTTGTGAGAACGATGACTGGTTAAAATTTTTGGTGGTTTCTTGTTCAGTCCATAGGCCTACATCATGTGGCAAACCGGTGAGCATGTGGCTCTATTAGTATAGGAGATACCTGAAAACATATCACACTTTTCATCATAGTGCTTTTACCAATGCATAAAATGCATGGAGAAGTCATTTCGAATGACTGGTCCTCAGTGTTGTGAGAACGATGACTGGTTAAAATTTTTGGTGGTTTCTTGTTCAGTCCATAGGCCTACATCATGTGGCAAACCGGTGAGCATGTGGCTCTATTAGTATAGGAGATACCTGAAAACATATCACACTTTTCATCATAGTGCTTTTACCAATGCATAAAATGCATGGAGAAGTCATTTCGAATGACTGGTCCTCAGTGTTGTGAGAACGATGACTGGTTAAAATTTTTGGTGGTTTCTTGTTCAGTCCATAGGCCTACATCATGTGGCAAACCGGTGAGCATGTGGCTCTATTAGTATAGGAGATACCTGAAAACATATCACACTTTTCATCATAGTGCTTTTACCAATGCATAAAATGCATGGAGAAGTCATTTCGAATGACTGGTCCTCAGTGTTGTGAGAACGATGACTGGTTAAAATTTTTGGTGGTTTCTTGTTCAGTCCATAGGCCTACATCATGTGGCAAACCGGTGAGCATGTGGCTCTATTAGTATAGGAGATACCTGAAAACATATCACACTTTTCATCATAGTGCTTTTACCAATGCATAAAATGCATGGAGAAGTCATTTCGAATGACTGGTCCTCAGTGTTGTGAGAACGATGACTGGTTAAAATTTTTGGTGGTTTCTTGTTCAGTCCATAGGCCTACATCATGTGGCAAACCGGTGAGCATGTGGCTCTATTAGTATAGGAGATACCTGAAAACATATCACACTTTTCATCATAGTGCTTTTACCAATGCATAAAATGCATGGAGAAGTCATTTCGAATGACTGGTCCTCAGTGTTGTGAGAACGATGACTGGTTAAAATTTTTGGTGGTTTCTTGTTCAGTCCATAGGCCTACATCATGTGGCAAACCGGTGAGCATGTGGCTCTATTAGTATAGGAGATACCTGAAAACATATCACACTTTTCATCATAGTGCTTTTACCAATGCATAAAATGCATGGAGAAGTCATTTCGAATGACTGGTCCTCAGTGTTGTGAGAACGATGACTGGTTAAAATTTTTGGTGGTTTCTTGTTCAGTCCATAGGCCTACATCATGTGGCAAACCGGTGAGCATGTGGCTCTATTAGTATAGGAGATACCTGAAAACATATCACACTTTTCATCATAGTGCTTTTACCAATGCATAAAATGCATGGAGAAGTCATTTCGAATGACTGGTCCTCAGTGTTGTGAGAACGATGACTGGTTAAAATTTTTGGTGGTTTCTTGTTCAGTCCATAGGCCTACATCATGTGGCAAACCGGTGAGCATGTGGCTCTATTAGTATAGGAGATACCTGAAAACATATCACACTTTTCATCATAGTGCTTTTACCAATGCATAAAATGCATGGAGAAGTCATTTCGAATGACTGGTCCTCAGTGTTGTGAGAACGATGACTGGTTAAAATTTTTGGTGGTTTCTTGTTCAGTCCATAGGCCTACATCATGTGGCAAACCGGTGAGCATGTGGCTCTATTAGTATAGGAGATACCTGAAAACATATCACACTTTTCATCATAGTGCTTTTACCAATGCATAAAATGCATGGAGAAGTCATTTCGAATGACTGGTCCTCAGTGTTGTGAGAACGATGACTGGTTAAAATTTTTGGTGGTTTCTTGTTCAGTCCATAGGCCTACATCATGTGGCAAACCGGTGAGCATGTGGCTCTATTAGTATAGGAGATACCTGAAAACATATCACACTTTTCATCATAGTGCTTTTACCAATGCATAAAATGCATGGAGAAGTCATTTCGAATGACTGGTCCTCAGTGTTGTGAGAACGATGACTGGTTAAAATTTTTGGTGGTTTCTTGTTCAGTCCATAGGCCTACATCATGTGGCAAACCGGTGAGCATGTGGCTCTATTAGTATAGGAGATACCTGAAAACATATCACACTTTTCATCATAGTGCTTTTACCAATGCATAAAATGCATGGAGAAGTCATTTCGAATGACTGGTCCTCAGTGTTGTGAGAACGATGACTGGTTAAAATTTTTGGTGGTTTCTTGTTCAGTCCATAGGCCTACATCATGTGGCAAACCGGTGAGCATGTGGCTCTATTAGTATAGGAGATACCTGAAAACATATCACACTTTTCATCATAGTGCTTTTACCAATGCATAAAATGCATGGAGAAGTCATTTCGAATGACTGGTCCTCAGTGTTGTGAGAACGATGACTGGTTAAAATTTTTGGTGGTTTCTTGTTCAGTCCATAGGCCTACATCATGTGGCAAACCGGTGAGCATGTGGCTCTATTAGTATAGGAGATACCTGAAAACATATCACACTTTTCATCATAGTGCTTTTACCAATGCATAAAATGCATGGAGAAGTCATTTCGAATGACTGGTCCTCAGTGTTGTGAGAACGATGACTGGTTAAAATTTTTGGTGGTTTCTTGTTCAGTCCATAGGCCTACATCATGTGGCAAACCGGTGAGCATGTGGCTCTATTAGTATAGGAGATACCTGAAAACATATCACACTTTTCATCATAGTGCTTTTACCAATGCATAAAATGCATGGAGAAGTCATTTCGAATGACTGGTCCTCAGTGTTGTGAGAACGATGACTGGTTAAAATTTTTGGTGGTTTCTTGTTCAGTCCATAGGCCTACATCATGTGGCAAACCGGTGAGCATGTGGCTCTATTAGTATAGGAGATACCTGAAAACATATCACACTTTTCATCATAGTGCTTTTACCAATGCATAAAATGCATGGAGAAGTCATTTCGAATGACTGGTCCTCAGTGTTGTGAGAACGATGACTGGTTAAAATTTTTGGTGGTTTCTTGTTCAGTCCATAGGCCTACATCATGTGGCAAACCGGTGAGCATGTGGCTCTATTAGTATAGGAGATACCTGAAAACATATCACACTTTTCATCATAGTGCTTTTACCAATGCATAAAATGCATGGAGAAGTCATTTCGAATGACTGGTCCTCAGTGTTGTGAGAACGATGACTGGTTAAAATTTTTGGTGGTTTCTTGTTCAGTCCATAGGCCTACATCATGTGGCAAACCGGTGAGCATGTGGCTCTATTAGTATAGGAGATACCTGAAAACATATCACACTTTTCATCATAGTGCTTTTACCAATGCATAAAATGCATGGAGAAGTCATTTCGAATGACTGGTCCTCAGTGTTGTGAGAACGATGACTGGTTAAAATTTTTGGTGGTTTCTTGTTCAGTCCATAGGCCTACATCATGTGGCAAACCGGTGAGCATGTGGCTCTATTAGTATAGGAGATACCTGAAAACATATCACACTTTTCATCATAGTGCTTTTACCAATGCATAAAATGCATGGAGAAGTCATTTCGAATGACTGGTCCTCAGTGTTGTGAGAACGATGACTGGTTAAAATTTTTGGTGGTTTCTTGTTCAGTCCATAGGCCTACATCATGTGGCAAACCGGTGAGCATGTGGCTCTATTAGTATAGGAGATACCTGAAAACATATCACACTTTTCATCATAGTGCTTTTACCAATGCATAAAATGCATGGAGAAGTCATTTCGAATGACTGGTCCTCAGTGTTGTGAGAACGATGACTGGTTAAAATTTTTGGTGGTTTCTTGTTCAGTCCATAGGCCTACATCATGTGGCAAACCGGTGAGCATGTGGCTCTATTAGTATAGGAGATACCTGAAAACATATCACACTTTTCATCATAGTGCTTTTACCAATGCATAAAATGCATGGAGAAGTCATTTCGAATGACTGGTCCTCAGTGTTGTGAGAACGATGACTGGTTAAAATTTTTGGTGGTTTCTTGTTCAGTCCATAGGCCTACATCATGTGGCAAACCGGTGAGCATGTGGCTCTATTAGTATAGGAGATACCTGAAAACATATCACACTTTTCATCATAGTGCTTTTACCAATGCATAAAATGCATGGAGAAGTCATTTCGAATGACTGGTCCTCAGTGTTGTGAGAACGATGACTGGTTAAAATTTTTGGTGGTTTCTTGTTCAGTCCATAGGCCTACATCATGTGGCAAACCGGTGAGCATGTGGCTCTATTAGTATAGGAGATACCTGAAAACATATCACACTTTTCATCATAGTGCTTTTACCAATGCATAAAATGCATGGAGAAGTCATTTCGAATGACTGGTCCTCAGTGTTGTGAGAACGATGACTGGTTAAAATTTTTGGTGGTTTCTTGTTCAGTCCATAGGCCTACATCATGTGGCAAACCGGTGAGCATGTGGCTCTATTAGTATAGGAGATACCTGAAAACATATCACACTTTTCATCATAGTGCTTTTACCAATGCATAAAATGCATGGAGAAGTCATTTCGAATGACTGGTCCTCAGTGTTGTGAGAACGATGACTGGTTAAAATTTTTGGTGGTTTCTTGTTCAGTCCATAGGCCTACATCATGTGGCAAACCGGTGAGCATGTGGCTCTATTAGTATAGGAGATACCTGAAAACATATCACACTTTTCATCATAGTGCTTTTACCAATGCATAAAATGCATGGAGAAGTCATTTCGAATGACTGGTCCTCAGTGTTGTGAGAACGATGACTGGTTAAAATTTTTGGTGGTTTCTTGTTCAGTCCATAGGCCTACATCATGTGGCAAACCGGTGAGCATGTGGCTCTATTAGTATAGGAGATACCTGAAAACATATCACACTTTTCATCATAGTGCTTTTACCAATGCATAAAATGCATGGAGAAGTCATTTCGAATGACTGGTCCTCAGTGTTGTGAGAACGATGACTGGTTAAAATTTTTGGTGGTTTCTTGTTCAGTCCATAGGCCTACATCATGTGGCAAACCGGTGAGCATGTGGCTCTATTAGTATAGGAGATACCTGAAAACATATCACACTTTTCATCATAGTGCTTTTACCAATGCATAAAATGCATGGAGAAGTCATTTCGAATGACTGGTCCTCAGTGTTGTGAGAACGATGACTGGTTAAAATTTTTGGTGGTTTCTTGTTCAGTCCATAGGCCTACATCATGTGGCAAACCGGTGAGCATGTGGCTCTATTAGTATAGGAGATACCTGAAAACATATCACACTTTTCATCATAGTGCTTTTACCAATGCATAAAATGCATGGAGAAGTCATTTCGAATGACTGGTCCTCAGTGTTGTGAGAACGATGACTGGTTAAAATTTTTGGTGGTTTCTTGTTCAGTCCATAGGCCTACATCATGTGGCAAACCGGTGAGCATGTGGCTCTATTAGTATAGGAGATACCTGAAAACATATCACACTTTTCATCATAGTGCTTTTACCAATGCATAAAATGCATGGAGAAGTCATTTCGAATGACTGGTCCTCAGTGTTGTGAGAACGATGACTGGTTAAAATTTTTGGTGGTTTCTTGTTCAGTCCATAGGCCTACATCATGTGGCAAACCGGTGAGCATGTGGCTCTATTAGTATAGGAGATACCTGAAAACATATCACACTTTTCATCATAGTGCTTTTACCAATGCATAAAATGCATGGAGAAGTCATTTCGAATGACTGGTCCTCAGTGTTGTGAGAACGATGACTGGTTAAAATTTTTGGTGGTTTCTTGTTCAGTCCATAGGCCTACATCATGTGGCAAACCGGTGAGCATGTGGCTCTATTAGTATAGGAGATACCTGAAAACATATCACACTTTTCATCATAGTGCTTTTACCAATGCATAAAATGCATGGAGAAGTCATTTCGAATGACTGGTCCTCAGTGTTGTGAGAACGATGACTGGTTAAAATTTTTGGTGGTTTCTTGTTCAGTCCATAGGCCTACATCATGTGGCAAACCGGTGAGCATGTGGCTCTATTAGTATAGGAGATACCTGAAAACATATCACACTTTTCATCATAGTGCTTTTACCAATGCATAAAATGCATGGAGAAGTCATTTCGAATGACTGGTCCTCAGTGTTGTGAGAACGATGACTGGTTAAAATTTTTGGTGGTTTCTTGTTCAGTCCATAGGCCTACATCATGTGGCAAACCGGTGAGCATGTGGCTCTATTAGTATAGGAGATACCTGAAAACATATCACACTTTTCATCATAGTGCTTTTACCAATGCATAAAATGCATGGAGAAGTCATTTCGAATGACTGGTCCTCAGTGTTGTGAGAACGATGACTGGTTAAAATTTTTGGTGGTTTCTTGTTCAGTCCATAGGCCTACATCATGTGGCAAACCGGTGAGCATGTGGCTCTATTAGTATAGGAGATACCTGAAAACATATCACACTTTTCATCATAGTGCTTTTACCAATGCATAAAATGCATGGAGAAGTCATTTCGAATGACTGGTCCTCAGTGTTGTGAGAACGATGACTGGTTAAAATTTTTGGTGGTTTCTTGTTCAGTCCATAGGCCTACATCATGTGGCAAACCGGTGAGCATGTGGCTCTATTAGTATAGGAGATACCTGAAAACATATCACACTTTTCATCATAGTGCTTTTACCAATGCATAAAATGCATGGAGAAGTCATTTCGAATGACTGGTCCTCAGTGTTGTGAGAACGATGACTGGTTAAAATTTTTGGTGGTTTCTTGTTCAGTCCATAGGCCTACATCATGTGGCAAACCGGTGAGCATGTGGCTCTATTAGTATAGGAGATACCTGAAAACATATCACACTTTTCATCATAGTGCTTTTACCAATGCATAAAATGCATGGAGAAGTCATTTCGAATGACTGGTCCTCAGTGTTGTGAGAACGATGACTGGTTAAAATTTTTGGTGGTTTCTTGTTCAGTCCATAGGCCTACATCATGTGGCAAACCGGTGAGCATGTGGCTCTATTAGTATAGGAGATACCTGAAAACATATCACACTTTTCATCATAGTGCTTTTACCAATGCATAAAATGCATGGAGAAGTCATTTCGAATGACTGGTCCTCAGTGTTGTGAGAACGATGACTGGTTAAAATTTTTGGTGGTTTCTTGTTCAGTCCATAGGCCTACATCATGTGGCAAACCGGTGAGCATGTGGCTCTATTAGTATAGGAGATACCTGAAAACATATCACACTTTTCATCATAGTGCTTTTACCAATGCATAAAATGCATGGAGAAGTCATTTCGAATGACTGGTCCTCAGTGTTGTGAGAACGATGACTGGTTAAAATTTTTGGTGGTTTCTTGTTCAGTCCATAGGCCTACATCATGTGGCAAACCGGTGAGCATGTGGCTCTATTAGTATAGGAGATACCTGAAAACATATCACACTTTTCATCATAGTGCTTTTACCAATGCATAAAATGCATGGAGAAGTCATTTCGAATGACTGGTCCTCAGTGTTGTGAGAACGATGACTGGTTAAAATTTTTGGTGGTTTCTTGTTCAGTCCATAGGCCTACATCATGTGGCAAACCGGTGAGCATGTGGCTCTATTAGTATAGGAGATACCTGAAAACATATCACACTTTTCATCATAGTGCTTTTACCAATGCATAAAATGCATGGAGAAGTCATTTCGAATGACTGGTCCTCAGTGTTGTGAGAACGATGACTGGTTAAAATTTTTGGTGGTTTCTTGTTCAGTCCATAGGCCTACATCATGTGGCAAACCGGTGAGCATGTGGCTCTATTAGTATAGGAGATACCTGAAAACATATCACACTTTTCATCATAGTGCTTTTACCAATGCATAAAATGCATGGAGAAGTCATTTCGAATGACTGGTCCTCAGTGTTGTGAGAACGATGACTGGTTAAAATTTTTGGTGGTTTCTTGTTCAGTCCATAGGCCTACATCATGTGGCAAACCGGTGAGCATGTGGCTCTATTAGTATAGGAGATACCTGAAAACATATCACACTTTTCATCATAGTGCTTTTACCAATGCATAAAATGCATGGAGAAGTCATTTCGAATGACTGGTCCTCAGTGTTGTGAGAACGATGACTGGTTAAAATTTTTGGTGGTTTCTTGTTCAGTCCATAGGCCTACATCATGTGGCAAACCGGTGAGCATGTGGCTCTATTAGTATAGGAGATACCTGAAAACATATCACACTTTTCATCATAGTGCTTTTACCAATGCATAAAATGCATGGAGAAGTCATTTCGAATGACTGGTCCTCAGTGTTGTGAGAACGATGACTGGTTAAAATTTTTGGTGGTTTCTTGTTCAGTCCATAGGCCTACATCATGTGGCAAACCGGTGAGCATGTGGCTCTATTAGTATAGGAGATACCTGAAAACATATCACACTTTTCATCATAGTGCTTTTACCAATGCATAAAATGCATGGAGAAGTCATTTCGAATGACTGGTCCTCAGTGTTGTGAGAACGATGACTGGTTAAAATTTTTGGTGGTTTCTTGTTCAGTCCATAGGCCTACATCATGTGGCAAACCGGTGAGCATGTGGCTCTATTAGTATAGGAGATACCTGAAAACATATCACACTTTTCATCATAGTGCTTTTACCAATGCATAAAATGCATGGAGAAGTCATTTCGAATGACTGGTCCTCAGTGTTGTGAGAACGATGACTGGTTAAAATTTTTGGTGGTTTCTTGTTCAGTCCATAGGCCTACATCATGTGGCAAACCGGTGAGCATGTGGCTCTATTAGTATAGGAGATACCTGAAAACATATCACACTTTTCATCATAGTGCTTTTACCAATGCATAAAATGCATGGAGAAGTCATTTCGAATGACTGGTCCTCAGTGTTGTGAGAACGATGACTGGTTAAAATTTTTGGTGGTTTCTTGTTCAGTCCATAGGCCTACATCATGTGGCAAACCGGTGAGCATGTGGCTCTATTAGTATAGGAGATACCTGAAAACATATCACACTTTTCATCATAGTGCTTTTACCAATGCATAAAATGCATGGAGAAGTCATTTCGAATGACTGGTCCTCAGTGTTGTGAGAACGATGACTGGTTAAAATTTTTGGTGGTTTCTTGTTCAGTCCATAGGCCTACATCATGTGGCAAACCGGTGAGCATGTGGCTCTATTAGTATAGGAGATACCTGAAAACATATCACACTTTTCATCATAGTGCTTTTACCAATGCATAAAATGCATGGAGAAGTCATTTCGAATGACTGGTCCTCAGTGTTGTGAGAACGATGACTGGTTAAAATTTTTGGTGGTTTCTTGTTCAGTCCATAGGCCTACATCATGTGGCAAACCGGTGAGCATGTGGCTCTATTAGTATAGGAGATACCTGAAAACATATCACACTTTTCATCATAGTGCTTTTACCAATGCATAAAATGCATGGAGAAGTCATTTCGAATGACTGGTCCTCAGTGTTGTGAGAACGATGACTGGTTAAAATTTTTGGTGGTTTCTTGTTCAGTCCATAGGCCTACATCATGTGGCAAACCGGTGAGCATGTGGCTCTATTAGTATAGGAGATACCTGAAAACATATCACACTTTTCATCATAGTGCTTTTACCAATGCATAAAATGCATGGAGAAGTCATTTCGAATGACTGGTCCTCAGTGTTGTGAGAACGATGACTGGTTAAAATTTTTGGTGGTTTCTTGTTCAGTCCATAGGCCTACATCATGTGGCAAACCGGTGAGCATGTGGCTCTATTAGTATAGGAGATACCTGAAAACATATCACACTTTTCATCATAGTGCTTTTACCAATGCATAAAATGCATGGAGAAGTCATTTCGAATGACTGGTCCTCAGTGTTGTGAGAACGATGACTGGTTAAAATTTTTGGTGGTTTCTTGTTCAGTCCATAGGCCTACATCATGTGGCAAACCGGTGAGCATGTGGCTCTATTAGTATAGGAGATACCTGAAAACATATCACACTTTTCATCATAGTGCTTTTACCAATGCATAAAATGCATGGAGAAGTCATTTCGAATGACTGGTCCTCAGTGTTGTGAGAACGATGACTGGTTAAAATTTTTGGTGGTTTCTTGTTCAGTCCATAGGCCTACATCATGTGGCAAACCGAGTGAGCATGTGGCTCTATTAGCTATAGGAGATACCTGAAAACATATCACACTTTTCATCATAGTGCTTTTACCAATGCATAAAATGCATGGAGAAGTCATTTCGAATGACTGGTCCTCAGTGTTGTGAGAACGATGACTGGTTAAAATTTTTGGTGGTTTCTTGTTCAGTCCATAGGCCTACATCATGTGGCAAACCGGTGAGCATGTGGCTCTATTAGTATAGGAGATACCTGAAAACATATCACACTTTTCATCATAGTGCTTTTACCAATGCATAAAATGCATGGAGAAGTCATTTCGAATGACTGGTCCTCAGTGTTGTGAGAACGATGACTGGTTAAAATTTTTGGTGGTTTCTTGTTCAGTCCATAGGCCTACATCATGTGGCAAACCGGTGAGCATGTGGCTCTATTAGTATAGGAGATACCTGAAAACATATCACACTTTTCATCATAGTGCTTTTACCAATGCATAAAATGCATGGAGAAGTCATTTCGAATGACTGGTCCTCAGTGTTGTGAGAACGATGACTGGTTAAAATTTTTGGTGGTTTCTTGTTCAGTCCATAGGCCTACATCATGTGGCAAACCGGTGAGCATGTGGCTCTATTAGTATAGGAGATACCTGAAAACATATCACACTTTTCATCATAGTGCTTTTACCAATGCATAAAATGCATGGAGAAGTCATTTCGAATGACTGGTCCTCAGTGTTGTGAGAACGATGACTGGTTAAAATTTTTGGTGGTTTCTTGTTCAGTCCATAGGCCTACATCATGTGGCAAACCGGTGAGCATGTGGCTCTATTAGTATAGGAGATACCTGAAAACATATCACACTTTTCATCATAGTGCTTTTACCAATGCATAAAATGCATGGAGAAGTCATTTCGAATGACTGGTCCTCAGTGTTGTGAGAACGATGACTGGTTAAAATTTTTGGTGGTTTCTTGTTCAGTCCATAGGCCTACATCATGTGGCAAACCGGTGAGCATGTGGCTCTATTAGTATAGGAGATACCTGAAAACATATCACACTTTTCATCATAGTGCTTTTACCAATGCATAAAATGCATGGAGAAGTCATTTCGAATGACTGGTCCTCAGTGTTGTGAGAACGATGACTGGTTAAAATTTTTGGTGGTTTCTTGTTCAGTCCATAGGCCTACATCATGTGGCAAACCGGTGAGCATGTGGCTCTATTAGTATAGGAGATACCTGAAAACATATCACACTTTTCATCATAGTGCTTTTACCAATGCATAAAATGCATGGAGAAGTCATTTCGAATGACTGGTCCTCAGTGTTGTGAGAACGATGACTGGTTAAAATTTTTGGTGGTTTCTTGTTCAGTCCATAGGCCTACATCATGTGGCAAACCGGTGAGCATGTGGCTCTATTAGTATAGGAGATACCTGAAAACATATCACACTTTTCATCATAGTGCTTTTACCAATGCATAAAATGCATGGAGAAGTCATTTCGAATGACTGGTCCTCAGTGTTGTGAGAACGATGACTGGTTAAAATTTTTGGTGGTTTCTTGTTCAGTCCATAGGCCTACATCATGTGGCAAACCGGTGAGCATGTGGCTCTATTAGTATAGGAGATACCTGAAAACATATCACACTTTTCATCATAGTGCTTTTACCAATGCATAAAATGCATGGAGAAGTCATTTCGAATGACTGGTCCTCAGTGTTGTGAGAACGATGACTGGTTAAAATTTTTGGTGGTTTCTTGTTCAGTCCATAGGCCTACATCATGTGGCAAACCGGTGAGCATGTGGCTCTATTAGTATAGGAGATACCTGAAAACATATCACACTTTTCATCATAGTGCTTTTACCAATGCATAAAATGCATGGAGAAGTCATTTCGAATGACTGGTCCTCAGTGTTGTGAGAACGATGACTGGTTAAAATTTTTGGTGGTTTCTTGTTCAGTCCATAGGCCTACATCATGTGGCAAACCGGTGAGCATGTGGCTCTATTAGTATAGGAGATACCTGAAAACATATCACACTTTTCATCATAGTGCTTTTACCAATGCATAAAATGCATGGAGAAGTCATTTCGAATGACTGGTCCTCAGTGTTGTGAGAACGATGACTGGTTAAAATTTTTGGTGGTTTCTTGTTCAGTCCATAGGCCTACATCATGTGGCAAACCGGTGAGCATGTGGCTCTATTAGTATAGGAGATACCTGAAAACATATCACACTTTTCATCATAGTGCTTTTACCAATGCATAAAATGCATGGAGAAGTCATTTCGAATGACTGGTCCTCAGTGTTGTGAGAACGATGACTGGTTAAAATTTTTGGTGGTTTCTTGTTCAGTCCATAGGCCTACATCATGTGGCAAACCGGTGAGCATGTGGCTCTATTAGTATAGGAGATACCTGAAAACATATCACACTTTTCATCATAGTGCTTTTACCAATGCATAAAATGCATGGAGAAGTCATTTCGAATGACTGGTCCTCAGTGTTGTGAGAACGATGACTGGTTAAAATTTTTGGTGGTTTCTTGTTCAGTCCATAGGCCTACATCATGTGGCAAACCGGTGAGCATGTGGCTCTATTAGTATAGGAGATACCTGAAAACATATCACACTTTTCATCATAGTGCTTTTACCAATGCATAAAATGCATGGAGAAGTCATTTCGAATGACTGGTCCTCAGTGTTGTGAGAACGATGACTGGTTAAAATTTTTGGTGGTTTCTTGTTCAGTCCATAGGCCTACATCATGTGGCAAACCGGTGAGCATGTGGCTCTATTAGTATAGGAGATACCTGAAAACATATCACACTTTTCATCATAGTGCTTTTACCAATGCATAAAATGCATGGAGAAGTCATTTCGAATGACTGGTCCTCAGTGTTGTGAGAACGATGACTGGTTAAAATTTTTGGTGGTTTCTTGTTCAGTCCATAGGCCTACATCATGTGGCAAACCGGTGAGCATGTGGCTCTATTAGTATAGGAGATACCTGAAAACATATCACACTTTTCATCATAGTGCTTTTACCAATGCATAAAATGCATGGAGAAGTCATTTCGAATGACTGGTCCTCAGTGTTGTGAGAACGATGACTGGTTAAAATTTTTGGTGGTTTCTTGTTCAGTCCATAGGCCTACATCATGTGGCAAACCGGTGAGCATGTGGCTCTATTAGTATAGGAGATACCTGAAAACATATCACACTTTTCATCATAGTGCTTTTACCAATGCATAAAATGCATGGAGAAGTCATTTCGAATGACTGGTCCTCAGTGTTGTGAGAACGATGACTGGTTAAAATTTTTGGTGGTTTCTTGTTCAGTCCATAGGCCTACATCATGTGGCAAACCGGTGAGCATGTGGCTCTATTAGTATAGGAGATACCTGAAAACATATCACACTTTTCATCATAGTGCTTTTACCAATGCATAAAATGCATGGAGAAGTCATTTCGAATGACTGGTCCTCAGTGTTGTGAGAACGATGACTGGTTAAAATTTTTGGTGGTTTCTTGTTCAGTCCATAGGCCTACATCATGTGGCAAACCGGTGAGCATGTGGCTCTATTAGTATAGGAGATACCTGAAAACATATCACACTTTTCATCATAGTGCTTTTACCAATGCATAAAATGCATGGAGAAGTCATTTCGAATGACTGGTCCTCAGTGTTGTGAGAACGATGACTGGTTAAAATTTTTGGTGGTTTCTTGTTCAGTCCATAGGCCTACATCATGTGGCAAACCGGTGAGCATGTGGCTCTATTAGTATAGGAGATACCTGAAAACATATCACACTTTTCATCATAGTGCTTTTACCAATGCATAAAATGCATGGAGAAGTCATTTCGAATGACTGGTCCTCAGTGTTGTGAGAACGATGACTGGTTAAAATTTTTGGTGGTTTCTTGTTCAGTCCATAGGCCTACATCATGTGGCAAACCGGTGAGCATGTGGCTCTATTAGTATAGGAGATACCTGAAAACATATCACACTTTTCATCATAGTGCTTTTACCAATGCATAAAATGCATGGAGAAGTCATTTCGAATGACTGGTCCTCAGTGTTGTGAGAACGATGACTGGTTAAAATTTTTGGTGGTTTCTTGTTCATTCCATAGGCCTACATCATGTGGCAAACCGTGTGAGCATGTGGCTCTATTAGTATAGGAGATACCTGAAAACATATCACACTTTTCATCATAGTGCTTTTACCAATGCATAAAATGCATGGAGAAGTCATTTCGAATGACTGGTCCTCAGTGTTGTGAGAACGATGACTGGTTAAAATTTTTGGTGGTTTCTTGTTCAGTCCATAGGCCTACATCATGTGGCAAACCGGTGAGCATGTGGCTCTATTAGTATAGGAGATACCTGAAAACATATCACACTTTTCATCATAGTGCTTTTACCAATGCATAAAATGCATGGAGAAGTCATTTCGAATGACTGGTCCTCAGTGTTGTGAGAACGATGACTGGTTAAAATTTTTGGTGGTTTCTTGTTCAGTCCATAGGCCTACATCATGTGGCAAACCGGTGAGCATGTGGCTCTATTAGTATAGGAGATACCTGAAAACATATCACACTTTTCATCATAGTGCTTTTACCAATGCATAAAATGCATGGAGAAGTCATTTCGAATGACTGGTCCTCAGTGTTGTGAGAACGATGACTGGTTAAAATTTTTGGTGGTTTCTTGTTCAGTCCATAGGCCTACATCATGTGGCAAACCGGTGAGCATGTGGCTCTATTAGTATAGGAGATACCTGAAAACATATCACGCTTTTCATCATAGTGCTTTTACCAATGCATAAAATGCATGGAGAAGTCATTTCGAATGACTGGTCCTCAGTGTTGTGAGAACGATGACTGGTTAAAATTTTGGTGGTTTCTTGTTCAGTCCATAGGCCTACATCATGTGGCAAACCGGTGAGCATGTGGCTCTATTAGTATAGGAGATACCTGAAAACATATCACACTTTTCATCATAGTGCTTTTACCCCAATGCATAAAATGCATGGAGAAGTCATTTCGAATGACTGGTCCTCAGTGTTGTGAGAACGATGACTGGTTAAAATTTTTGGTGGTTTCTTGTTCAGTCCATAGGCCTACATCATGTGGCAATCCGGTGAGCATGTGGCTCTATTAGTATAGGAAATACCTGAAAACATATCACACTTTTCATCATAGTGCTTTTACCAATGCATAAAATGCATGGAGAAGTCATTTCGAATGACTGGTCCTCAGTGTTGTGAGAACGATGACTGGTTAAAATTTTTGGTGGTTTCTTGTTCAGTCCATAGGCCTACATCATGTGGCAAACCGGTGAGCATGTGGCTCTATTAGTATAGGAGATACCTGAAAACATATCACACTTTTCATCATAGTGCTTTTACCAATGCATAAAATGCATGGAGAAGTCATTTCGAATGACTGGTCCTCAGTGTTGTGAGAACGATGACTGGTTAAAATTTTTGGTGGTTTCTTGTTCAGTCCATAGGCCTACATCATGTGGCAAACCGGTGAGCATGTGGCTCTATTAGTATAGGAGATACCTGAAAACATATCACACTTTTCATCATAGTGCTTTTACCAATGCATAAAATGCATGGAGAAGTCATTTCGAATGACTGGTCCTCAGTGTTGTGAGAACGATGACTGGTTAAAATTTTTGGTGGTTTCTTGTTCAGTCCATAGGCCTACATCATGTGGCAAACCGGTGAGCATGTGGCTCTATTAGTATAGGAGATACCTGAAAACATATCACACTTTTCATCATAGTGCTTTTACCAATGCATAAAATGCATGGAGAAGTCATTTCGAATGACTGGTCCTCAGTGTTGTGAGAACGATGACTGGTTAAAATTTTGGTGGTTTCTTGTTCAGTCCATAGGCCTACATCATGTGGCAAACCGGTGAGCATGTGGCTCTATTAGTATAGGAGATACCTGAAAACATATCACACTTTTCATCATAGTGCTTTTACCAATGCATAAAATGCATGGAGAAGTCATTTCGAATGACTGGTCCTCAGTGTTGTGAGAACGATGACTGGTTAAAATTTTTGGTGGTTTCTTGTTCAGTCCATAGGCCTACATCATGTGGCAAACCGGTGAGCATGTGGCTCTATTAGTATAGGAGATACCTGAAAACATATCACACTTTTCATCATAGTGCTTTTACCAATGCATAAAATGCATGGAGAAGTCATTTCGAATGACTGGTCCTCAGTGTTGTGAGAACGATGACTGGTTAAAATTTTTGGTGGTTTCTTGTTCAGTCCATAGGCCTACATCATGTGGCAAACCGGTGAGCATGTGGCTCTATTAGTATAGGAGATACCTGAAAACATATCACACTTTTCATCATAGTGCTTTTACCAATGCATAAAATGCATGGAGAAGTCATTTCGAATGACTGGTCCTCAGTGTTGTGAGAACGATGACTGGTTAAAATTTTTGGTGGTTTCTTGTTCAGTCCATAGGCCTACATCATGTGGCAAACCGGTGAGCATGTGGCTCTATTAGTATAGGAGATACCTGAAAACATATCACACTTTTCATCATAGTGCATTTACCAATGCATAAAATGCATGGAGAAGTCATTTCGAATGACTGGTCCTCAGTGTTGTGAGAACGATGACTGGTTAAAATTTTTGGTGGTTTCTTGTTCAGTCCATAGGCCTACATCATGTGGCAAACCGGTGAGCATGTGGCTCTATTAGTATAGGAGATACCTGAAAACATATCACACTTTTCATCATAGTGCTTTTACCAATGCATAAAATGCATGGAAAAGTCATTTCGAATGACTGGTCCTCAGTGTTGTGAGAACGATGACTGGTTAAAATTTTTGGTGGTTTCTTGTTCAGTCCATAGGCCTACATCATGTGGCAAACCGGTGAGCATGTGGCTCTATTAGTATAGGAGATACCTGAAAACATATCACACTTTTCATCATAGTGCTTTTACCAATGCATAAAATGCATGGAGAAGTCATTTCGAATGACTGGTCCTCAGTGTTGTGAGAACGATGACTGGTTAAAATTTTTGGTGGTTTCTTGTTCAGTCCATAGGCCTACATCATGTGGCAAACCGGTGAGCATGTGGCTCTATTAGTATAGGAGATACCTGAAAACATGTCACACTTTTCATCATAGTGCTTTTACCAATGCATAAAATGCATGGAGAAGTCATTTCGAATGACTGGTCCTCAGTGTTGTGAGAACGATGACTGGTTAAAATTTTTTGTGGTTTCTTGTTCAGTCCATATGCCTACATCATGTGGCAAACCGGTGAGCATGTGGCTCTATTAGTATAGGAGATACCTGAAAACATATCACACTTTTCATCATAGTGCTTTTAACAAATGCATAAAATGCATGGAGAAGTCATTTCGAATGACTGGTTCTCAGTGTTGTGAGAACGATGACTGGTTAAAATTTTTGGTGGTTTCTTGTTCAGTCCATAGGCCTACATCATGTGGCAAACCGGTGAGCATGTGGCTCTATTAGTATAGGAGATACCTGAAAACATATCACACTTTTCATCATAGTGCTTTTACCAATGCATAAAATGCATGGAGAAGTCATTTCGAATGACTGGTCCTCAGTGTTGTGAGAACGATGACTGGTTAAAATTTTTGGTGGTTTCTTGTTCAGTCCATAGGCCTACATCATGTGGCAAACCGATGAGCATGTGGCTCTATTAGTATAGGAGATACCTGAAAACATATCACACTTTTCATCATAGTGCTTTTACCAATGCATAAAATGCATGGAGAAGTCATTTCGAATGACTGGTCCTCAGTGTTGTGAGAACGATGACTGGATAAAATTTTTGGTGGTTTCTTGTTCAGTCCATAGGCCTACATCATGTGGCAAACCGGTGAGCATGTGGCTCTATTAGTATAGGAGATACCTGAAAACATATCACACTTTTCATCATAGTGCTTTTACCAATGCATAAAATGCATGGAGAAGTCATTTCGAATGACTGGTCCTCAGTGTTGTGAGAACGATGACTGGTTAAAATTTTTGGTGGTTTCTTGTTCAGTCCATAGGCCTACATCATGTGGCAAACCGGTGAGCATGTGGCTCTATTAGTATAGGAGATACCTGAAAACATATCACACTTTTCATCATAGTGCTTTTACCAATGCATAAAATGCATGGAGAAGTCATTTCGAATGACTGGTCCTCAGTGTTGTGAGAACGATGACTGGATAAAATTTTTGGTGGTTTCTTGTTCAGTCCATAGGCCTACATCATGTGGCAAACCGGTGAGCATGTGGCTCTATTAGTATAGGAGATACCTGAAAACATATCACACTTTTCATCATAGTGCTTTTACCAATGCATAAAATGCATGGAAAAGTCATTTCGAATGACTGGTCCTCAGTGTTGTGAGAACGATGACTGGTTAAAATTTTTGGTGGTTTCTTGTTCAGTCCATAGGCCTACATCATGTGGCAAACCGGTGAGCATGTGGCTCTATTAGTATAGGAGATACCTGAAAACATATCACACTTTTCATCATAGTGCTTTTACCAATGCATAAAATGCATGGAGAAGTCATTTCGAATGACTGGTCCTCAGTGTTGTGAGAACGATGACTGGTTAAAATTTTTGGTGGTTTCTTGTTCAGTCCATAGGCCTACATCATGTGGCAAACCGGTGAGCATGTGGCTCTATTAGTATAGGAGATACCTGAAAACATGTACTCCTCGCCAGAGACGGACTACACCTCAACAAACCTGGGAAACACACATTCGCCAGAAGACTCGCTACACTCATCAGGAGGGCGTTAAACTAGAAGAAGAGGGGACGGGAAGAAAAACATTAGACTCGAACAAAGACGACCCAGGAAAACATACTCTGAAGGGAGGTAAGAACATTTCTAAAACAATCCACAGTGAGGAGATTGGAACAAAACAAAATCCTCTAAACTGCATGCTCGCAAACGCCAGAAGCCTGACAAACAAGATGGAAGAACTAGAAGCAGAAATATCTACAGGTAACTTTGACATAGTGGGAATAACCGAGACATGGTTAGATGAAAGCTATGACTGGGCAGTCAACTTACAGGGTTACAGTCTGTTTAGAAAGGATCGTAAAAATCGGAGAGGAGGAGGGGTTTGTCTCTATGTAAAGTCTTGTCTAAAGTCCACTTTAAGGGAGGATATTAGCGAAGGGAATGAGGATGTCGAGTCCATATGGGTTGAAATTCATGGAGGGAAAAATGGTAACAAAATTCTCATTGGGGTCTGTTACAAACCCCCAAATATAACAGAAAGCATGGAAAGTCTACTTCTAAAGCAGATAGATGAAGCTGCAACCCATAATGAGGTCCTGGTTATGGGGGACTTTAACTACCCGGATATTAACTGGGAAACAGAAACCTGTGAAACCCATAAAGGCAACAGGTTTCTGCTAATAACCAAGAAAAATTATCTTTCACAATTGGTGCAGAATCCAACCAGAGGAGCAGCACTTTTAGACCTAATACTATCTAATAGACCTGACAGAATAACAAATCTGCAGGTGGTCGGGCATTTAGGAAATAGCGACCACAATATTGTGCAGTTTCACCTGTCTTTCACTAGGGGGACTTGTCAGGGAGTCACAAAAACATTGAACTTTAGGAAGGCAAAGTTTGAACAGCTTAGAGATGCCCTTAATCTGGTAGACTGGGACAATATCCTCAGAAATAAGAATACAGATAATAAATGGGAAATGTTTAAGAACATCCTAAATAGGCAGTGTAAGCGGTTTATACCTTGTGGGAATAAAAGGACTAGAAATAGGAAAAACCCAATGTGGCTAAACAAAGAAGTAAGACAGGCAATTAACAGTAAAAAGAAAGCATTTGCACTACTAAAGCAGGATGGCACCATTGAAGCTCTAAAAAACTATAGGGAGAAAAATACTTTATCTAAAAAACTAATTAAAGCTGCCAAAAAGGAAACAGAGAAGCACATTGCTAAGGAGAGTAAAACTAATCCCAAACTGTTCTTCAACTATATCAATAGTAAAAGAATAAAAACTGAAAATGTAGGCCCCTTAAAAAATAGTGAGGAAAGAATGGTTGTAGATGACGAGGAAAAAGCTAACATATTAAACACCTTCTTCTCCACGGTATTCACGGTGGAAAATGAAATGCTAGGTGAAATCCCAAGAAACAATGAAAACCATATATTAAGGGTCACCAATCTAACCCAAGAAGAGGTGCGAAACCGGCTAAATAAGATTAAAATAGATAAATCTCCGGGTCCGGATGGCATACACCCACGAGTACTAAGAGAACTAAGTAATGTAATAGATAAACCATTATTTCTTATTTTTAGTGACTCTATAGCGACAGGGTCTGTTCCGCAGGACTGGCGCATAGCAAATGTGGTGCCAATATTCAAAAAGGGCTCTAAAAGTGAACCTGGAAATTATAGGCCAGTAAGTCTAACCTCTATTGTTGGTAAAATATTTGAAGGGTTTCTAAGGGATGTTATTCTGGATTATCTCAATGAGAATAACTGTTTAACTCCATATCAGCATGGGTTTATGAGAAATCGCTCCTGTCAAACCAATCTAATCAGTTTTTATGAAGAGGTAAGCTATAGGCTGGACCACGGTGAGTCATTGGACGTGGTATATCTCGATTTTTCCAAAGCGTTTGATACCGTGCCGCACAAGAGGTTGGTACACAAAATGAGAATGCTTGGTCTGGGGGAACATGTGTGTAAATGGGTTAGTAACTGGCTTAGTGATAGAAAGCAGAGGGTGGTTATAAATGGTATAGTCTCTAACTGGGTCGCTGTGACCAGTGGGGTACCGCAGGGGTCAGTATTGGGACCTGTTCTCTTCAACATATTCATTAATGATCTGGTAGAAGGTTTACACAGTAAAATATCGATATTTGCAGATGATACAAAACTATGTAAAGCAGTTAATACAAGAGAAGATAGTATTCTGCTACAGATGGATCTGGATAAGTTGGAAACTTGGGCTGAAAGGTGGCAGATGAGGTTTAACAATGATAAATGTAAGGTTATACACATGGGAAGAGGGAATCAATATCACCATTACACACTGAATGGGAAACCACTGGGTAAATCTGACAGGGAGAAGGACTTCGGGATCCTAGTTAATGATAAACTTACCTGGAGCAGCCAGTGCCAGGCAGCAGCTGCCAAGGCAAACAGGATCATGGGGTGCATTAAAAGAGGTCTGGATACACATGATGAGAGCATTATACTGCCTCTGTACAAATCCCTAGTTAGACCGCACATGGAGTACTGTGTCCAGTTTTGGGCACCGGTGCTCAGGAAGGATATAATGGAACTTGAGAGAGTACAAAGGAGGGCAACAAAATTAATAAAGGGGATGGGAGAACTACAATACCCAGATAGATTAGCGAAATTAGGATTATTTAGTCTAGAAAAAAGACGACTGAGGGGCGATCTAATAACCATGTATAAGTATATAAGGGGACAATACAAATATCTCGCTGAGGATCTGTTTATACCAAGGAAGGTGACGGGCACAAGGGGGCATTCTTTGCGTCTGGAGGAGAGAAGGTTTTTCCACCAACATAGAAGAGGATTCTTTACTGTTAGGGCAGTGAGAATCTGGAATTGCTTGCCTGAGGAGGTGGTGATGGCGAACTCAGTCGAGGGGTTCAAGAGAGGCCTGGATGTCTTCCTGGAGCAGAACAATATTGTATCATACAATTATTAGGTTCTGTAGAAGGACGTAGATCTGGGTATTTATTATGATGGAATATAGGCTGAACTGGATGGACAAATGTCTTTTTTCGGCCTTACTAACTATGTTACTATGTTATCTTACTTTTCATCATAGTGCTTTTACCAATGCATAAAATGCATGGAGAAGTCATTTCGAATGACTGGTCCTCAGTGTTGTGAGAACGATGACTGGTTAAAATTTTTGGTGGTTTCTTGTTCAGTCCATAGGCCTACATCATGTGGCAAACCGGTGAGCATGTGGCTCTATTAGTATAGGAGATACCTGAAAACATATCACACTTTTCATCATAGTGCTTTTAACAAATGCATAAAATGCATGGAGAAGTCATTTCGAATGACTGGTTCTCAGTGTTGTGAGAACGATGACTGGTTAAAATTTTTGGTGGTTTCTTGTTCAGTCCATAGGCCTACATCATGTGGCAAACCGGTGAGCATGTGGCTCTATTAGTATAGGAGATACCTGAAAACATATCACACTTTTCATCATAGTGCTTTTACCAATGCATAAAATGCATGGAGAAGTCATTTCGAATGACTGGTCCTCAGTGTTGTGAGAACGATGACTGGTTAAAATTTTTGGTGGTTTCTTGTTCAGTCCATAGGCCTACATCATGTGGCAAACCGGTGAGCATGTGGCTCTATTAGTATAGGAGATACCTGAAAACATATCACACTTTTCATCATAGTGCTTTTACCAATGCATAAAATGCATGGAGAAGTCATTTCGAATGACTGGTCCTCAGTGTTGTGAGAACGATGACTGGATAAAATTTTTGGTGGTTTCTTGTTCAGTCCATAGGCCTACATCATGTGGCAAACCGGTGAGCATGTGGCTCTATTAGTATAGGAGATACCTGAAAACATATCACACTTTTCATCATAGTGCTTTTACCAATGCATAAAATGCATGGAGAAGTCATTTCGAATGACTGGTCCTCAGTGTTGTGAGAACGATGACTGGTTAAAATTTTTGGTGGTTTCTTGTTCAGTCCATAGGCCTACATCATGTGGCAAACCGGTGAGCATGTGGCTCTATTAGTATAGGAGATACCTGAAAACATATCACACTTTTCATCATTTTTACCAATGCATAAAATGCATGGAGAAGTCATTTCGAATGACTGGTCCTCAGTGTTGTGAGAACGATGACTGGTTAAAATTTTTGGTGGTTTCTTGTTCAGTCCATAGGCCTACATCATGTGGCAAACCGGTGAGCATGTGGCTCTATTAGTATAGGAGATACCTGAAAACATATCACACTTTTCATCATAGTGCTTTTACCAATGCATAAAATGCATGGAGAAGTCATTTCGAATGACTGGTCCTCAGTGTTGTGAGAACGATGACTGGTTAAAATTTTTGGTGGTTTCTTGTTCAGTCCATAGGCCTACATCATGTGGCAAACCGGTGAGCATGTGGCTCTATTAGTATAGGAGATACCTGAAAACATATCACACTTTTCATCATAGTGCTTTTACCAATGCATAAAATGCATGGAGAAGTCATTTCGAATGACTGGTCCTCAGTGTTGTGAGAACGATGACTGGTTAAAATTTTTGGTGGTTTCTTGTTCAGTCCATAGGCCTACATCATGTGGCAAACCGGTGAGCATGTGGCTCTATTAGTATAGGAGATACCTGAAAACATATCACACTTTTCATCATAGTGCTTTTACCAATGCATAAAATGCATGGAGAAGTCATTTCGAATGACTGGTCCTCAGTGTTGTGAGAACGATGACTGGTTAAAATTTTTGGTGGTTTCTTGTTCAGTCCATAGGCCTACATCATGTGGCAAACCGGTGAGCATGTGGCTCTATTAGTATAGGAGATACCTGAAAACATATCACACTTTTCATCATAGTGCTTTTACCAATGCATAAAATGCATGGAGAAGTCATTTCGAATGACTGGTCCTCAGTGTTGTGAGAACGATGACTGGTTAAAATTTTTGGTGGTTTCTTGTTCAGTCCATAGGCCTACATCATGTGGCAAACCGGTGAGCATGTGGCTCTATTAGTATAGGAGATACCTGAAAACATATCACACTTTTCATCATAGTGCTTTTACCAATGCATAAAATGCATGGAGAAGTCATTTCGAATGACTGGTCCTCAGTGTTGTGAGAACGATGACTGGTTAAAATTTTTGGTGGTTTCTTGTTCAGTCCATAGGCCTACATCATGTGGCAAACCGGTGAGCATGTGGCTCTATTAGTATAGGAGATACCTGAAAACATATCACACTTTTCATCATAGTGCTTTTACCAATGCATGAAAAATGCATGGAGAAGTCATTTCGAATGACTGGTCCTCAGTGTTGTGAGAACGATGACTGGTTAAAATTTTTGGTGGTTTCTTGTTCAGTCCATAGGCCTACAGCATGTGGCAAACCGGTGAGCATGTGGCTCTATTAGTATAGGAGATACCTGAAAACATATCACACTTTTCATCATAGTGCTTTTACCAATGCATAAAATGCATGGAGAAGTCATTTCGAATGACTGGCTCCTCAGTGTTGTGAGAACGATGACTGGTTAAAATTTTTGGTGGTTTCTTGTTCAGTCCATAGGCCTACATCATGTGGCAAACCGGTGAGCATGTGGCTCTATTAGTATAGGAGATACCTGAAAACATATCACACTTTTCATCATAGTGCTTTTACCAATGCATAAAATGCATGGAGAAGTCATTTCGAATGACTGGTCCTCAGTGTTGTGAGAACGATGACTGGTTAAAATTTTTGGTGGTTTCTTGTTCAGTCCATAGGCCTACATCATGTGGCAAACCGGTGAGCATGTGGCTCTATTAGTATAGGAGATACCTGAACACATATCACACTTTTCATCATAGTGCTTTTACCAATGCATAAAATGCATGGAGAAGTCATTTCGAATGACTGGTCCTCAGTGTTGTGAGAACGATGACTGGTTAAAATTTTTGGTGGTTTCTTGTTCAGTCCATAGGCCTACATCATGTGGCAAACCGGTGAGCATGTGGCTCTATTAGTATAGGAGATACCTGAAAACATATCACACTTTTCATCATAGTGCTTTTACCAATGCATAAAATGCATGGAGAAGTCATTTCGAATGACTGGTCCTCAGTGTTGTGAGAACGATGACTGGTTAAAATTTTTGGTGGTTTCTTGTTCAGTCCATAGGCCTACATCATGTGGCAAACCGGTGAGCATGTGGCTCTATTAGTATAGGAGATACCTGAAAACATATCACACTTTTCATCATAGTGCTTTTACCAATGCATAAAATGCATGGAGAAGTCATTTCGAATGACTGGTCCTCAGTGTTGTGAGAACGATGACTGGTTAAAATTTTTGGTGGTTTCTTGTTCAGTCCATAGGCCTACATCATGTGGCAAACCGGTGAGCATGTGGCTCTATTAGTATAGGAGATACCTGAAAACATATCACACTTTTCATCATAGTGCTTTTACCAATGCATAAAATGCATGGAGAAGTCATTTCGAATGACTGGTCCTCAGTGTTGTGAGAACGATGACTGGTTAAAATTTTTGGTGGTTTCTTGTTCAGTCCATAGGCCTACATCATGTGGC
Organism: Ranitomeya imitator; assembly: GCF_032444005.1. Lineage (NCBI taxonomy): Eukaryota > Metazoa > Chordata > Amphibia > Anura > Dendrobatidae > Ranitomeya > Ranitomeya imitator. Next base: position 632,576 of record NW_027194634.1, read on the forward strand.
AAACCGGTGAGCATGTGGCTCTATTAGTATAGGAGATACCTGAAAACATATCACACTTTTCATCATAGTGCTTTTACCAATGCATAAAATGCATGGAGAAGTCATTTCGAATGACTGGTCCTCAGTGTTGTGAGAACGATGACTGGTTAAAATTTTTCGTGGTTTCTTGTTCAGTCCATAGGCCTACATCATGTGGCAAACCGGTGAGCATGTGGCTCTATTAGTATAGGAGATACCTGAAAACATCACACTTTTCATCATAGTGCTTTTACCAATGCATAAAATGCATGGAGAAGTCATTTCGAATGACTGGTCCTCAGTGTTGTGAGAACGATGACTCGTTAAAATTTTTGGTGGTTTCTTGTTCAGTCCATAGGCCTACATCATGTGGCAAACCGGTGAGCATGTGGCTCTATTAGTATAGGAGATACCTGAAAACATATCACACTTTTCATCATAGTGCTTTTACCAATGCATAAAATGCATGGAGAAGTCATTTCGAATGACTGGTCCTCAGTGTTGTGAGAACGATGACTGGTTAAAATTTTTGGTGGTTTCTTGTTCAGTCCATAGGCCTACATCATGTGGCAAACCGGTGAGCATGTGGCTCTATTAGTATAGGAGATACCTGAAAACATATCACACTTTTCATCATAGTGCTTTTACCAATGCATAAAATGCATGGAGAAGTCATTTCGAATGACTGGTCCTCAGTGTTGTGAGAACGATGACTGGTTAAAATTTTTGGTGGTTTCTTGTTCAGTCCATAGGCCTACATCATGTGGCAAACCGGTGAGCATGTGGCTCTATTAGTATAGGAGATACCTGAAAACATATCACACTTTTCATCATAGTGCTTTTACCAATGCATAAAATGCATGGAGAAGTCATTTCGAATGACTGGTCCTCAGTGTTGTGAGAACGATGACTGGTTAAAATTTTTGGTGGTTTCTTGTTCAGTCCATAGGCCTACATCATGTGGCAAACCGGTGAGCATGTGGCTCTATTAGTATAGGAGATACCTGAAAACATCACACTTTTCATCATAGTGCTTTTACCAATGCATAAAATGCATGGAGAAGTCATTTCGAATGACTGGTCCTCAGTGTTGTGAGAACGATGACTGGTTAAAATTTTTGGTGGTTTCTTGTTCAGTCCATAGGCCTACATCATGTGGCAAACCGGTGAGCATGTGGCTCTATTAGTATAGGAGATACCTGAAAACATATCACACTTTTCATCATAGTGCATTTACCAATGCATAAAATGCATGGAGAAGTCATTTCGAATGACTGGTCCTCAGTGTTGTGAGAACGATGACTGGTTAAAATTTTTGGTGGTTTCTTGTTCAGTCCATAGGCCTACATCATGTGGCAAACCGGTGAGTATGTGGCTCTATTAGTATAGGAGATACCTGAAAACATATCACACTTTTCATCATACTGCTTTTACCAATGCATAAAATGCATGGAGAGGTCATTTCGAATGACTGGTCCTCAGTGTTGTGAGAACGATGACTGGTTAAAATTTTTGGTGGTTTCTTGTAAACCGGTGAGCCATGTGGCTCAATTAGTATAGGAGATACCTGAAAACATATCAACACTTTTCATCATAGTGCTTTACCAATGCATAAAATGCCATGGAGAAGTCATTTCGAATGACTGGTCCCAGTGTGTGAGAATGATGACTGGTTAAAATTTTGGTGGGTTTCTTGTTCAGTCCATAGGCCTACATCATGTGGCAAACCGGTGAGCATGTGGCTCTATTAGTATAGGAGATACCTGAAAACATATCACACTTTTCATCATAGTGCTTTTACCCAATGCATAAAATGCATGGATAAGTCATTTCGAATGACTGGTCCTCAGTGTTGTGAGAAGATGACTGGTTAAAAATTTTTGGTGGTTTCTTGTTCAGTCCATAGGCCTACATCATGTGGCAAACCGGTGAGCATGTGGCTCTATTAGTATAGGGGATACCTGAAAACCATCACACTTTTCATCATAGTGCTTTTTACCAATGCATAAAAATGCATGGAGAAGTCATTTCGAATGACTGGTCCTCAGTTGTTGTGAGAACGATGACTGGTTAAAATTTTTGGTGGTTTCTTGTTCATTCCATAGGACCTACATCATGTGGCAAACCGGTGAGCATGTGGCTCTATTAGTATAGGAGATAACTTGAAAACATATCACACTTTTCATCATATTGCTTTTACCAATGCATAAAATGCATGGAGAAGTCATTTCGAATGACTGGTCCTTCAGTGTTGTCGAGAACGATGACTGGTTAAAATTTTTGGTGGGTTTCTTGTTCAGTCCATAGGCCTACATCATGTGGCAAACCGGTGAGCATGTGGCTCTATTAGTATAGGAGATACCCTGAAAACATATCACACTTTTCATCATAGTGCTTTTACCAAGCATAAAATGCATGGAGAAGTCATTTCGAATGACTGGTCCTCAGTGTTGTGAGAACGATGACCTGGTTAAAATTTTTGGTGGTTTCTTGTTTCAGTCCATAGGCCTACATCAATGTGGCAAACCGGTGAGCATGTGGCTCTATTAGTATAGGAGATACCTGAAAACATATCACACTTTTCATCATAGTGCTTTTACCAATGCATAAAATGCATGGAGAAGTCATTTCGAATGACTGGTCCTCAGTGTTGTGAGTAACGATGACTGGATAAGATTTTTGGTGGTTTCTTGTTCAGTCCATAGGCCTACATCATGTGGCAAACCGGTGAGCATGTGGCTCTATTAGTATAGGAGATACCTGAAAACATATCACACTTTTCATCATAGTGCTTTTACCAATGCATAAAATGCATGGAGAAAGTCATTTCGAATGACTGGTCCTCAGTGTTGTGAGAACGATGACTGGTTTAAAATTTTTGGTGGTTTCTTGTTCAGTACATAGGCCTACATCATGTGGCAAACGGTGAGCAGGTGGCTCTATTAGTATAGGAGATACCTGAAAACATATCACACTTTTCATCATAGTGCTTTTACCAATGCATAAAATGCATGGAGAAGTCATTTCGAATGACTGGTCCTCAGTGTTGTGAGAACGATGACTGGTTAAAATTTTTGGTGGTTTCTTGTTCAGTCCACAGGCCTACATCATGTTGGCAAACCGGTGAGCATGTGGCTCTATTAGTATAGGAGATACCTGAAAACATATCACACTTTTCATCATAGTGCTTTTACCAATGCATAAAATGCATGGAGAAGTCATTTCGAATGACTGGTCCTCAGTGTTGTGAGAACGATGACTGGTTAAAATTTTTGGTGGTTTCTTGTTCAGTCCATAGGCCTACAGCATGTGGCAAACCGGTGAGCATGTGGCTCTATTAGTATAGGAGATACCTGAAAATATATCACACTTTTCATCATAGTGCTTTTACCAATGCATAAAAAGCATGGAGAAGTCATTTCGAATGACTGGTCCCTCAGTGTTGTGAGAACGATGACTGGTTAAAATTTTTGGTGGTTTCTTGTTCAGTCCATAGGCCTACAGCATGTGGCAAACCGGTGAGCATGTGGCTCTATTAGTATAGGAGATACCTGAAAACATATCACACTTTTCATCATAGTGCTTTTACCAATGCATAAAATGCATGGAGAAGTCATTTCGAATGACTGGTCCTCAGTGTTGTGAGAACGATGACTGGTTTAAAATTTTTGGTGGTTTCTTGTTCAGTCCATAGGCCTACATCATGTGGCAAACCGGTGAGCATGTGGCTCTATTAGTATAGGAGATACCTGAAAACATATCACACTTTTCATCATAGTGCTTTTACCAATGCATAAAATGCATGGAGAAGTCATTTCGAATGACTGGTCCTCAGTGTTGTGAGAACGATGACTGGTTAAAATTTTTGGTGGTTTCTTGTTCAGTCCATAGGCCTACATCATGTGGCAAACCGGTGAGCATGTGGCTCTATTAGTATAGGAGATACCTGAAAACATATCACACTTTTCATCATAGTGCTTTTACCAATGCATAAAAATGCATGGAGAAGTCATTTCGAATGACTGGTCCTCAGTGTTGTCGAGAACGATGACTGGTTAAAATTTTTGTGGTGGTTTCTTGTTCAGTCCATTAGGCCCCTACATCATGTGGCAAACCGGTGAGCATGTGGCTCTATTAGTATAGGAGATACCTGAAAACATATCACACTTTTCAATCATAGTGCTTTTACCAATGCATAAAATGCATGGGAGAAGTCATTTCGAATGACTGGTCCTCAGTGTTGTGAGAACGATGACTGGTTAAAATTTTTGGTGGTTTCTTGTTCAGTCCATAGGCCTACATCATGTGGCAAACCGGTGAGCATGTGGCTCTATTAGTATAGGAGATACCTGAAAACATATCACACTTTTCATCATAGTGCTTTTACCAATGCATAAAATGCATGGAGAAGTCATTTCGAATGACTGGTCCTCAGTGTTGTGAGAACGATGACTGGATTAAAATTTTGGTGGTTTCTTGTTCAGTCCATAGGCCCTACATCATGTGGCAAACCGGTGAGCATGTGGCTCTATTAGTATAGGAGATACCTGAAAACATATCACACTTTTCATCATAGTGCTTTTACCAATGCATAAAATGCATGGAGAAGTCATTTCGAATGACTGGTCCTCAGTGTTGTGAGAACGATGACCGGTTAAAATTTTGGTGGTTTCCTTGTTCAGTCCATAGGCCTACATCATGTGGCAAACCGGTGAGCATGTGGCTGTATTAGTATAGGAGATACCTGAAAACATATCACACTTTTCATCATAGTGCTTTTACCAATGCATAAAATGCATGGAGAAGTCATTTCGAATGACTGGTCCTCAGTGTTGTGAGAACGATGACTGGATAAAAATTTTTGGTGGTTTCTTGTTCAGTCCATAGGCCTACATCATGTGGCAAACCGGTGAGCATGTGGCTCTATTAGTATAGGAGATACCTGAAAACATATCACACTTTTCATCATAGTGCTTTTACCAATGCATAAAATGCATGGAGAAGTCATTTTCGAATGACTGGTCCTCAGTGTTGTGAGAACGATGACTGGTTAAAATTTTTGGTGGTTTCTTGTTCAGTCCATAGGCCTACATCATGTGGCAAACCGGTGAGCATGTGGCTCTATTAGTATAGGAGATACCTGAAAACATATCACACTTTTCATCATAGTGCTTTTACCAATGCATAAAATGCATGGAGAAGTCATTTCGAATGACTGGTCCTCAGTGTTGTGAGAACGATGACTGGTTAAAATTTTTGGTGGTTTCTTGTTCAGTCCATAGGCCTACATCATGTGGCAAACCGGTGAGCATGTGGCTCTATTAGTATAGGAAATACCTGAAAACATATCACACTTTTCATCATAGTGCTTTTACCAATGCATAAAATGCATGGAGAAGTCATTTCGAATGACTGGTCCTCAGTGTTGTGAGAACGATGACTGGTTAAAATTTTTGGTGGTTTCTTGTTCAGTCCACAGGCCTACATCATGTGCAAACCTGTGAGCATGTGGCTCTATTAGTATAGGAGATACCTGAAAACATATCACACTTTTCATCATAGTGCTTTTACCAATGCATAAAATGCATGGAGAAGTCATTTCGAATGACTGGTCCTCAGTGTTGTGAGAACGATGACTGGTTAAAATTTTTGGTGGTTTCTTGTTCAGTCCATAGGCCTACAGCATGTGGCAAACCGGTGAGCATGTGGCTCTATTAGTATAGGAGATACCTGAAAATATATCACACTTTTCATCATAGTGCTTTTACCAATGCATAAAATGCATGGAGAAGTCATTTCGAATGACTGGTCCTCAGTGTTGTGAGAACGATGACTGGTTAAAATTTTTGGTGGTTTCTTGTTCAGTCCATAGGCCTACAGCATGTGGCAAACCGGTGAGCATGTGGCTCTATTAGTATAGGAGATACCTGAAAACATATCACACTTTTCATCATAGTGCTTTTACCATGCATAAAATGCATGGAGAAGTCATTTCGAATGACTGGTCCTCAGTGTTGTGAGAACGATGACTGGTTAAATTTTTGGTGGTTTCTTGTTCAGTCAATATAGGCCTACATCATGTGGCAAACCGGTGAGCATGTGGCTCTATTAGTATAGGAGATACCTGAAAACATATCACACTTTTCATCATAGTGCTTTTACCAATGCATAAAAATGCATGGAGAAGTCATTTCGAATGACTGGTCCTCAGTGTTTGTGAGAACGATGACTGGTAAAATTTTGGTGGTTTCTTGTTCAGTCCATAGGCCTACATCATGTGGCAAACCGGTGAGCATGTGGCTCTATTAGTATAGGAGATACCTGAAAACATATCACACTTTTCATCATAGTGCTTTACCAATGCATAAAATGCATGGAGAAGTCATTTCGAATGACTGGTCCTCAGTGTTGTGAGAACGATGACTGGTTAAAATTTTGGTGGTTTCTTGTTCAGTCCATAGGCCTACATCATGTGGCAAACCGGTGAGCATGTGGCTCTATTTAGTATAGGAGATACCTGAAAACATATCACACTTTTCATCATAGTGCTTTTACCAATGCATAAAATGCATGGAGAAGTCATTTCGAATGACTGGTCCTCAGTGTTGTGAGAACGATGACTGGTTAAAATTTTTGGTGGTTTCTTGTTCAGTCCATAGGCCTACACATGTGGCAAACCGGTGAGCATGTGGCTCTATTAGTATAGGAGATACCTGAAAAACATATCACACTTTTCATCATAGTGCTTTTACCAATGCATAAAATGCATGGAGAAGTCATTTCGAATGACTGGTCCTCAGTGTTGTGAGAACGATGACTGGTTTAAAATTTTGGTGGTTTCTTGTCAGTCCATAGGCCTACTATCATGTGGCAAACCGGTGAGCATGTGGCTCTATTAGTATAGGAGATACCTGAAAACATATCACACTTTTTCATCATAGTGCTTTACCAATGCATAAAATGCATGGAGAAGTCATTTCGAATGACTGGTCCTCAGTGTTGTGGAGAACGATGACTGGTTAAAATTTTTGGTGGTTTCTTGTTCAGTCCATAGGCCTACATCATGTGGCAAACCGGTGAGCATGTGGCTCTATTAGTATAGGAGATACCTGAAAACATATCACACTTTTCATCATAGTGCTTTTACCAATGCATAAAATGCATGGAGAAGTCATTTCGAATGACTGGTCCTCAGTGTTGTGAGAACGATGACTGGTTAAAATTTTTGGTGGTTTCTTGTTCAGTCCATAGGCCTACATCATGTGGCAAACCGGTGAGCATGTGCTCTATTAGTATAGGAGATACCTGAAAACATATCACACTTTCATCATAGTGCTTTTACCAATGCCATAAAATGCATGGAGAAGTCATTTCGAATGACTGGTCCTCAGTGTTGTGAGAACGATGACTGGTTAAAATTTTTGGTGGTTTCTTGTTCAGTCCATAGGCCTACATCATGTGGCAAACCGGTGAGGCATGTGGCTCTATTAGTATAGGAGATACCTGAAAACATATCACACTTTTCATCATAGTGCTTTTACCAATGCATAAAATGCATGGAGAAGTCATTTCGAATGACTGGTCCTCAGTGTTGTGAGAACGATGACTGGTTAAAATTTTTGGTGGTTTCTTGTTCAGTCCATAGGCCTACATCATGTGGCAAACCGGTGAGCATGTGGCTCTATTAGTATAGGAGATACCTGAAAACATATCACACTTTTCATCATAGTGCTTTTACCAATGCATGAAAAATGCATGGAGAAGTCATTTCGAATGACTGGTCCTCAGTGTTGTGAGAACGATGACTGGTTAAAATTTTTGGTGGTTTCTTGTTCAGTCCATAGGCCTACAGCATGTGGCAAACCGGTGAGCATGTGGCTCTATTAGTATAGGAGATACCTGAAAACATATCACACTTTTCATCATAGTGCTTTTACCAATGCATAAAATGCATGGAGAAGTCATTTCGAATGACTGCTCCTCAGTGTTGTGAGAACGATGACTGGTTAAAATTTTTGGTGGTTTCTTGTTCAGTCCATAGGCCTACATCATGTGGCAAACCGGTGAGCATGTGGCTCTATTAGTATAGGAGATACCTGAAAACATATCACACTTTTCATCATAGTGCTTTTACCAATGCATAAAATGCATGGAGAAGTCATTTCGAATGACTGGTCCCTCAGTGTTGTGAGAACGATGACTGGTTAAAATTTTTGGTGGTTTCTTGTTCAGTCCATAGGCCTACATCATGTGGCAAACCGGTGAGCATGTGGCTCTATTAGTATAGGAGATACCTGAACACATATCACACTTTTCATCATAGTGCTTTTACCAATGCATAAAATGCATGGAGAAGTCATTTCGAATGACTGGTCCTCAGTGTTGTGAGAACGATGACTGGTTAAAATTTTTGGTGGTTTCTTGTTCAGTCCATAGGCCTACATCATGTGGCAAACCGGTGAGCATGTGGCTCTATTAGTATAGGAGATACCTGAAAACATATCACACTTTTCATCATAGTGCTTTTACCAATGCATAAAATGCATGGAGAAGTCATTTCGAATGACTGGTCCTCAGTGTTGTGAGAACGATGACTGGTTAAAATTTTTGGTGGTTTCTTGTTCAGTTCCATAGGCCTACATCATGTGGCAAACCGGTGAGCATGTGGCTCTATTAGTATAGGAGATACCTGAAAACATATCACACTTTCATCATAGTGCTTTTACCAATGCATAAAATGCATGGAGAAGTCATTTCGAATGACTGGTCTCAGTGTTGTGAGAACGATGACTGGTTAAAATTTTTGGTGGTTTCTTGTTCAGTCCATAGGCCTACATCATGTGGCAAACCGGTGAGCATGTGGCTCTATTAGTATAGGAGATACCTGAAAACATATCACACTTTTCATCATAGTGCTTTTACCAATGCATAAAATGCATGGAGAAGTCATTTCGAATGACTGGTCCTCAGTGTTGTGAGAACGATGACTGGTTAAAATTTTGGTGGTTTCTTGTTCAGTCCATAGGCCTACATCATGTGGCAAACCGGTGAGCATGTGGCTCTATTAGTATAGGAGATACCTGAAAACATATCACACTTTTCATCATAGTGCTTTTACCAATGCATAAAATGCATGGAGAAGTCATTTCGAATGACTGGTCCTCAGTGTTGTGAGAACGATGACTGGTTAAAATTTTTCGTGGTTTCTTGTTCAGTCCATAGGCCTACATCATGTGGCAAACCGGTGAGCATGTGGCTCTATTAGTATAGGAGATACCTGAAAACATCACACTTTTCATCATAGTGCTTTTACCAATGCATAAAATGCATGGAGAAGTCATTTCGAATGACTGGTCCTCAGTGTTGTGAGAACGATGACTCGTTAAAATTTTTGGTGGTTTCTAGTTCAGTCCATAGGCCTACATCATGTGGCAAACCGGTGAGCATGTGGCTCTATTAGTATAGGAGATACCTGAAAACATATCACACTTTTCATCATAGTGCTTTTACCAATGCATAAATGCATGGAGAAGTCATTTCGAATGACTGTCCTCAGTGTTGTGAGAAACGATGACTGGTTAAAATTTTTGGTGGGTTTCTTGTTCAGTCCATAGGCCTACATCATGTGGCAAACCGGTGAGCATGTGGCTCTATTAGTATAGGAGATACCTGAAAACATATCACACTTTTCATCATAGTGCTTTTACCAATGCATAAAATGCATGGAGAAGTCATTTCGAATGACTGGTCCTCAGTGTTGTGAGAACGATGACTGGTTAAAATTTTTGGTGGTTTCTTGTTCAGTCCATAGGCCTACATCATGTGGCAAACCGGTGAGCATGTGGCTCTATTAGTATAGGAGATACCTGAAAACATATCACACTTTTCATCATAGTGCTTTTACCAATGCATAAAATGCATGGAGAAGTCATTTCGAATGACTGGTCCTCAGTGTTGTGAGAACGATGACTGGTTAAAATTTTTGGTGGTTTCTTGTTCAGTCCATAGGCCTACATCATGTGGCAAACCGGTGAGCATGTGGCTCTATTAGTATAGGAGATACCTGAAAACATCACACTTTTCATCATAGTGCTTTTACCAATGCATAAAAATGCATGGAGAAGTCATTTCGAATGACTGGTCCTCAGTGTTGTGAGAACGATGACTGGTTAAAATTTTTGGTGGTTTCTTGTTCAGTCCATAGGCCTACATCATGTGGCAAACCGGTGAGCATGTGGCTCTATTAGTATAGGAGATACCTGAAAACATATCACACTTTTCTTCATAGTGCATTTACCAATGCATAAAATGCATGGAGAAGTCATTTCGAATGACTGCGTCCTCAGTGTTGTGAGAACGATGACTGGTTAAAATTTTTGGTGGTTTCTTGTTCAGTCCATAGGCCTACATCATGTGGCAAACCGGTGAGTATGTGGCTCTATTAGTATAGGAGATACCTGAAAACATATCACACTTTTCATCATACTGCTTTACCAATGCATAAAATGCATGGAGAGGTCATTTCGAATGACTGGTCCTCAGTGTTGTGAGAACGATGACTGGTTAAAATTTTTGGTGGTTTCTTGTTCAGTCCATAGGCCTACATCATGTGGCAAACCGGTGAGCATGTGGCTCAATTAGTATAGGAGATACCTGAAAACATATCACACTTTTCATCATAGTGCTTTTACCAATGCATAAAATGCATGGTGAAGTCATTTCGTAATGACTGGTCCTCAGTGTTGTGAGAATGATGACTGGTTAAAATTTTTGGTGGTTTCTTGTTCAGTCCATAGGCCTACATCATGTGGCAAACCGGTGAGCATGTGGCTCTATTAGTATAGGAGATACCTGAAAACATATCACACTTTTCATCATAGTGCATTTACCAATGCATAAAATGCATGGAGAAGTCATTTCGAATGACTGGTCCTCAGTGTTGTGAGAACGATGACTGGTTAAAATTTTTGGTGGTTTCTTGTTCAGTCCATAGGCCTACATCATGTGGCAAACCGGTGAGCATGTGGCTCTATTAGTATAGGAGATACCTGAAAATATATCACACTTTTCATCATAGTGCTTTTACCAATGCATAAAATGCATGGAGAAGTCATTTCGAATGACTGGTCCTCAGTGTTGTGAGAACGATGACTGGTTAAAATTTTTGGTGGTTTCTTGTTCAGTCCATAGGCCTACATCATGTGGCAAACCGGTGAGCATGTGGCTCTATTAGTATAGGAGATACCTGAAAACATATCACACTTTTCATCATAGTGCTTTTACCAATGCATAAAATGCATGGAGAAGTCATTTCGAATGACTGGTCCTCAGTGTTGTGAGAACGATGACTGGTTAAAATTTTTGGTGGTTTCTTGTTCAGTCCATAGGCCTACATCATGTGGCAAACCGGTGAGCATGTGGCTCTATTAGTATAGGAGATACCTGAAAACATATCACACTTTTCATCATAGTGCTTTTACCAATGCATAAAATGCATGGAGAAGTCATTTCGAATGACTGGTCCTCAGTGTTGTGAGAACGATGACTGGTTAAAATTTTTGGTGGTTTCTTGTTCAGTTCCATAGGCCTACCATCATGTGGCAAACCGGTGAGCATGTGGCTCTATTAGTATAGGAGATACCTGAAAACATATCACACTTTTCATCATAGTGCTTTTACCAATGCATAAAATGCATGGAGAAGTCATTTCGAATGACGGGTCCTCAGTGTTGTGAGAACGATGACTGGTTAAAATTTTTGGTGGTTTCTTGTTCAGTCCATAGGCCTACATCATGTGGCAAACCGGTGAGCATGTGGCTCTATTAGTATAGGAGATACCTGAAAACATATCACACTTTTCATCATAGTGCTTTTACCAATGCATAAAATGCATGGAGAAGTCATTTCGAATGACTGGTCCTCAGTGTTGTGAGAACGATGACTGGTTAAAATTTTTGGTGGTTTCTTGTTCAGTCCATAGGCCTACATCATGTGGCAAACCGGTGAGCATGTGGCTCTATTAGTATAGGAGATACCTGAAAACATATCACACTTTTCATCAAGTGCTTTTACCAATGCATAAAATGCATGGAGAAGTCATTTTGAATGACTGGTCCTCAGTGTTGTGAGAACGATGACTGGTTAAAAATTTTGGTGGTTTCTTGTTCAGTCCATAGGCCTACATCATGTGGCAAACCGGTGAGCATGTGGCTCTATTAGTATAGGAGATACCTGAAAACTTATCACACTTTTCATCATAGTGCTTTTACCAATGCATAAAATGCATGGAGAAGTCATTTCGAATGACTGGTCCTCAGTGTTGTGAGAACGATGACTGGTTAAAGATTTTGGTGGTTTCTTGTTCAGTCCATAGGCCTACATCATGTGGCAAAACCGGTGAGCATGTGGCTCTATTAGTATAGGGGATACCTGAAAACATCACACTTTTCATCATAGTGCTTTTACCATGCATAAAATGCATGAGAAGTCATTTCGAATGACTGGTCCTCAGTGTTGTGAGAACGATGACTGGTTAAAATTTTTGGTGGTTTCTTGTTCAGTCCATAGGCCTACATCATGTGGCAAACCGGTGAGCATGTGGCTCTATTAGTATAGGAGATACCTGAAAACATATCACACTTTTCATCATAGTGCTTTTACCAATGCATAAAATGCATGGAGAAGTCATTTCGAATGACTGGTCCTCAGTGTTGTGAGAACGATGACTGGTTAAAATTTTTGGTGGTTTCTTGTTCAGTCCATAGGCCTACATCATGTGGCAAACCGGTGAGCATGTGGCTCTATTAGTATAGGAGATACCTGAAAACATATCACACTTTTCATCATAGTGCTTTTACCAATGCATAAAATGCATGGAGAAGTCATTTCGAATGACTGGTTCCTCAGTGTTGTGAGAACGATGACTGGTTAAGATTTTTGGTGGTTTCTTGTTCAGTCCATAGGCCTACATCATGTGGCAAACCGGTGAGCATGTGGCTCTATTAGTATAGGAGATACCTGAAAAACATATCACACTTTTCATCATAGTGCTTTTACCAATGCATAAAATGCATGGAGAAGTCATTTCGAATGACTGGTCCTCAGTGTTGGAGAACGATGACTGGTTAAAATTTTTGGTGGTTTCTTGTTCAGTCCATAGGCCTACATCATGTGGCAAACCGGTGAGCATGTGGCTCTATTAGTATAGGAGATACCTGAAAACATATCACACTTTTCATCATAGTGCTTTTACCAATGCATAAAATGCATGGAGAAGTCATTTTGAATGACTGGTCCTCAGTGTTGTGAGAACGATGACTGGTTAAATTTTTGGTGGTTTCTTGTTCATGTCCATAGGCCTACATCATGTGGCAAACCGGTGAGCATGTGGCTCTATTAGTATAGGAGATACCTGAAAACATATCACACTTTTCATCATAGTGCTTTTACCAATGCATAAAATGCATGGAGAAGTCATTTCGAATGACTGGTCCTCAGTGTTGTGAGAACGATGACTGGTTAAAATTTTTGGTGGTTTCTTGTTCAGTCCATAGGCCTACATCATGTGGCAAACCGGTGAGCATGTGGCTCTATTAGTATAGGGGATACCTGAAAACATCACACTTTTCATCATAGTGCTTTTACCAATGCATAAAATGCATGGAGAAGTCATTTCGAATGACTGGTCCTCAGTGTTGTGAGAACGATGACTGGTTAAAATTTTTGGTGGTTTCTTGTTCAGTCCATAGGCCTACATCATGTGGCAAACCGGTGAGCATGTGGCTCTATTAGTATAGGAGATAACTGAAAACATATCACACTTTTCATCATATTGCTTTTACCAATGCATAAAATGCATGGAGAAGTCATTTCGAATGACTGGTCCTCAGTGTTGTGAGAACGATGACTGGTAAAATTTTTGGTGGTTTCTTGTTCAGTCCATAGGCCTACATCATGTGCAAACCGGTGAGC